>NC_044307.1:12127483-12455972 GCF_007474595.2 Lynx canadensis
CCATCCATCCACATGTACGTACATATCTTACTGGTCCTTTTCCTCTGGAGAACCCTGACTAATACTCCCTTGCAGACCCCGATATGTAATAGCTTCCCAGTACTGTCAGCCTCTGAGTGCCTCAACATTGCTTGTTGGTTCCTGTAGCCCTGCTCACACCTCTGTAAATAGTTTCTTCTATAACGTTTCTCAAAATCCCAGTGGACCGTGCCATCTGTCTCCCGCCAGAAGGCTGACTGAAGCAGCTTCCCATAACCATCTTCTTGTTTACTATACCAGCTGGGATGACGCTGGAGTTCACATACTCTGAGCTCAGAGGTACCCTGACACCCACTTCCAAAACTGCCAGCCTCCAGACACTCCCACTCGAGGATCTAGGTTTGCTCAACAAAGGCCAGTTTCCCTCACTCAAGCGAAGGCTGGGCGCCACCTGGAAAATAATTTGTACAGCTCGTTCATTACAATGGAGTCCTCCAATACGGAAGCGCTGGAGAAGCAAGTGATAGGTACAGATTTTATTTTATTTAAATATAGAATGATAACAGATTACTCATGCTTAGGACTGCCTACTTTGCCTTAATCTTTTGTGAAGACGAGAGAGTAAGATAAAAGTAAGATGTAGCTGAAATAATCCCTTTTCACGGTGGTTTAGATACATTATGGATCAGACAGGCTTTGGCCCATCGGTTTTATATTCCAGCCATTTTTAATAACTTTATTTATTAAGGAATGCATGTTCTTTGTTCCAAACAACTGACTTTCATACTTTTGTTATGAGATCTCTCTTGTATCGCAATTATTTGTTTGTATATCAGGAGTAGTATACCTGTTCTCACGGCAAGACCTTTATCTTATTTATCATTTTACCTCCAAAGCTGTAACCATGCTAGTATACGAGGCAATATAAGCATTTATTAGAGGAATAAATGGCAATGAACTTGAAGTGTGACTCATTTATAAATTGAGAATCACTGAAACGAATCAATGTTTCTCCCATGGCACAGAGGATTCCCCTCTCCTTCTGTAAAGACTCCTGCCCCTCACCTCTTTCCAGTCTTCTTCTTATCCATTGTATGTTGCGGTCCTTTGAAATTGATTATCAGCCTGTGAAATTGCCCCCCAATTCCCTAGTAAGCTGTTCCTTCCCTTCCTATGGCCTGCAGACTGCCTTTTACCAACATAAATAAAAGTAAATAAAAGTCGGCAGCTTTCTTTCTTTTTTTAAGTTTATTTATTTTGAGAGAGAGAGAGAGCAGAGTAGGGGCAGAGAGAGAGGAAGAGAGAATCCCAAGCAGGCTTCATCTGAGCTGAAATCCAGAGTAGGACACTTAAATGAGCCACCCAGGCGCCCCAAAGTTGGCAGTTTTCCAACCCTTACTTACAAACACATGAATCACAATACATCCCCTCAATTCTTCAAACTGGCTTGTCTACACAGAATAATTAACAGTTTCTGTAACCACAGAGAAATCAGAGGGTTTTTTTTCTCACTCTGATGATTTATTATTTAGCAAATGGGTGACTCAGTGGTAAACCTAAGAATTTTAAACTCACAAGCAAATTTTCAAAATGGTCTTCATTACTCTTTGCAATGCAGTGCTACTCCTGCAAAAAACATATATATTGTATATAATATATATAGTATATAATATATATTGTATATAATATATAGAATGTAATTATTATGTTATATTATATTATATATATAATATATTATATATGCTATATAGTACATTACATATATAATTTATTCCTTTGTTTTGGAGGGAAGCATGGAGGCAACTTCTTTCCTGATTTTTGTGTGTTTCCCTAGGAACAAGGATCACAGTAATTAACCCTGCTGAACAAAGTATACGCAATCATTTGCCACTCCATTGGCTTATAGAGTTCAGCAGAAATGGATGTTCCTTCTTAGGTGGAGACACAGGGAATTCTAACAATTCTCTGAAGCTGTTCCTTGTTGAATTGGAAGAATTTTGAAGTATTAGTAGTCATAAGTGAATTATAAAACATCAGTGGCTTAGCACAACAGGAGTTAATTTGTAGTCATTTAACAATCCAGTGAAGGTTTCCTGGTGGGTGGGCAGATTTCCTCCAGTGGCGATGAAGGGTCCCAGGCTCCTTCCATATCATAGTCCTTCCGTAAAGTAGGGCCTGAATCCTTGGAAACCAACAGCCAACTGGAGAAGAGCCTGGAGTGTCCCATGAGAAGTTCTAATTGACCTCATCCATTCACATTTCACTATGGAGAGCCCGGCCATGTGGCTGCACCTAAATCCAAAGAAGCTGGAAAACTTGGGCAGTTACCAGGTGAGCAGCTACTTCCCAGTCATGATGTAGCCTGGAAAAAAACCACAGATTTCTCTGTGAGCAGAAGGTGACTCTACCACAGGAAGCATGGGCACAAGGGGTATAATCCCCAGTAGAATTAGCATCAGAAGAGGCAGGAGTTGAACCTGAAACGAGGAATGTGGAGATATATCTTCAGCACCTTGTCCTTTTATTCTACACCACAAGACCTGGTGTTGGTGTTGTTCTCTCTCATTTGAGGGGGAAGTCCAGATGTCTTCCTCCCAAGATACGGAAGACATCTACTGGGGAATACCAGTCCTTTCCTCCCTGCGCCCACACTTCCTTCTTAGGGAACTATCCACCCCTTCCTTCAAACGGTCTCACCATATAGACCCAGCTGAGTGCAATGGATCCCCAAGCCTTATTCCTTTCACTCTTGGTCACAGTTGAGTAGAACAGAGTTAGACACCAACCCAGGCTGAGGCAGTCAGGTACTGTCTCCCAGAAGCCAAGAGTTGGGATTCAAAGATGCTCAGTTGGTCTGTGTTGAACTCCAGGTGAGAAAAAGCTGGTATTAGCCATTTGTGTCTCAGCCTGTGTTACAGCTGCTCAGAAAGTCAATCTGGGGTCAGGGCACAGAGAAACTGAGAGACAGAGAGACAGTAACATTGAACCCGAACATAGTCCCTGGTTCTCTCAGGTTAGCAGTTTCCAAAAGTGTCGTTCCAAAAGATATCCTGATTTCGAGCTAGCTTGGATGAGCCTAACTCCTTGTAGTCAATTAGTCCCTAATATTCTTTCCTACTTAGCTGCAGAACTTTACCTCTGTGGTGACAAGAATGGAGTATAACCATAAGGTAAAGCCCATCCGTGGAACTTACCACTACACCACGGAAATAGGACCCATTCTATGCCCAAACCTTCAGAACATTTCAGGGAAAGCATAGAAAGATAGAGGCAAAGACAAGCACAGTGCCAGTTGCAAGCCAAATACCAAGTCCTGGGAGCTTTCTCTGGATGATGTGGAAAACCAGATAAAGTGAAATTACGGATTCCCAGAAAAGACTGAAAACCCTAGAATGCTCTTCATGCTAGTGTGTTTAGACAGAAAATGGCCCCCAAAGATGTATGCATCTTAATCCTCACACCTGTGAATGCTACTTTATGTAGCAAAAGGCATTTTGAAGATGCGATTAAGTTAAGGATTGTGATGCTGTCGGGTTATTCTGGATTATCTGAGTGGTCCTGATATAATTACAAAAGTCTTTATAAGAGGGAGGCAGGAGGCAAAGAATAAGAAAGAGATAGGACTCAAGGCCCATTTCAGGGGCACCTGAGGGGCTCTGTTGGTTAAGCAGCCAACTCTTGATTTTGGCTCAGGTCATGATCTCATGGTTTGTGGGATCAAGGCCCACATCAGGCTCTGCACTGAGTGGAGGCTGCTTAGGATTCTCTCTCCCTCTCTCTCTGCCCCTCTCTGGCTCTCTCTCTTTCTCTGTCTCAAAACAAATAAATAAAAATTTAAAAACAAAATTTAAAGGCCAATTTCAAACCTCTGACCTTGAGAAATGTAAGAGATTAAATTTGTGTTGTTTTAAGCAACTAAAACTGTGGTAACTGTAGTTTTTGTAGCACCAATAGGAAACTAGTACATCTAGTCAGTAGCTCCTTGAATACCGTTTTAGAATGAGCTCAGCAAAGGTATGAAAGAATGGACCCTACTTTTGCTGGCATTTTATAGAGGAAGGAGAGAAAGCTCCCTTACCAAATGGTTCTTTCAGAAACAGGTTGGAGGGGTGGTTTAAGCAGGAAGATAGAGAGGAGGTCTCTATCTGCAAATCCAAAAACACGGAGTCAGGAAGAGAAGTAGGTCTCACAGAGATCATTCATTTTTTACAGACAAGTGGGTTTAGAGGCAGGCATGACCTCTTAATCGGGTGTATCAACCATCTAGAATAAACAAAGCTCTCCCCTTGAGCTCTTTAACCACTTTTGTAGAGCACACATATGGGTTACTATTCCTGTCTTTATCTCCTTCTCTTTGGTGACAAAATCCACTTCTCGACACCCAGTTGTTGGTAGGGGCCCATGCTTGGAGAAGACGTGATTACTATCTTTCATAACTTTTTGGTTGACCTATTAGAACTTTTTTAGTTTCTGAGCATCTAAGCTTTGAAAATTGAGATGAAAGAAAGAAAAGGAAGGAAGGAAGGAAGGAAGGAAGGAAGGAAGGAAGGAAGGAAAGAAGGAAGGAGGGAAGGAGGGAAGGAGGGAAGGAAAGAAGGAAGGAAGGGAGGAAGGGAAGGAGAAAAATATTCAGATCAACCATAGCTTCTTTTTCAGACAATTCTCTTGCAGTAGACACTGGTAATTTTTGGTTTCTAACCTCCCAACAAGATATCCCCCCTCATTCTCTTCCTCTCAGAGCCTGCCTACCCACTACAGGGGTAGCCATGTGAACAAAGCTTGGCAAATCGGAGTCCCTTGCTGGGCCCGATACACAGACATTGGAATTGCTGAACGAGACAATACCAATGTGGGGCTATTTTCCCACCACAATGGTGGGACTGTCGTTAGAATGATTCTAAGCAGAGTGCAGTGTATATGAGAGAAAGAATGGGGCAAAGATCTATGACATCAAGGCCTAAATGTTAATCCCTATGTTCCTGTCCTATAGATTTCTCTTCAGCTTTGTGAGCTACCCCAAACTTCTTTTCAGCCGCATAAGCCAATTCATTCCCTTTTTGCTTCAGTTAGTTTGAATTGTGTTTCTGATTTTTTTGACAACTAAATGAGTAGTTTGGGTTATATTAGAAAATATGTCAGTATATAAAGGTTAAATTTTATTTCAGTGAATTCCAAAAATCTATTTTGTAGTCAGAGGACATATTTTGTATGATTCCAATCTTTTTAAGATTTAATAAGAGTTGTGTGATAGCCCAGGGTATGGTATGTCTTGATGAATGTTCCCTATGCCGTCTATAGGAATGTTGATTCTGCTCATGTAGAATCACATATTCCATAAATGTCAGTTAGGTCAATCTGGTTAATAGTGTTGTTCAAGTTTTCTAAACTCTTACAGATTTTCTGCTTAGTGGGTCTATCAGTCATTGAGAGACAGGTGTTGGAAACACTGACTATAATTGTGGATTTGCCTATTTCCTCTTTCAGCTCTATCAATCTTAACTTTGTGTGTTTTGCTGTGTTGTGAAGTGCATATATATTTAGGATTCTTATGTCTTCCTCCTTGAAATGATCCATTCGCCATTATGAAATATTTCTCTTTACCCTTCATAATATTTCTTGTTCCGAAGTCTACTGTTTGGACATTAATATAACTCATCGGTATAGCATCTTTAGTTGGTATTTTCATGATCTGTCCCATGCTTTCACTTTTAACTTATATGCATTTTTAAATTCAAAATGAGTTTTTCATACATAGTGTACAGTCAGGTCTTCCTTTGTGATCTAGTCTGACAATCTCTGCCTGTTAGTTGGAATGTGTAGACCATTTGAATTTGATATAATTTCTTATTTTATTGGGATTAAATCTATCGCCTTGCTAGTTATTTTCTATTCCATATATTCTTGGTAACCTTTCCCCTTTCCTGCCTTCTTTTGGATTAACTATTTTTCAGGATTCCATTTCATCTCCACTATTGCTACCTTCGCTTGTTTTATTTTCAGTGCTTTCCCCCAAGGTTTATAATATACATCTTTCATTCACCATAGTCTATCTTCAAGTAGAATTATATCACTTCATGTATAATGTAAGAGTTTCAAATTTTATTTCCACTCTCCTGTCTTTTATAATACTGTTGTCAAATATTTGACTTTGATATATGTTATCAACCCAAAAATAGATTTCTATTAATTTTGCTTTAAAAATTGGTCATCTCTTAAAGACACTGTAAAATAATGAGACATTGTCTTTTACCCACATATTTTTCTTGTCCTGTTTGTTTCTTCATTTTTGAATATACATCCAAATTTCCATCTAAGTAATGTCCTCTACCTAAAGAATGTTATTTAAAATTCTTGTGGTGCAGTTCTGTTGGCAAAAAAGTCTCTCAGCTTTTATTTGTCTGAAAAGTCTTTATTTTGCCTTCATTTTTGAAGGATATTTTTCTGAGTATAGAATTCTAGGTTGACAGGTTTCCTCCCTGTCAACTTGAAAGATGCTGCCCCATTGTTGTCTAGCTTGAATTGTTTCTGACAGGAAGTCTGTTATCATCTTTATTTTGTTCTTCTGCACATAGTGTTTCTCCCCCACCCATCCCCGCACCCCCGCCCACTGCTTTCAGGGTTTCCTTTTTATTACTGGTTTTATTTTTTATTTTTTAAAAATTTTATGTTTGTTTTTTTTTTTTATTTGAGAAAGAGAGTGAGCACAAGTGGGGGAGAGGTAGAGAGAAGGAGGGATAGAATCCCAAGAAGGTTTTGCACCATCAGCACAGAGCTGGATGTGGGGCTTGAACTCACAAACTGGGAGATAATGACCTGAGCTGAGATCAAGAGTCAGATGCTTAACCAACTGAGCCGCCCAGGCATCCCTTTGTTCCTGGTTTTAAACAATTTGTTTATAATGTGCTCTCATATAGTTTTCTCCATGCTTGGGTTCAGTAGGCTTCTTGGAGCTGTACGTTTGTACTTTTCATCAAGTTTAAAAAATATTTAGGCAAGGTTTCTTCAAATATTTTCTTATTCCTTCTTTCTTTCCTCTGTTTTGGGATTCCAATTATGTTTGTCAAACGTCTTGATGTTTCTCGCAGGGCACTGATTCTCTTTTCACTTTTTCTAGGCTTTAAAAAAATTCTGTTTTATTTTAGGAGTTTCTATTGCTGTGTTTCCAAGTTCACTGCAATATCCAATCTGCTGTTAATCCTATTCACTATAATTTTCATTTCAAGTACAGTGTTTTTCATTTCTAAAATTTCCATTTTGTTCTTTTTTTAATCTTTCCTTTCTCACCTCATCATGTGCATGTTTTCCTTAATATCCTTGACCATATTTATAAGATTTATAATAGCTGCCTTGATGTCCTTGTCTGCTGATCCCATCATCTCTATTATTTCTAGGTTGGTTCTATTGATTATTATTTTTTCTTGAGTCATATTCCCCTGCTACTTGGAATGCGTCTTAATATTTTTGTTAGATACTGGACATTGTAAACATTATTGGGTGCTGCATTGTGTTGTGTTCACTTAGTGTGGGACTTTGTTCTGACACTGACATGTAGGTAAGTAGCTTCAGATCAGTTCATTCCTTTTAAGGCTTTTTTTTTTTAACCTTTGCTAGGGCAAAGGCACAGAGGCTGTTAGTCTAGGGCTAATTTAGCTCCACTTCTAGGTACGGCAACCTCTGAGCTCTGTACCCAATGCCCACTTATTATCAGGTTTCTCCCTTCTGATTGGTGGGAATGTGGTCTATTCTCAGTCCTATGTGATCTTGGGAGTTGTTCAGCATTCTCTCTGATGGCTCTTTCCCAACATTTTTCTGCCAAAAGTTGAAGGGATCTCTATGTACATATCTGGATCTCTCTTGCTCTTTTACTTTCTCTCTCTCCCTTTTCCACATACACACAAACATACACACATGTGCACACATCACTTTAAGACCGCAGAAATATCCTGCTTCTCAAATTTTCCTATGAAATGTATCATTCAGTAATGCTTCTTGCCTGATTCAATTTTTACCCTGATGCTTGCAAAATGACTTTTGAACTTTTACTAGTTGGTCTCTGGCATTCATCTGTAAGCAAGAGTCCTCTCTTCTTTCTGAATTATTTATCTATTTATTACCAGCATGGATGCATGATTTCTTATTTTTTCAATGGTTTACATTTCATTACTATACTTAATTATTTTTTGTTTAACTTTTCCAAGACCAGACTATTGAGAGCCCCTTCAATTTGAGACGTGTCTCTTGACATTCAACTGTTTATATTCAACAAGATTAAGATGCAGGGACTAAGATTCCTAAGATCAACTCACCAGCCTGTCCTAGAAGCTACCATCATTTTCTCGTTGTACTTTTCCCCATAGCCAGGATAGACATTAGACATCAATCTACTGAGTTCATTCTATATTTTTTTCAAATCTTCCTGATGACATATGCTTTTCTATACTGATTGCTACAAGATTCTATATATATGCGCCCATGTCTCAATTAAAGTAATCTGTGGATACAACTCATATTTGTTTGTTAGATCACAATAAAGCAAGATCTGATGTATTGTACATACGTTCCGATGTGCTTATGCAAGTATCCATCTAAAAGTATGAACCTCATGCCTGCATAGTCTGATAATGATGGTGGTGGTGTCCCTGTGTGTCCAATGTTGTTAAAAACTATCTTAGGAACAGGCTGTCACTTATTAAAACCACTGTGAAGGCAGTATTGGGTACAGTTGGTTATCAAGACCAGACTAACTTTGATGCTTGCAAGCAGTTGTTACTGAGATCGATGACATCCAGCAAAATGCAGATGAGGGTGGACGCTGGAATTAGCACTCCAGCCAAGTCCAAAGTACAGGCTTGTTGTGAGTCACAAAACGGAAGGCTCTGGTGTCCAGGTCAGGAAGAACCAGAGGTGGAAGCAGCCTAGTACCCTGGATAGCTCCCTGAGCAGGACAATTTCACTAGGCAAACTGAGGCTTATCTTTAGAACGCCATTTTGATTCTTTGCTCTGTCTGAAATTCTCAAGTTTGTGAAAACTTTTATCCCTGCATGTTCCCACTCCTCATATGTCCAAAATTTTACTGGTTTTCATTCTTGTGATGCTTGGTTTTTGTGTCAACTTGACTGGGCCACGGAGTGGCTACTTAGTCAAGCATTAGTCCAAGTGTTTCTGTGAGGATGCTTCTGGATGAAATTAACACTTGAATCTGTAGACTGAGTAAAGCAGATTGCCATCTCCAATGTGGATGAGAGTCATTCAGTCAGCTGGGGACCTGAATAGAACAAAATGACTAAGAGGGACAAACTAACTGCCTTCAGCTGGACATCAATTTTTTCCCTGCCTTCAGACTCAAACTGAAACATTGGCTCTTCTTGGGTCTTGAGCCTACCAGCTTTTGGACTAGAACTTACACCATTGGCTCTCCTGGGTCTCCAGCTTGCTGACGGTAGATCTTGGGGCTTCTTTGCTTCTATGATTGCAGGAGGCAATTCCTTATAATAAATCAATAGGTAGATAAATAACGAGATAGAAATAGATGATAGATAGATAGATAGATAGATAGCTTATTGATTCTATTTCTCTGGAGAACGCGAGCTAATACAATCTTCCTAAGAGTTTTTGCAATTTTTACATGGAGTGTAGAGGCTTTAATGGAATATTCATACCTTTAGGTCTACAAAACCCAGAAACCCAAAATAAAGACCTTGGAACATAGCGTTAAACAAACAAACAAAGGAATGGCGTTTCCCCCTTTACCTCTATGTGAGTGTGTCGACTGAGTGTAGTCTCTTGAGACCTATTCCTGCATGTATGTGCAGCATGTGAATGCCTCAGAGGCCATGAGCCAAGAGCCCACAAACTCATCTTTTAACCCTTTCCTGCCATTCAGCTTATGACACACAGCATTCAGCTTGAGACAGCACTGAGTTCCACGGCTCTCTCTTCCCAGCAAAGCTGCCACATGTCACCAAGCACTGCAGTTCTCTCTCACACATTTTGCATAATCAGTTTCTATTCTGTCGTGTTCCCTCACACATGGTGTTCAGAGACTTTCTGGAAAATAGAGAATATTTTTCAGCTCAGATGAGTAGCATGATTTTACGTTGCTCAGACTGTTTGGTAAATGAAGTCAATTACTCATCTATCTGTCAGATGAAAAGAAAGACACATGGATGAGTAGAACCTACTTTTAGATCTAGAGACCACCCCCTTTGCCTACATGGCTACTGCATGAGTCTCCGCAATAGTTTCTAAATATTTCCCTCCTTTTCATATATTTTACATTCTACAAGCCACTCTTTGATCAAACGTACCATTTAGTAAAAGTACCATTTACTATTTAGCCTGGAGACCCCATTTCATCATTGACTGGATACCTAATCTAGTCACATCACCTCTTCTCTAAGCCTCATCTTTCCGAAATGTAACAGTGTGATAATAATGTTGTACCTTCCTTGAAGGATTGTTGGGAGCATTCCCTGAGAGACTGTACTTGAAGAGCTTTGTGAATTTGTGTATTTGTCTTAGCAGGTGTTCATTATTTTTCAAAATCTTCCTATGGTTTCTCATTACTTAAAGTTCAAACACTACCCTGGCATTTAAACAACTCTAAAACCAAATCCACCCAAACACCTTTTTATTGCTTTTACTTTCTATTACTCTCAGATATGAACCTTCTTTCCAAGCTAGACGTGTATACCCAAGTTCTCACAGGCTGTGCCTGATGTGGAATAATAAAGTCTGGAGAAATTCAGAACATTGAGGAAATGTGACAGAAACACCAGATGAGCTGGCAAAACTTAGATTTAAATAAACATTTAGACATAGGTGGTTTTTTTCCCCCGCCCATATCAGAATGGGAGAGTGCACCAATCAGTGTCCTTAACTTGGCAAAAATGACCAGGGTTTGATTTCTGGCTGTGCTCTTTTCCAAGTGTGTGGCCTTAGGATGTTTGCTTTAGCTTCTTCAGATTTCCTTTTTTTCCCTGTTAAAAAGTTTGAACCTTACCAGATTGTCAGGAGGAGTGGAGAGGCAATGCATGAAAGAAAGAAAGAAGAAGAAAGAAGGAAAGAAAGAAGAAAGAAGAAAGGAAGGAAGGAAGGAAGAGGAGAGAAAGTTTCAGAATGTTAAGGGATTATGCAAATGTTGGTTTGCCATTAAGGGGTCATTTTGAGGAGTAGTGAATTCTTAGTCCTTGACACATTTCTGCAGAGCAATTCTATAGATCAACAAATCCTTGTATAATCCCTATGGTACGTAATTCCATTATTCCCTCAAGAGGTCTACCCTCAAATTTATAAGCAGTGCCACTCTAAGGGCAGAGGAAGAGCAGTTGAACAATCTAAAAGTACTAATTCTTCCTAAATTTAGAAAAGCAGATATTATCTGCACAGGCAGTCACCTTGCCTCAAAGCTCTCATGGGTGATTCAAACCTCTTTCCATTTACAGCCAGTTTTTGATCATTCGGGGACTGTTGACACTTGGGGCTTTGTTTTTCTTCCTCTTCCCGCCCATTGCCTCCTTCTCAATCATCCCCTACCCATTAGCACACCTCCCTGTTGGAGGACCAGGAAAGAAACTATTGATTAACTCAAATAAGTCAATATGCATACTTTTTAGCAGGTTGAGCTGGGGAAAAAGCAGGTCAGATAAGATGTGGTTTGTGAGTACTCTGTGAACTTCATTCATCTATGACTATTCTTTCCTCTTAATATAACCACAAATAACTAGGGACAGGCTATCCTGGAGCTCCTGTGATAAAAATTCAGCTTGTAGGGGTGATTTAGAGTGTTTGTGTGGTTTGGGGTTTTCTTTTTTCCTTTTACATATAATGAAATGCTCCTCGCCTACTTAGAGCTCCTTGGACATTTAAGGTCATCAGGCCAGGGCGCAAGATTCATCCAGAGTGTGGCTGCTCAGAGCAATTGCCTTCATAATAGGAGTGAGCAGGACGGAAGGGAACGTGTGAGCCTCCTCCGGCCAAATGCTGATGGAGAGAGTGTATTCCTCACCTGAACTGCATTCAGTAAGCACATTTCCAAGACATATTCGCTCCCCTGAAAACAAGCTGCCTGAACATCTGTGGGGAGACAAAGGAAAACGTGGGGAAGGAACCCAGAGATGAATATTTCAGCAGAAACGTGGGAAGAAGTACATTGCAACTTGCAAACAGCCTTCTGTACTGCATGCCATAAATTAACACAATATAAATTTATACATATTTACACCACATAGTCTCTAACTATATAAATCCTCAATACTCAGACTTGTGGGGTAGGTGTAAGAGAACAGTCCATATGTTTATTCATGTTCTGTGGAGCTCTAGGGAACTCAGTAATGTTACACACACATGCGCACACACACACACAGACTATATGACTAAAGGTGATTCTAAATGTTTAAATCAACTTAGTGCCTAACAGCAAAACTCTATTTTTTAAAAATGCTGCCATTTTCAAAGATATGCACAGCCAAAGAGAATTTTAATTCTATTTAACTATTTATCTGGTTGCCTTATGTGTCCCAAAACTTCAGTAGTTACCGATATACACACAAAGACGGTGTGAAGTAAACTTTTCACTAATGAAAAAGACAATATAAGTGATTTTCCCTGGGCTCTCCTGTGGCATGAAAGGAAGCAGGATCAAAACACAAGATCTCATCATTTCTAGTCGCAAGCTCCTCGCCAGGTGGGAGACATTATGATGTCTGGAGTAGGGGTGGGAAGCTGCTGAAATCGGAATCAGAAGAGCCCGGTGAATTTTGGTCCTGGCTCTGCCATTTGCCGGCATATTCTCCTTGGACAAGTCCCTCAACCTCTTGGAGACCCATATCCTTGGGACGATAGTAACATCCGCCCTGAGTACTCAAAAAATGGCAAAAGTCAAGACACAGAGTCAGTGTGAAAGTTCTTGGCAACTGCGATGGTTTTGCGTGCACGTCAAGTCATTGTTATGGGTTCTTTCATACTTTGCTGCTAAGCAAACAAAATGCATTCAGTTTCTTTTACAGCTTTCTTGGAAGAAATCTACAGCTGAGTTGTTGTTGACACCCTTTGTTTCAGAAGAATGCCATCCGCAATGGTCAGAGAAGCATATCGCGGCACCGATTGCCAACTTTCTTTGGCACACGCACGTGTGTGGGCAGGGACTGTCCATGTGTTTGGACATCGCCCAATACCCAGTGGGCATTTATTAAATTTGGAATAACAGTGAGTATTTTAGGGGTAAATGGCTGTCTGACACAAACAAGACAGCAATTTCCCCACATGTCACTACTTAAAGGTGCAGCAGATGTAAAGCGGATGTCCTGGCTGGCGGGCACCGTCGAATAACAATGGAATAGAATTACGCTCATTATAGCCAGAGTCACCACCGCTACACAATGGAGGGTAGAAACTTCATCTCTGCTTTGCTTAGCACTGACGGTAAATAGAAGCCTTTTCAGAGCGCACCGTGTTTCTATTTCAGTATGGTTTGTTTCTCCCATTTTGCGTCTGAGACTGTATTAGTAATACATCACTTGAAGACTAGAGAGGAGAAACCTTCTCTGCTGCTCCCTGCCCACATCCTTACAGGCATGGGAAAGGGCTACACGTCACATACTCTATGTAACAGCCAAGACGTCATCCGAAGGGCACACAGAGTCACTGAGTGATGCTCTACTCCCACGGACACTTCTGTCCACACCACCATCGCCACCATTGCCACCGTGCCTGGCAGAGCGGTGAGGGGCACTGCAGAATCACCCAGCCCCTGCTCAGTGACGTCATTGATAGCTAGGGTTTCCTTCTGAGGGGTAGACTTTGGCTCGCGTGAGAAACAAGAGCGTCCCCTCCAGGACACGTGAGAGCACCAGCCCAGAGAAAAACCCCACCAAGCCTCATCCCCAGGAGTGGAGGAAGGACCACTTACAAAGGAGCAAAGATATGTTAAAAGTTCTCTTCCTCACATTTTTCTTTTACTCCAGCCACAGCCTGCCGGGGGTTAAGATGTGAAGTCGAAACTGCCCAATCAAGGGCAACATTTAAAATTTTGAGCTCGCAGATCGCTTTGCTAATCTGAGGAAATCTATGGATTCCTTTCCCAGAGAAATGCATGTGACACCAAATTGTGAGTACAGTTTTGGAAGGCTGGCTGCCACTTCTAGCCCAGTTGCAGAGATCTGCTCTGAAGCACCAAGGGGAAGATGGCAAGGAGTGATGGCTCATTAGGCTGATTCTTTCTGTAGGGCCAAAATGGGGAAGGAGTGTAATGTTCCTTTCTTATTGATGCTGTACCAAATCATCATAAACGTGGTGCCTCAGCACAACACAATTTAATTATCTGGAGATCAGAAGCCTAAAATGGTGTCCCAGGGCTCTGTTCCTTCTAGAGGTTCTAGGGGAGGATCTATTTCCTTGACTATTCCAGCTTTTAGAGAGTGCTACAATTCCTTGATTCACAGTCCCACTGCACTCCTACCTCACTTTTCATCATTGTATCTCCTTCTCTGACTCTACTGCACCCTGTCCCCATACCAACTCTTACAAAGACCCTGGGGTGATGGTGGACCCAGCCACCATCCATCCAAGATAATCCAAGATAATCTCATCTCAAAATCTTTACCTGAATCACATCTGCAAAGTTCCTTTCTCCATGGAAGGTTACTTATTCACCTGTTCCCAGGTTGAAAGAATGGACATTTCTGGGGACTGTTAGCCCACCACAGGGTGCTTTGAATGTTTTACTTCACACATGACCATTTGATGTTTGGGCTTCAGGGCAGAAAAACTAGACAGACATTGAAAATGGGCATGTAATTATTATGTTTTCTCTAATGTTTTTTCCTCAGGAAAGTTACTGAATGGGGGCCAAATCTGGGCAATGGGAGGAAATTATTCTACCACGATGCTTGAGAAAGCAAAGATTCTCTTTCAAACCATAGCTTCAGAGAAAATCGCTTGGGCTCACTGTACCTTGAGTGAAATCTATGAAGACTAGATCACTGATCATTTTAATGGTAACAGCACAAAGAGAAAACAGAATGAGAAGGTGTTCAAGCTAAACTGAGATTGGGTACTTAAAATAATTTACATCACTCTCCCCTTAATTGTCCAGATCTTTGAAAGTCATTTTTCCTTAAATTTCTATCTTACTAGATAATCTCCACAACTATCCCCTTCATTTTGTTTAGGTAGATAGGATAATGCATAAGCTAGTGTCTGAATGTATAGGAAAAGAAGTGAACACGGGCCATAATGTGTCAGGACTTCACAATTACCTGGAGAAACTTGTGCAGATTTCACGTAACACTGAGAGCGCTATTCTTAGCAAAATTCACACTTGGTATGCTCAGTTTCAATATGAACTCAATATTTGAGGAAAATGAAATTTAAAGCAGCATCTGGGTGGTTGTTTTCTTTTCTGATCTACACCAGACTGGTGTGTCTGGATCCTGTGATCAAGATAGATTTTCCTTATCCTGGGTTTTGTCTGTGACCTGTCAGAATGGACGATCGGGTTTGAACTGAAAGGCAGCACGTACGCTTCTGAAACGCTTAATTGTAGCAACACAGAAACATTGAATAAGCCTCACATTGAAAGTGTTGTCGGTTCCCTTCCTAAGCCCCTCAGTGTTAAAACTGGGCAAAAAATAGATGGTTGAGCAAAGGCTGTTGTTTCCCTGATGTTCTCAGAAGCCAGTTCTCAGTTCTTGGCTTAGCCTCAGTGCCGAGTTTGAACTGAGGCTGGTGAGCAGAAAACTGCCATACAATCTCCCACAATGGAAATCAATCCTAGGCTTTGCATCTTTCTGGGGCATTTGCACTACAGCACTGTCGATCTGGTTCTTTTGCTTTAAATGGAAAACCCTCCAGGGAAGTTTTGTGTACTCTAAACAAGGTCTCTGTAGGATCAGATAATAGGATCTGTGTGAATGTAATACAAGAGAGAGAGGGAGGCGCATGCTAATGCAGATTAGAAATTATTCAGCTGAGACTTTCATTTACTGAGGCACATAATATAAAAATGCCACTCTCTCAACTGCTATTTTATTGTGATTTCTCAAAAGCTTTGGGGAAGATTATTTTTTAAACAAAACCAACTTAACTCTCAAGAAGTCAGGTTGAAAAACAGAACTTAGTATGTGTTGCCCACTTGTCTACACTATTTATATTTTAATATAAATTACACATGCTTTGAAAGTAACACTTGAAATAAACACCAATAATGGATATGGTTATCACTGATTTCTTTTGGGTAATCGAGGAGTAATTGATTTGGAAAGGGGTCTTTTTTTTTTAAAGAGAAATATAATTAGATATCCTAACTTAATGATCCAAAGGAAATAATGCATATAGTGAAGATGCTACTTTTAGTACTATGATAACCAAAGAGACTGTGTCATGAAATTCCCTAAGTGCCAAGAATGTTAATCTTGGCATATCTAAATATGTCAAAAAATGTTAGTTCTTGGCATATTCTTTCCTGAATTAGTCAGGGTTCTCCAGAGATACAGACTAATGGGAGATAGATAGACAGAGAGATACATAGATAAAGGATGGATGGATGGATAGATAAAGTTTATTATAAAGAATTGGCTCATGCAGTTATGGAGGCAGACTAGTCCTAAGATCTGAAATCAGCAAGCTAGAAGTCCAGGAAAGCCAGCTGCCATCAACAGCTTGAGTCGGAAAGCCTAAGAACAAGGATAGATAATGGAGTTCCAGTCTGAAGATGGGTAGGCTCAAGACCCAGGAAGAGCCCATGTTTCAGTTTCAATTAGAAGGCAGAAAAAAGCAATATCCCAGTTCAAAGACAGATAGACAGGGAGAATTCCCTCTTACTTGACAAAGGGTCAACTTTTGTGTTCTACTCAGGACTCCAACTGATTGTATGAGGCCCGCCACGTTAGGCATCTGTTGACTGACTCAAATGTTAATCTCATCCAGAAACACATTTACAGATACACAAAGATACACATACAATTAACAATCCCACTTCCTGGTTATCATCACTCATCCACCTATCCATCTATCCATCCATCCATTTGTTCAATATACAGTGTAAGCACATACTATATGCCAAATTCAGGGGTAGGGACTAGGGATCTGTTTTTGGCATGAGAACACAAAGAGCTCTATGAACATGCTCCCCAATGAAACTGGTCAAAGTTATTTTAAACAATAAAATAAAAACAACAAAAGAATCACTGAAAGTCTCTGGAAAGCATTGTAAGGGTATACAGCAAACCAAGAAACTTTAATGCAGAAAATCTAATAAACTCAGTGAAAACAGTGACAGTCTGATCTGTGAACCAACATCACTTCCTCCTCCCCTCTTCCTAAGCTCAGTGAGATGAAGACTGTGCTGTAGACAGGTGCAGCCAAGAACACAAGGATCCCTCTCTCCCCAGTTCCTAGTCAGAGGGGGATGACAACATCTCTCATCCTGTCCCCACCTACCTATTGCTGAGGTTAAGAGGTGAGGGTAGCCAAGAAGTGGGAGAAGTCCTTTCTTCCAGCCAGCCTGCACTTTGGGGATGGAGTCTCCACCTTGGGTATACAGTGCTACTGAGTGGACTACATCCCTGATTACCCTTGTAATAATTCATAAGGTCTAAGGCTACTGGCCCCATCATCCTTCACCAATCACTCAACCCCCAAAATGGGTGAGGTGTCACTCAAAAAGAAGCACACCATTCTTCCCGTTTCTATCCCCAGAAATTTTAACCAGATAGAGAAGCAGGCCACAAAGCAAAAATCTCCAATCTCTTCCTAAAGGAGCGGATTTCTTTTGCAACAGAGTGTGGAGAAGTTTAAGCCTAAGAACATTCTCAAAAACAATGGATTTTTGGTGAAAGGCAGTTGAGAGACCATTGGTAGTTTCTCTAAAGATAGTTAACTCCAGACCTGTTAGTTTGCTGAAGAGAGAATCCTGGAAGTTGGTGGGGTTTAAAAGCTGGGTGTGTCTAGTGAAAGAGATAGCTAAAGAAAACCCTGCCACTTTGCCAAAACCACTTTCATTTCAAAGTGACTGTAGGCTTACCCAAAGCTACATCTTGTGAAGAACACTAGAGTCTTAACATTGGGAACAGAGAGGAGAATAGACTTTACTGAAAGAATCAAGCCGTTGCTAAACAAATAAACAAGAATTAGCCAGCCTGGGAGGATGAGAAGTACAATATGCAGAATTGCCACAACATATTGCCTAAAATGTCCAGTTTCAAACAAAAGATTATGAGGCCTGAAGAGAAACAGGAAAATGTAAACCATGCATTGGAAAAACAATGAGGCAACAGAAACTGCCTATGACAGCAACACGATGTTGG
Source organism: Lynx canadensis (assembly GCF_007474595.2). Lineage (NCBI taxonomy): Eukaryota > Metazoa > Chordata > Mammalia > Carnivora > Felidae > Lynx > Lynx canadensis. The sequence continues at coordinate 12,145,769 of NC_044307.1, forward strand.
ATTTCACAAAGGCCTCAAAGTAGCCATTACAAATGTGTTCAGAAAACTAAAGGAAACCATAGTTAAAGAAGTAAAGAAAGGTATGATGATAATGTCACATCAAATATTAGTAAAGAGATAGAAATGACAAAAAAGGAACCAAGCACAAATGATGGAAGTTGAAAAGTACAATGGACCAACGTGAAATGTCACTAGAGGGACTCAAGAGTAGATTTGAACTGACAGAAGAAAGAATTACCTAACTTGAAGATAGAGCAATAGAGAGTGTATAATTCAAAGAACAGAGAGGGGGGAAAAATGAAGAAAAGTGAACAGAGCCTCTGAGAAATAGGGAACACTACTAAGTGCACCAACATACGTGCAATGGGAGTACTAGAGAAAGAGAAAAGAAAGGAGAAGAAAAAATATCTGGACAAATAATGTCCCTCCAACTCCCCCAATTTATTGAAAAACATTAATCAATACATCAGAAAGTTCAGTGAAGTCTAAGTAGTTAAAACGAAAAAAAAAAAAATTCACAGACAGACACATTATAGTAAAAATGCTGAAGACCAAAGACCGAAGACACAAATCTTGAAAGCAGCAAGAGAAAAATTGTCTTGTCACTTTCAAGGGAACCTCAACAAGATTTATAGTTAACTTCTCATCAGAAACAGCAAAGGTTAAAATGTAATGAAGTAATATATGCAAAGTGCTCAAAGAAAAAAATTGTCAATCAAGAATCCAATATCTAGCCAAGCTATCTTTCAAAAATGAATGTGAAATAAAGAAATTCCCAGATAAACAAAATCAAAAAAGTTTAGCTAGAAGACAGAATACTAAGGGGAATTTAGTATTTTGTTAATACTAAAAAGAACAAACAAAAAAACCCAAGTAACTTCAGGCTGAAAGCAAGTACCCAGATGGTAATTTGAAACCACACAAATAAACAAAGAGCACCAATAAATATCATTGTGTAATTATAAAAGACCATCTCCTCCTTTCCAATGTCTGCAAATGTCTTCTCCTTTCTTCTCTGTACTGATTTTAAAAGCAATTTTTTGGTTTACACATAATATGTATATGATGTATTGTTGGCCCTATAACACATAGAAATGTAACATCTTTGCCAATAAAAGCACAAAGGAAGTGGGTGGAAACAAAGCTGTGTTGAACTAAAGGAAGTGAGTCCAGATGGTAATTTGAATTCATAAGAACAAATGAAAAGAATCAGAAGTAATAAATAAGAATGCTAATATTTTTAAAAGCTATAACTATGTAATTTTCTCTCCTTTATTTTCCTTTTAAAAAGATATAAAATTTTTTAAAGTAATCATTATAATAATGTATTTTGGGGGTTGTAACATTTACCTATGTGATATGTATAGCAATAATACCACAAAAGCAGGCATGGGAAAAGAGCTATATAGGAGTAATATTTGTATATCTCACTGGAATTTAGTATAAACCCGGAAACTGATTCTGATGAGTTAAGGTGTATAGAGTAAGTTGTAGAGCAACCACAAGGAAAAAACTCAAAAAGTATGGTGAAAAAAATCATTACAGGAATTAAATGGTACATTAGAAAATAGTCAGTTAATACAAGAGAAAACAAGAAAGGCAAAACAGAGGCACAACAAAGATATATGAAAATATGGCAAATAAAACAGTGAAAGGGCAGATGATAATATTCAATGTGAACGAATTAAACAATGTAGTCCAAAGGTGGAGATTGTCAGACTGGATGAAAATACAAGATACAACTATATGCAATCTACAGGAAACACAATTTAAATTCAAGGATGCAAATAGATTTAAAATGAAGGATAGAAAAAGATAGTCCACGAAAATAGTAAACAAAAGAGAGCTGGGATGGCTGTACTAATATCAGACAAAATGGACTTTAGGTAAGAAAAAAAATTGTTACAAGAGACAAAAAAAGATATACATTGGCATAAAGGTTAATCCATCAAGGAACTGTAACAACTGTAAACATATCAGTACATCACAACAGAGCTCCAAATTACATAAAGCAAACGTTGACTGGATTGAAAGAGGAATATACAATTCTATAGCAATAGTTGAAAACTTCAATACCCCGTTTTCAATAATGGATAAAACAACCAAGCAGAAGGTCAATAGGAAATAACCGTCATGAACAACAGCATAAACCAACTCAAGTTAACAGACATTTATGGAACATTCCATCCGCAAACAGGAGCATACACATTTTCACAAGTACACATGTAATCCTCTATAGTATAGACTGTATCTTAGGCCATAAGACTAGCCTTCGTTAATGTCAAAAGATTGACAAAAAAAAAAAAAAAAATACAAAGTCTCAACTCCAACCACAATGGACTGAAACTAGAAATGAAAACAAGAGATCAATAACAAAAGGAAAATTTAGGAGTATATTACAGAAAAAAGGAACCTCTTGAGGCTTGCAAAATATGGAAATTAGAGAACTAAAGTTAAGTATTAAAGGTCCTTGAAGAAGGAGAGGAGCACAAGGTGGGCTCCTCTTTATGTCTCCGGCACCATCAACAACCCCTTCTTAACTCAGGCATTTAGCATCCAATGCAGGTAATTGCACTCATTGTGCTATTTCCCACTTCCATGACATTGCTACAGCTACCCCTCTCTGTCTGGAAGGCCCTTCTTTCCTCTTCCACTGCCCATACACACGCCCGAGCTTTCCCGGACTTTCCTCTCCTACTTATCTGTCCACAATCGGCCCGTTGTTACCATGTTTTCTTTCACTATTGGGCATCAAATACGCTGTTATGAGTGGTGACCCGGCATTAAACTAAGCAGACAAGATCCCTACCTTCACAAAACACACTCGGACGGAGGGAACCAATGTAACAAGAAAGGAAATCAATAAACTAGATGATGGCAGGTCTGAAGCAAGGGCCACAGAGGGAATGGTGAGACGATGTGACGTGAGTTAATGGGGAGGGGTACACAGTAGCATTCACACAACTGCCCTAACAGGTCTTCACGTGTCTCTTTCCTCTTTTTCCTATGCACACAACTAGACTACATTTCTCAGCCTCTTTTCACATCCAGGCCTGGCCATTTTAGGCAATAGACTACAACTGGAAGAGATACGTGTCATTTCTGGGTCAAAGTTTTCAAGATATGGGTATGTCCCCTCCATTCTGCCAGGTGGATGAGGCTCAAGGAGATAGCATGGCCACAAGATGGCTCTTTGAATCCTTGCATCAGGAGAGCCACTTGCCAGCTATGAACACCCACCTTGGATTATTGCAGAAGTGACAATTAAACTTCACTGTACTTAAGCCAGTCTACACTTTGGAGTTTATTTGTGACCACAGCCTGACCAATCTGAACAAACGCACAACACTTTAGCTAGGGTGCTGGGGAAAGGCCTGTCCAAGGAGGTGGTGCTGGATGTGAATACATAATGGGAAGGAAACAGTCAAGCCAAGGGCAGGAAGAGTCCTAGAAAAGGGAACAGCAAGGGGAAGGATGCTGAGCTGAGAAAGAGCATAGCATGTTCGAAGAACAAAAAGAGAAGCCATTAGGGCTGCAGGGTAGTGAATAGGGAAAGAATGGAATTGGATGAATTGAAGAAGTAAACAGGCGTCAGATCATTCTTAGCTCTCTTCTCCTCCTGGAAGCCACCATCTCGTTCACCAGGATCACTACCAGCTCAGTTGAGTGATCTTTTTGGAGCTCCCACAGTAACCAAAAGTCTGCCTCTTTTACCACCTTTTATCCCTTTATGATTATCTGTTTACGTGTTGGTTACCCTCTAGGCAATGAGCTTCTTTGAAAAAAAAAAAAGTAATTCATCTTTTTATCTCCAGCAGTCGTGCCAACATGTATAGGGAGACAATAAATGTTTCTGGTATACATGGATTGAACAATTGCAGCTCTCCCCATGACAATTACTGGGACTCATGTGACGACAGTTGTGTTAGGGAGCGAAGAAAGATTCTGAGGGACAACTCATCTCCATACTGCTAGTTTTACCAGTGTGCTTTGACCTCCTTTCTCGAAGTTCTTCCCTCCTCCCACCCACCCCTCCTTCAGATTCTTTCTAAGGATGACCCATTTCTAACTAAGATTTCTTCGAGATAACAGGTTGTTGGGAGCCTTCATTAAAGAGGAAGGTTTCCCCTTCAATGAAAATGACTGGAAACAGTGAAAAGACACAGTTTGAAACTGAAGGCCCCCTGCCAATACAATGACCCAGTTAGGAACCAAAACAAAGAACAGATAAATCGAGGGAATAAAAGTCTCCCCATCGCACGCTTCCATCTTCTACTCACTGCAGTGGTTTCTATGAAGTTTGAAACTTGAGGAGCTAATTTGATTCCCCAGAATTGGAAAACGCCATCCCCTACCTTAAAAGTTCTTCCCAGAGAAGTAGAAATGTAATTTTACTCACTCTAATGATGTGAGGAGGTCAGTTTTTATTCTCACTGCTCGGAGGGCACACTTCTCTCCATTATTTCACATTCTTTCCCCCTCCCCTGCCCTGTCCCCTCATACACCTTGCAAAACTCATTTTCACCTTGTGGCTCTCAAAACAACTCAGCAACAACTCTCCACTTACTAATATTGGGGTGGGTGGAGTGTTTGAGGGTATAACAGAGGGCTGGTATGGTGGGGGGAAGCAAATTATATTCTTTTGGGAAGTGGGTTTTAAATATTTCTACTGAAGTATCCCCTAATGGCAAAGAAGGATGAACGAATACATCTTAGGGTCCGAGATCAGAACTTGAAGCAGTCACAGGTAAGCCTGAAACATTTTTAAGTTTCTTGTTTTATCTTTAAAATTGCTACAAGACTTTTATCGCACATGGGCATGTACGTGCATGTGTGCGCGCACGCGCGCGCACACACACACACACACACACACACACACTATGTTTGTATTAAAATTAAAATATTCTGTCAATCAGGGGTGCCTCGGTGGCTTAGTTCGTTGAGCGTCCGACTTCGGCTCAGGTCATGATCTCGCAGCTCATGGGTTCGAGCCCCGCGTCGGGCTCTGTGCTGACAGCTCAGAGCCTGGAGCCTGCTTCAGATTCTGTGTCTCCCTCTCTCTCTCTCTCTCTGTCCCTAACTCACTCGCATTCTGTCTCTGTGTCTCTCAAAAATAAATAAACATTTTAAAATATATATTTTGTCAATCAAATCTTTGGGGAAAACTGGCAAAACAAACACCATGAAGTTTATCCTGTGCCTTCAGATGCTAATATCTCCTATGACCATCATTACCCCTTGAATGTTGCCCTAGTTTACAGGTTTGTGCCCAGGGCATTCATCTTTGCAAATTCCAGACAGGCACGCATAGGGGGTTGTGGATGCCTGTAGGTTTTGATGAGACAATGGAACAACGGATTCTCAAACACCTGTATGTTAATGAAATGACAGTTGAGCATTTTTAGAAACCTGTTAGGAAAGATGCCAGAGGTAGAAGAGGACAGAATTTACCCTGACGCCACTGTTTGTAGCCACTGATGGCTAAGCATAAATTTATAGAAATGTTATTGCTTATTTCCCTATGATCCATGGTAGGTAGTTAAGATATGAGCACAGAAAACTGACAGGTTGGCAGAGGTTCAAGATGGCTCCTAGCTCGCTGGGCTTAGTTTCTTGTGAGCCTCACTCATTGCCTCTATTCTACTGCCTTATTCGTTTCCTCCTTCTTGCCCTCAGGACTCCAGAAAGGGACACGACTAGTTATTCTTACATCACCTGAAATTCCTGGGTGTGACAGACCACAGGATAAGTGTAGCTTGGGTTATATATTTTTTTCCAACTGAAATGTGATTTTGTCTTTTCGTTGCTCTAGCAAGTTGTCATTTTCATTGCAAAAAAAATGTTATGCAATAAATATTTTTCCTGTCTTGTCAATGCATTAATGAAACAAAAGCCTTATAGCACAGTAGGGCTCCATGCTATAGAAAAATATTTTATAATTTCCATATTTCTTTTGATTTTATTTTCTTCCATTATATTTACCCAAAGACCTGCCAACCTGTTGACACTCAGCCCTGAGTTCAATGATTTTTCTTTTCTAGGAAACAGCAGGGAGAGCGTCCTCTATGTCCTATATGGTGACAAGTGCTAAAGAGAATGCTCCTGGCCAAGAAATACATATCTTTGTTATTAAATGACAGCAAAGTTGCTTTTTTACTTCTCAGTAGTGTCACATCGATTTTATCCTGAGGACTACCACTCAACAGCTCTCTATCTTGTTTTCACTTTATATGCAGAAAGACTGAAGTTCCTGCAGCTTATAGACTTTTAGCAATCTAAGGAATACAATTATCGGTCCAATATTGTATCCATTAGAACGGTTTCCAAAATGGGGGTGCCTGGATGGTTCAGTCAGTAGAACATATGACGCTTGATCTCAGGGTCGTGAGTTCAAGCCTTACGTTAGGCATGGAGCTTACCTAAAAAAAGAGAAAGGTTTTCAAAATGCGTGATAGAATCCAATGTTCTAAAACCATTTGCCTTGAAATTTCTTAACAATAGTGTCCATTTCTGACCCATCTTTATGTCTTCACAGCAGAAGGTGGAGAGTCTAACCATGCTGCCATGTAGTATATTTTTAATGAATGCAAGAATAAAAATCCATCAGTACGGGAAACCATTAGTTTTGTCCTTTCGTCACAGAGCTATGGCGATATCATGGAATAACATTCTTAGGAAATGATGACAAGAAGTTACCACTACATTTGTAACTTCCAAGGTTGAAGATGTTCCTGAAAACATTCTTTTGGTAACCTATTGAGTTTTGTCTTCAGTGAATCCAGCTAAATCTCTTAAAATCATATAAAATAATATCCTGGATTTTCTGTTGAATGAAACTGTTACCATATTTGTCACATTTCCTATTCAAATGTACCCTAAACCAAGGTCATCCATCCACCATTCAAGTGATGTGAGTTTGTACCTCTCTTGGGAACAGTGGCCACCCCTGGGAGGTGATCTATATGCACGTTCATGTCTCCTCTGGGGGCAAGGCACTATAAAGAGGACTTGGAAGGAGTTACTCACTGCGTTAGAGTCAGATAAAGGAGGGGGGGAGGGAGGGAAGAGGGCGCAGAAGGAATGGAACATCCTGAGATGTCACCTAGACCTGCTTTTCAACTGCAGCTCTCAGGATGTTTTATAATCCTGAGATTATAATTTCTGGTTATAATTTCTGGTCAATAATTTCTGGTTGACCAGCTAATGAGGGATTCCGGGAAGAAGAAGTGAGGCAGCATTTCTTGAACATTTTCTTTGCCAGGCACTTTACTAGATATTTTGCATATGCTGTCAAGATAGTACTCACAACAGTATAAAGTATTATTCCCAACTTACTGGTATAGAAATTGAGGCTCAAAGAGGGTAAAATAACTTGCTCAAGTTCACATCATGTGTCAATGATAGACATGGAACTCAAGCTCCAGGCTCTTTCATTCCAAGGTTTGTGTTCTTTCTACCACAGCTGGCATTGTCCGCAGGCAACCTTTGGGGTGTGGCCAACAGCAGCAAGAGCTGTGAAGATCTCAAGGAAAGAAAGGCACTCCATCTGGAAGTTTCCCTGTGGAGTCCCCATGGTCAGACCATCACAAATAGGAGATGCTGTGGAGAGTCCTCCATGTTGGATATTGTGGTGGGTAGAGATGCGGGGGTCTTCACAGACCCTTGGAGCCCTGCTGCGAACTGGCTAGGTACATTCTCAGAGACCTCCCACCACCCTGTATCCTTTAAGGAGCGTGGGGTAGGCAATCAGTGACCACAGTCTACTTATTCTCTATCCTAGGCAGAGAAGGTGCAAAGAGGTTAAGAATTTCTCTCCAGAAAACCCATAACCCCAAATCCAGAAACCCAGATTTTAAGCTGGAGCACATTACAAGGCCGTCCACAGTGTCCTAGCCCTCAGATTCTCAGTTACAGGGGAAAGTTAAATTTCTTTTCTGTTTATTTGTCTTAAGTTTTCCTATTTTGAGCTTCAAGAATTGTTTTTAGGGGGAAAAAAAAAAGATGAGTAATTGGTCTGCGTTTACTTTCCTCATGTAAATCTTATTTCTCCCTGACTTCATCTGTTCAGACCAAAACAGTCCTGATGGTGTCTTAGTCTGCCTCAGACAGACACATCAAGAACACCGTCTAGCTCAGTCCCCATTCTGTTAACCATCGGTCAGTTTGGTTGTTCTGGACGGAGTGGAACCACCAACAGACTCCAGGCTCCATGGCCATGGGAACCATGTGTCAATGTTCTATTCCTGGTGTCTGAGAAAATGCCTGAAATATAAGTGCTTTTACCAGTACTGTTGAATTTGATGAATTTTTATAAAGAAATTGTTTCGAGCTGGGAAGAATCTACAGAAGATGTAACTCAAACACCTCATTCTACAGAAGAGAAGCAGAAGAATCAGATGGACTGTCACATACAGGTAGTTGGTGGCAGAGCCAGAGCTAGAAGCCACATCTGGTCCATGGTTCTGTGCCACATAGCCTCCAAATTGAAGCAGGCTCAATATTTTTAAACGGACTCTTTTCAATAGCTTGTTTCTGCTTTTAGAATCCTATAGAATCAAATGTGATTTGTAAACTAGCTTGCAGATAAGGAAATCGCCCCCGCTTGAAGGACTATATTAAATAAAATGCTTTTGGCTGCAAGCGACAGAAAATCCAAGGTAACTGGCCTAATAAAGAATTTTATTGGCTCCCTTGATTGGAAGTCTAGAGGTCAGCCAGGTCTGACATATGACTTGTTGCAGATCCTAGCCTATCTCCTTATGATCCCACGGCTCTGTCCTGCTCCCTGCTCCTTATGCTGAAGCAGACAGTGAAATGGTTATAATAGTATCAGTTCTCATGTCAGTGCACTACAAGACCAGAGGGAAGGAAGGGTAGCTCTTCTGCACATCTCTGTTAGGGGCAAGGAAACTTATGCGAAGCTCCTAGTAAACTTTCTCTTCCACTTGTGATGGGTCATTTATTGTCAATTTGAAAGGGCTAAGGGATGCCCAGGTAGCTGGAAGAACGTTCTTTCTGAGTTTGCCTGTGGGGGTGTTTCTAGAAGACATTATTTTTCTTTAATATGAAATTTATTGTCAAATTGGTTTCCATACAACACCAGTGCTCATCCCAACAAGTGCCCTCCTCAATACCCATCACCCACCCACCCCTCCCTCCCACCCCCCATCAACCCTCAGTTTGTTCTCAGTTTTAAAGAGTCTCTTATGTTTTTGCTCCCTCCCTCTCTAACCTTTTTTTTTTCTCCCCCTGCCCCATGGTCTTCTGTTAAGTTTCTCAGGATCCACATGAGAGTGAAAACATATGGTATCTGTCTTCCTCTGTATGGCTTATCTCACTTAGCATCACACTCTCCAGTTCCATCCACGTTGCTACAAATGGCCAGATTTCATTCTTTCTCATTGCCAAGTAGTATTCCATCGTATATATAAACCACATGTTCTTTATCCACTCATCAGTTGATGGACATTTAGGCTCTTTCCATAATTTGGCTATTGTTGAAAGTGCTGCTATAAACATTGGGGTACAAGTGTCCCTATTCATCAGCACTCCTGTATCCCTTGGGTAAACTCCTAGCAGTGCTGTTGCTGGGTCGTAGGGTAGATCTAATTTTAATTTTTTGAGGAACCTCCACACTGTTTCCCAGAGCAGCTGCACCAGTTTGCATTCCCACCAACAGTGCAAGAGGGTTCCCGTTTCTCCACATCCTCTCCAGCGTCTATAGTCTCCTGATTTGTTCGTTTTAGCCACTCCTACTGGTGTGAGGTGGTATCTCAGTGTGGTTTTGATTTGTATTTCCCTGATGAGGAGTGACGTTGAGCATCTTTTCATGTGCCTGTTGGCCATCTGGATGTCTTCTTTAGAGAAGTGTCTATTCATGTTTTCTGCCCATTTCTTCATTGGATTATTTGTTTTTCGGGTGTGGAGTTTGGTGAGTTCTTTATAGATTTTGGATACTAGCCCTCTGCCTGATATGTCATTTGCAAATATTTTTTCCCATTCTGTCAGTTGTCTTTTAGTTTTGTTGATTGTTTCTTTTGCAGTGCAGAAGGTTTTTATCTTCATGAGGTCCCAATAGTTCATTTTTGCTTTTAATTCCCTCGTCTTTGGAGATGTGTCAAATAAGAAATTGCTGCGGCTGAGGTCAGAGAGGTTTTCTCCTGCTTTCTCCTCTAGGGTTTTGATGGTTTCCTGTCTCACATTCAGGTCCTCTATCCATTTTGAGTTTATTTTTGTGAATGGTGTAAGAAAGTGGTCTAGTTTCATTCTTCTGCATGTTGCTGTCCAGTTCTCCCAGCACCATTTGTTAAAGAGACTGTCTTTTTTCCATGGGATATTCTTTTCTGCTTTGTCAAAGATGAGTTGGCCATACTTTTGTGGGTCTAATTCTGGAGTTTCTGTTCTATTCCATTGGTCTATGTGTCTGTTTTTGTGCCAATATCATGCTGTCTTGATGATTACAGCTTTGTAATAAAGGCTAAAGTCTGGGATTGTGATGCCTCCTGCTTTGGTTTTCTTCAAAATTACTTTGGCTATTCGGGGTGTTTTGTGGTTCCATACAAATTTTAGGATTGTTTTTTCGAGCTTCGAGAAGAATGCTGGTGCGATTTTGATTGGGATTGCATTGAATGTGTAGATAGCTTTGGGTAATATTGACATTTTAACAATATTTATTCTTCCAATCCATGAGCATGGAATGTTTTCCCATTTCTTTGTATCTTCTTCAATTTCCTTCATAAGCTTTCTATAGTTTTCAGCATACAGATCTTTTACATCTTTGGTCAGGTTTATTCCTAGGTATTTTATGACTCTTGGTGCAATTGTGCATGGGATCAGTTTCTTTATTTGTCTTTCTGTTGCTTCATTAGTAGTGTATAAGAATGCAACTGATTTCCATACCTTGATTTTTTTATCCTGTGATTTTGCTGAATTCATGTATCAGTTCTAGCAGACTTTTGTGGAGTCTATCGGGTTTTCCATGTATAATGTCATGTCATCTGCAAAAAGTGAAAGCTTGACTTCATCTTTGCCAATTTTGATGCCTTTTATTTCCTTTTGTTGTCTGATTGCTGATGCTAGAACTTCCAACACTATGTTAAACCACAGCAGTGAGAGTGGACATCCCTGCCGTGTTCCTGATCTCGGGGGGAAAGCTCTCAGTTTTTTCTCATTGAGAATGATATTTGCTGTGGGATTTTCATAAATGGCTTTTATGATGTTTAAGCATGTTCCTTCTACCCCGACTTTCTTGAGGGTTTTTATTAAGAAAGGTTGCTGAATTTTGTCGAATGCTTTTTCTGCATCAATTGACAGGATCATATGGTTCTTTTCTTTTATTAATGTGATGCATCACATTGATTGATTTGTGAATGTTGAACCAGCCCCGCGGCCCAGGAATGAATCCCACTTGATCATGGTGAATAATTCTTTTTATATACTGTTGAATTCGATTTGCTAGTATCTTATTGAGAATTTTTGCATCCATATTCATCAGGGATATTGGCCTGTAGTTCTCTTTTTTTGCTGGGTCTCTGTCTGGTTTAGGAATCAAAGTAATGCTGGCTTCATGGAATGAATCCAGAAGTTTCCCTTCCATTTCAATTTTTTGGAAAAGCTTGAGAAGGATAGGTATTCTCTCTGCTTTAAATGTCTGGTAGAATTCCCCAGGGAAGCCATCTGGTCCTGGACTCTTATTTGTTGGGAGATTTTTGATAACTGATTCAATTTCTTCACTGGTTATGGGTCTATTCAAGTTTTCTATTTCTTCCTGTTTGAGTTTTGGAAGTGTGTGGGTGCTTAGGAATTTGTCCGTTTCTTCCAGGTTGTCCAGTTTGTTGGCATATAATTTTTCATAGTATTCCCTGATAATTGCTTGTATTTCTGAAGGATTGGTTGTAATAATTCCATTTTCATTAATGATTTTATCTGTTTGGGTCCTCTCTCTTTTCTTTTTGAGAAGCCTGGCTAGAGGTTTATCAATTTTGTTTATTTTTTCAAAAAACCAACTCTTGGTTTTGTTGATCTGCTCTACAGTTTTTTTAGATTCTATATTGTTTATTTCTGCTCTGATCTTTATTATCTCTCTTCTTCTGCTGGGTTTGGTGTATCTTTGCTGTTCTGCTTCTATTTCCTTTAGCTGTGCTGTTAGAATTTGTATTGGGGATTTTTCTTGTTTCTTGAGATAGGCCTGGATTGCAATGTGTTTTCCTCTCAGGACTGCCTTCGCTGCATCCCAAAGCATTTTCATTGTTGTATTTTCATTTTCACTGGCTTCCATATATTTTATAATTTCTTCTCTGATTGCCTGTTGACCCATTCATTATTTAGTAGGGTGTTCTTTAACCTCCATGCTTTTGGAGGTTTTCCAGACTTTTTCCTGTGGTTGATTTCAAGTTTCATAGCATTGTGGTCTGAAAGTGTGCATGGTATGATCTCAATTCTTCTATACTTACAAAGGCTGTTTTGTGACCCACTGTGTGATCTATCGTGGAGAATGTTCTATGTGCACTTGAGAAAAAATTATATTCTGTTGCTTTGGGATGCAGAGTTCTAAATATATCTGTCAAGTCCATCTGATCCAGTGTATCATTCAGGGCCCTTGTTTCTTTATTGATCCTGTGTCTAGATGATCTATCCATTGCTATAAGTGGAGTATTAAAGTCCCCTGCAATTACCACATTCTTGTCAATAAGGTTGCTTATGTTTGTGATTAATTGTTTTATATATTTGGAGGCTCCTGTATTTGGTGCATAGACATTTATAATTGTTAGCTCTTCCTGATGGATAGACCCTGTAATTATTATATAATGCCCTTCTTCATCTCTTGTTACAGCCTTTAATTTAAAGTCTAGTTTGTCTGATATAAGTATGGCTACTCCAGCTTTCTTTTGACTTCCAGTAGCATGATAGATAGTTCCCCATCCCCTCACTTTCAATCTGAAGGTGTCCTCAGGTCTAAAATAAGTCTCTTGTAGACAGCAAATAGATGGATCTTGTTTTTTTATCCATTCTGATACCCTATGTCTTTTGGTTGGAGCATTTAGCCCATTTACATTCAGTGTTATTATAGAAAGATATGGGTTTAGAGTCATTGTGATGTCTGTAGGTTTCATGCTTGCAATGATGTCTCTGGTCCTTTGTGGTACTTGCAACATTTCACTCACAGACCCCCTTAGGGTCTCTTGTAGGGCTGGTTTAGTGGTGATGAATTCCTTCAGTTTTTGTTCATTTGGGAAGACCTTTATCTCTCCTTCTATTCTGAAAGACAGACTTGCTGGATAAAGGACTCTCAGCTGCATATTTTTTCTGTTCATCACATTGAAGATTTCCTGCCATTCTTTCCTGGTCTGCCAAGTTTCAGTAGATAAGTCTGCCACTAGTCTTATGGGTCTCCCTTTGTAAGTTAGAACCTGTTTATCCCTAGCTGCTTTCAGAATTTTCTCTTATCCTTGTATTTTGCCAGTTTCACTATGCTATGTTGTGCAGAAGACCAATTCAAGTTACATCTGAAGGGAGTTCTCAGCTATGATTTGTTCAAGTACACCTTCAGCCCCTTTCTCTCTCTCTTCCTCTTCTGGAATTCCTATTATACAGATATTGTTCCATTTCATTGTATCACTTAGTTCTCTAATTGTCCCCTCATACTCCTGGATTTTTTTATCTCTTTCTCAGCTTCCTCTTTTTCCATAATTTTACCTTCTAATTCACCTATTTTTCCTCTGTCTCTTCAATCAGAGCTGTGGTCACCTCCGTTTTATTTTGCACCTCATTTATAGTATTTTTTAGCTCCTCATGACTGTTTCTTAGTCCGCTGATCTCTGTAGCAATAGATTCTCTGCTGTCCTCTATACTTTTTTCAAGCCCAGCGATTAATTTTATGACTATTATTTTAAATTCATTTTCTGTTACATTGCTTAAATCGTTTTTGGTCAATTCATTAGCTGTCTCTACTTCCTGGAGCTTCTTTTGAGGAGAGTTCTTCCATTTCGTCATTTTGGGTAGTTCCTGGGGTGGCGTGGAACTGCAGGGTACTTCCCCTGTGCTGTCCGGAGTAACTTGTGTTGGTGGGCAGGGCCACAGTCAGGCCCAATGTCTGTCCCCAGCCCACCGCTGGGGCCACAGTCAGACTGGTGTGTACCTCATCTTTCCCTCTCCCAGGCACAGGACTCACTGTGGGTGGTGTGGCCCCTGTCTGGGCTGCTTGCACCCTGCCGGGCTGGTGGTGCTGCTTTGATGGGATCTGGCGTATTAGCCCGGGTGGGTCCACAAGGTGCACAGGGGCAGGAGGGGCAGGCTCAGCTTGCTTTGCCATCGGTGGTCCCCTGTGGGAGGGGCCCTGCAGCACCGGGAGGGAGGTAGACCCATCAGAGGGATGGATCCACGGAAGCACAGTGTTGGGTGTTTGCGCAGTGCAAGCAAATTCGGTGGTGGGAACTGGTTCCCTTTGGGATTTTGGCTGGGGGATGGGAGAGGGAGATGGCGCTGGCCAGTGCCTTTGTTGCCTGCTGAGCTGAGCTCTGGCTTCCAGGGCTCAGCACCTCTCCCCCCAGTGTCCTCTCACTCTCCCACTCTCTGAGCAGAGCTGTTGTCTTTTAACATTCCAGATGTTAAGTCCCGCTGGCTGTCAGAACCATGTAGTCCGCCCCCTCTGCTTTTGCAAGTCAGACTCAGGGGCTCTACCTTGCCAGGCGGGCTGCCCCTCCACCGCCCGGTTCCCTCCCGCCAGCCCATGGAGCACGCACCACCTCTCCACCCCTCCGCCCTTCCTACCCTCTTCTGTGGGCCTCTTGTCTACACTTGGCTCTGGAGAGTCCGTTCGGCTAGTCTTCTGGCAGTTTTCTGGGCTGTTTAGGCAGATGTGGGTGGAATCAAAGCGATCAGCAGGACGAGGTGAGCCCAGCATCCTCCTACGCTGCCATCTTTCATCCCAACCACGTTAGCATCTGGACTGGTACATTGAGTAAAGAATGTTGCCTTCATCCATGGGGATGGGTATCATCCAATCCACTGAGGGCCCAAATAGGATAAAAAGGAGGAAGAAGGGTAAATTTTCTCTCTCTGCCTGAGATGGGACATCTATTTTCTTCTGCCTTCAGTCATTGGCTTTCCTGGTACTCAGGCCTTTGGACTTGGACTGAATTATACTACCAGCTTCCCTGGTTCTCCAGTTTGCCAATTCCTATAATCTCTCTCAATCTACCCCCCCACTCTCCCATCTGCTGCCTCGTGTGTGTGTGCGTGTGTGCATGTGCATGTCCGTGTGTAGCGGGGTGGGGGGGGCGGGGCACGAAGCCCCTTTCAGAAGCTGTAAGCTTTTTTCTTTTTCTGATAACCTTCTTCCATATCAGTTACTTGTCTGCTCTGTCTTGCTTGTCTGTGTCTCCCGCTCTGAATTTTTCACGCAGAGTTGGCCAATTATTGGGGTGCTTGGCCATCTCTTTTTGGATTCCCCACTCACAACTACTTGCCTGGATGGTGAGCTTCATTTTCCAACCCCACTCCCTGACCCCACATGGAGACCCAGTGCTGCCTCCTGTTAACCCTTACTGTCTCTACCACAAAGTTTGTAAGGATCATGACCCATTCCTGATATGATCAATCTGTTCATTAGTCAATAATTTCTTAAGACAGAAAGTCAGAAAGAGTAAAATTGTCTTCCTAGTCAAGACAATGTTGGTATAGCATTATAAAGCTCAGAAAGACCTTACAAGATGTTCAAACTTCTAAACTCCTATTGTACTTGGTTTTACCACTCTACAATCTGACTTTGTAAATATCTTCTGTCTCTCTCTTAGAGGCTAGTAACTTCAAGTTCCAAGAGCACTGGGTCTCTGTCTCATGAATCCTCTATCCAGACTGGTGCCTTGAACACCCTACTAAATTCTGATGGACTGAATGAGCCAGATGATGAACACACAAAGTCCAGGGTCACACAGCTAGTCAACGGGTGGCAGCCAGAACTCAGGTCTTTGGGTTCCTTGGATTTTCTGTGTTTCAAAAGCCAATATATAATATTGGCTTTACGCTACCTGTATGTGGTTTTTTTATTGTAACTTCCTTCAAAGCATTCTAAAGGATTTTGCAGATTTCTCCCTTCCATTCATATTCCAGTGGGAAAAAAAAATCACTATTTAAAAAAAAAAAAGTACTTCCCAAAGGACTCACTGAGGTAAAGAAGTCACCTCTTCACACAGCTATATTCAATTTCAAACATTTGTCCCATCTGCTTTTCAGATTAGTAGTTAGATTTCCCTAGTCCCACTCCAAGGCAAAGAAAATGCTGCGGGCTTTGTCATCAGCAAAGAAAACATGGGTAACTACTTTACAGGCAGTTGGTGTGCTTATCTTTCAGCATCTATTATGAATCTATTATGAATCAAGCTATACTGGGCATATCTGTGAAAGAGCGTGTGAAGCTTTCTTGCAGAACAAAAAACAATAACACCCATATTCATGGATTGTGATATTCTGGGATAGCCATATGTGACTTTTGTGTCTTCAAAATATTTTATTCTGTTGATACATAAAAGGTTTGAAAATGTTGTTTGCTCGGCCTCTGCTGTTCGGGGAGGCTAACTGGCAGGCTGGATTTTTTTTTTTTTTTCTGCTTCATATGCAATAGCTATATGGGAAACCCCCTTCCTACATAACAAGTTAATCATCTCTTTGAGAGGGAAAATGTGTGTGCCCTGCTTTCTAGGGCCACAAAAGGCACGGGGCTTTAACAGAAAGTGACTGTTCGGAAATTACAAACCTAACAGGGCTTTGCCAGTGCCCAGTGAGTGACTTTTAATGGCACCATTGAATCGAAGAGGGTTCTCCTGCCTCTGCCCTGAGTCTTGCATATCAACATAAGAATATGTTGTATCATAAAGAGAAGGAAGAAGGGCGCCTGGGTGGCTCAGTCGGTTGAGCGTCCGACTTCGGCTGAGGTCATGATCTCGAGGTTCGTGAGTTCGAGTCCCGTGTCCGGCTCTGTGCTGACACCTCGGAGCCTGGAGCCTGCTTCCGATTCTGTGTCTCACTCTCTCTGCTCCTCCCCCACTCATGCTCTGTCTCCCTCTGTCTCAAAAATAAATAAAACATTCAAAAAATTTTTAAAAAATAAGGAGAAGGAAGATAAACGGTTATATTTTGTTTAGTAATATCTCATCTAGACACAGAAAGGATTTAGGGCACGTTATACAGAGGCTTACAGTATAAGGAGAGAAAAAGCAAAACAGGTGAAATGAATGGGAAAAGTGAAGTGAAAGGAAAATGAGGGCGGTATATGAAATTTATATGGAATTTGAGACGCAAAGTCTTAAGTCCGTGCCAGATTTTTTCAACTAAGAAATATGCATAGCTATGGCTTACTTTTGGAGTACCAAACACACACAAGTCCAGGCTTTTAAGCCAGAGAACTTAGGAAGCTAATATTAACATTTCAAAAGCACTTTTCAGTTTACCAAAGAATTCATCACTACAGACATACCTCCTTTTATTGCATTTGGTTTTATTGTGCTTTACAGACAGTGGGTTGTTGTTGTTGTTGTCGTTGTTTACAGATTAAAGGTTTGTGACAGCCCTGCATCAAGCAAGTCTTTTTGTGTCATTTTTCCAACAAGATTCGCTCACTTCGTGTCTCTGTGTCACATTTGTGCAACTCTCACAATATTTCAAACTGTTTCATTATTATTATATTTGTTATCGTCATCTCTGGTTAGCGATCCTTGAAGTGACTATTGGTAATTGTTTGGGGGCCCATGAACCACACCCATACAAGATGGCGGACTTAAAACATGTCGTGTGCACTCTGACGGCTCCACTGACTGGTTGTTTCCCCATCTCTCTCCCTCTCCTGGAACGTCCCTATCTTCTAAGACATGAAAATAGTGAAATGAGGCCAATTAATAACGTTATGATGGTCTCTAAGTGTTCAAGTGGAAGAAAGGGCCACTCATCTCTCACACTCGATCAAAGGCTAGAAGTGGTTACACTCAGTGAGGAAGGCGTGTCTAAAGCCAAGATGGGCCAGGGGCGCCTGGGTGGCTCAGCCGGCTGAGGGTCTGACCGCGGCTCAAGTCATGATCTCACAGCTCGTGGGTTTGAGCCCCACGTCGGACTCTATGCTGACAGCTCGGAGCCTGGAGCCCGCTTCCGACTCTGGGTTCCCTCTCCCTCTCTGCCCCGCTCTTGCTCGCACTCTGTCTGTCTCTCTGTCTCTCAAAATAAACATTAAAAAAAACTTTTTTTAATAAAAAATAAAGCTAACATGGGCCAAAAGCGAGGCTTCTTGTGCCAAACAGTCAGCCAAGTTGTGTGTGGAGAGGAAAAGTTCTTAAAAGTGCCACTCCAGTGAACACACAAATGATAAGAAAGCAAAATAGACCCTGTTGCTCATACGGAGAAGGTTCGAGTGGTCTGGACAGATAATCAAACCAGCCACAACATTCCCTGGAGTCAAAGCCTAACCCAGAACAAGGCCCTCACTGTCTTGACTTCTATGAAAGCTGAGAGAGGTAAGGAAGCTGCGGAAGGAACGTGTGAAGCCAGCAGAGGTTGGTTCATGAGGTTTAAGAAAGAAGCCGTCTCCATGACATCAAAGTGCAAGGTGAAGCCGCCAGTGCTGATGTGGAAGCTACCGCAAATTATCCAGAAGATCCAGCTAAGGTGGTTAATGAAGGTGGCTACACTGAACAGATTTTCAATGTAAACAAAGCAGCCTTTTATTGGCAGAAGATGCCATCGAGGCTTTCCTGACTAGAGAGGAGTAATTGGCTGGTTTCAAAGCTTCAAAGCCCGGGCTGAGGCTGACTCTCTCGTTCGGGGCTAATGAGCTGGTGACTTAAAGTTGACGCCAATGCTTATTTACCATAACAAACATCCTAGGGCCCTTAAGAATGGTGCTAAATTTACTCTGCCTGTGCTCTAGAAACGGAACAACAAGGCCGGATGACAGCACATCTGTTTACAACATGGTTTGCTGAATAGTTTAAGCCCATTGCTGAGACCTACTGCTCAGGAAAAAAGAATCCTTTCAAAAGATCACTGCTCGTTGACAGTGTGCCTGGTCACCCAAGAGCTCAGATGGAGGTGGACAAGGAGATTAATGCTGTTTCCATGCCTGTTAACACAACATCCATTCTGCAGCCCAAGGATCAGGGAGCCATTTTGACTCGCAAGTCTCATTATTTAAGAAATACATTTTGTAAGGCTCCAGCTACCAGAGACAGTGAGTGCTCTGATGTATCTGGCAAAGTCCATTGAAAACCTTCTGGAAAGGATTCACCATGCTAGATGTCATTCGGAACACTCATCATTCATTGGAAGAGGCTAAAATATCAACATGAACAGGAATTTTGGAAGAAGTTGATTCCAACCCTCATGGATGACTTTGAGGGGTTTGGGGCTTCAGGGGAGGAAGTGGCTGAATTCAGTGAATTCAGTGACCTGAATTCAGCTCAACACCTTGAATAGAGTAGGCAGATGTGGTGGAAACAGCAAGAAAACTAGAGTTAGAAGTGAAGCCTGATGATGGGGCGGAATGGCAGCCACCTCATGATCAAACCTGAAGGGATGCGGATGTGCTTCTTAGGGATGAAAAAGAATGTGATTTCTTGCAATTGAATCTACTCCCGGTGACGATGCTGTGGAGACTGTTGAAAGGACAACAAGGGATTTAAACTATTCCATAAACTCGGTTGGAGAAAGCAGCAACAGGGTCTGAGAGGATGAACTCCAATTCCGAAAGAAGTTCTACCGTAGGTACGATGCTATCAAACGGCATCACAAGCTACAGAGAGATCGTGAAAGGAAAAGTAAATGAGCTAATGGACGCGGCACACTTCACTGTTGTCTTATTTTAAGAACTCGGAACAGCCACCCTGACCAGTCAGTACCCGTCAACACTGAGGCAAGACCTCCCACCGGCAGAGAGATTGTGACCTGCTGAAAGTTCAGATGATTTTTAGCATTTTTTAGCAGTAAAGTATTTTTTAATATGTACCTTTTTTAGACATGATGCTATTGCACACTTAATAGACTACAGTATAGTGTGAACAGAACTTTTATGTGCACTGGGAAACCAAAAAGTTCATCCCACTTGCTTTATTGCAATATTGGCTTCATTGCAGTGGTCTGGAACCCAACCCACAGTATCTCTGAGGCGTGCCTGTATATTCCCATTTAGTGGTGCTTTTGCATTTATAATACTTTCATGTTGGGGGGCCTGGGTGGCTAAATCGGTTGAGTGCCTGACTCTTGATTTTAGCTGGGGTCATGATCTCAGGGTTCATGGGATGGAACACCATGTCAGGCTCTGCACTGACGCGTGGAGCCTGCCTGGGATTCTCTCTCTCTCCCTCTCTCTCTCTCTACCTGTCCCCTCCCCAAAATAAATAAATAAACATTAAAAAAATGCATTCATGTTGATGTAGATAAAAGTTCAGTTTATCTGTATATGCCATTTCGAATCCTTTCTAGGACAAATGTGAGTAAATCATTTCTATTGCAAAGGACACGAGTGTACAATATGTATCCACAACTACCTTAGAGATATTTAACCAAAAACATGTATTATATGCAAGCAACAGTGACAACAACAGCATATACCTCACGCGTAAGGCCAAGGATCCCGTGTTCCAATCGACTTCAAGAGGAAATCACACATCTGTAGGTTCTCATCTTAGCTCCTTTATCATCCCCTAAAAAATTCCCATTATATTGCTTACTAAGCTATAACCTCCTAGAGGTTCCAAGGAGCCATTATTATCTGTTTATCTGTTTCCAGATAGCACCCAGCTCAACACCTTGAATAGAGTAGGCACCTATAATATGTCCTGAATGTCGCATGGGGGAAGGAGGGAACAAATTTCTTACTGATTTCTCAAGCCACAGTCCTTACAGATCAGAACAAGATTGAGATTCTTTCACACATTTCAGCCCAGCGGTAGATTCAGGTCGGGCTCCTGCTCTGGGGCAGCAGGGCTGGGGCTACCGGCAGCTCGGCTGTGGCTTGTAAGGGCAGGGACAGGTGGAAAGGGTAGGGAGATGGGGCAAAAAAAAAGAGGCAGTGGCTGGGTAAGAAAGAGGTACACAGCTGGTCCTGAACTAAAAAAGAGAAGAGGGTCAGATACAAACAATAAACCATAGTCACTGCCATGAATGGTCTCAAGGCAAGTAGGAGCTGCTGCCCTTTGACCCTTCCATCTTTATATCTCCAGAAGCCATACTCTGTAGGGTGTCTCCCCCTTCAAGGACTGCTATTGACATTCATTCTAATCATGAATTTCAGAGCTGTTGCCAAAGATTGATTAAAGAGACCTAACACAGAAGTTTCCAGAATCGTCCTGGATACTAAAACCCCCTGAGGTCAGTCCTCCTATGTATTCCCTTCTAGCTATTTTTTACCATCTGATTTGCCAGTCATTTCCTTGATGCTGTGTGTGTGTGTGTGTGTGTGTGTGTGTCTGTGTGCGTGTGAAAACAACCTTCTTCAACTAAAAGAAAGCTTCCTTTTTGAGTTTTTACAAAGTCCAAATAAATTCTGAATTTGAGAGTCAGATCTTTAAGAACGCTCTGGGCTATTCTTCAAAGGTAGTTCTTAAAATAGATTGAAAATAATGTGGTCAA
The DNA here is from genome assembly GCF_007474595.2 of Lynx canadensis. Classification (NCBI taxonomy): domain Eukaryota; kingdom Metazoa; phylum Chordata; class Mammalia; order Carnivora; family Felidae; genus Lynx; species Lynx canadensis. The sequence goes on from NC_044307.1 coordinate 12,167,381, forward strand.
GTTGAAAGGAAAGCACTAAAGTTTTGCTTTTAAAATAACTAGCATGCTCTTGAGTCACTTCTTAGTTTTCATGTAAAATCCTTGAACGGCTAAATCCAAAAAAAAAACAAACAAACAAACAAACAAAAACCTGTGCCTTTAAATTTTTTCCTGCTTGAAGTTTGGGGTTTTTGTAATTTATTTTTGCATTTATTGTTGGATAATGATGTACTACAGAAATATATAAAACACAAGCTGTCTCTTATTCTGTTTGGTGATAAAATGCTCAATTAAAAACAGGTTATGTTGCTTGCCCTTGGCATCCTGCGCTGATATCGTATTGTTCAGAATAGCACATGTCACCCTAAATAATTTCACATGCATCTGTTTTATTAGTAGGTGCTAATTAAACATGCATCTTGTGGAGTGACTTTACATAAGATCATTTTGCAGTTTCCTGTGTTATTTATGCAACACTTTGGGATCTGTGGGTCACAAATCCTACTATAAACTTTTTCTCCTAAAATTATTAATGAAAAGTAAAGTCCCTCTCTAATAGTATTCTTCCAGACATGCTTGGAAATATATTCCAGCGCAAAATTTAAAACAAACAAAAGCGTGTTACTAATAGACACCGTGTTATCTATCTCCCAGAAGATTTACAAGCCACCACAAATGTTCATTATTAGAGAATAACGCTCTCTTTTCAGTGAAGGTCCACGACTCCTTCCCGATATCCATCCAGTCTTCTCGTTGGGGCCAAAATATCCACGCAAGTCATGGTCAATACGAAGATGGCCGAAGGTGAGCTTGTGTGGTGAGGGAGCTGCCTCGGCCAGGGCTCTGCGTCAGCTGACAGATCATATGCACTGACCCAGTCTGGCCAGCATACTTCCTCTGTCTCTGGCCTCTTTCCAGATGTGTGTCAAAACTTCAAATCCGTAGCCATTAATTTTTTCAGAAATGGTCACCATCTTCTGTCCTTCCGTTTTCCAGTCGGTGTGACACCTCCATAGTGGTCTATCATTCAAGCGAATCATTCTAGAGCTATCTGCATGTAGGAGGGTTTGAGAACTTTAGGCAAAGCCCTGGACCGCTCTGGGGCTTGCTTGCTTTTCTGAAAAGAAAACAAATCAGCCTCTCTCAGAACTCTATGTCCATAAACTGGAAAAAAAAAATGTGTCAGGGACATGTGCCTGTGACCCTCTTGATTCATAACCTGTATTAGTATATAAAAGGTTCTAAGAAGTCCTACATCAAAGAAACCCTTTTGGCTTTGCTTACTTAATGTCCCACAAATCATTCGGTCTCAGAACCTTTCTTCTGATAATATGTGTGCCAGCTTCAGAACCAGCGAGAAAACGTATTGAGAATGCCACGCGAGGCCATCTTTAGAAGACTGTTCTAACCGTAAGGAACACTCTATGATTCCCTTCTGTTATTCGGCTCTTCCTCTTACAAAAGATTTGAATGCTTAGGTCTCAGCTCAATTAAACTAAATGTTAACTCTGTAGAGCCAGCAGTGGGAAAAAAAAATGTTTTTAAGTGGCTTGAGCTTGAATCTGGGCAATGGATCTGCCCACCAGTCCTATAGTTCACAGCATTGACCATACTCACACTGCAGAATACAGCGCGTTAAATCTCTCAAAGAGTGACTAATACGCCACTGTGATAGGACAGACGCTTGGGGTTTTAGCCAAATCTTGTAAATTTAGCGAAGAATATCAGAGCAACTCCTTCTGTTACCCTAAATGTCACGGACTCTTACATTTTCATGAAGAACACGCAGGTCTTGGTTTTAAAGGTCTTACATGAGCACTTTCATTGAAAATCATAAGGTCTGCCTACATTGAGGAAATGAATACTGTAGTTAGCCTATCCAGAAAGTTCCAGCAGGCACTGGGTATTTCAGCGGGGGATGAGGGGGGCTCATTAGATCAAACCTCAGCACTCTGAGAGCTCCAGTTTGCAGATTTCAGAACCAATATGACTTCTTTCCCCCACAACCAATTTTTAAATATAACATGTATTTTCTTGCTCTGCTGTTTGGAACTGACCTCCGTAAACTATGAGACCCCAAAAGCACAACCGAGCTTGAAGGCTGTTCTCCATGTTTTCCCCAAATACTTCACTACACCAGCATAATCTAATTACTTCCTCTTCTAAGTAATCATTCCTTATTTCGAATCGAGACTATTTAATTCTTGCCATAGTTTTATTCCAACATGAAGTCCGTAAGACAGTTCTGCGGAAGGCGAACTTAGTTTTGAGGAGTCCATATGCCTAGCACCTCATGTCTCCCTGATTGTTGGTGCCTTGATCCACCTGCTTCCAGTTTATTCGTTGAGTTCTATCCTCTTGCCTTTGTTTTGATTTCTAACTGTGTTGTGCTCCTGGCAACTCAACTCTTTTCAGAGAAACAACCTTCCATGATTGTTTCTCCCTTGCCTCGGCTCACCTAGATCTGGCCTCCCATCCTGAATCCAACTAGAGTGACAGCACAATACTATACCAATGCTTCCATTTAGGTGTTCTGGGGCATAGACAGAGAACAAAGAGCGTTGAGTGCCCACAAATAACTAAGTATGTAGCAGCTGGGCTGAGTCATTTTGCAATTAAATGGCCACATTTGAGTAACACTTGTGCAAGCCTCTTGGGTACGGTTTCATGAACTTGCCTTCAGTGTGAACTTGAGCCACCATGGATTGCTCAACTCAGTGCTCATCTTCAGGAAGCCTTGCCTGACTGCCTGAGCCCAAAGAGGCTCTCTTTTTTTGAATTTATACAGCTCTAATGGTCTGCACCAAGTGCCAGGAACTTACCATTGTCTGGGGCTGAATTACCTGCTCATCTCTTTGGCTCTCCCTTTACACAGGTATAGGCTTGTAAACTAGATGAGGAGTGTATCTTAAAAAGTTTTATATCTCCCACATTACGTCGTATAAAAGAACGAGATAATCCCATAGTTCCATCAATTAGTGCGATATGGGGCAATGAGATATCTATCTGAGTAAACTGGAAGTTGAGAAAGAACATGTCTGTTGCGCGGGATTAATGGAAAAGGAAGAAGAAGGCATTTAGAGGCAGAGTGAAGAAGCTAAAAGGGAAGTTCCACTTTCTGTTCCTGAGAGTCTTGTTTAAACTGAACCTTTCCATTGTCTTTGTCCCACAAGGTTTTCAGAATTGCCTTCCTCTTTACATAATTACCTATACTAAACAGATTAAACAATAACAGACTTCCAAGACTTCCTAACACCCCCATAAAACAAGCACAACAGGGGTCCCAGGAATTAAGATTTAGAGCCTCCTTCCCCTCTGACAGCTCATGAAATGCTCAACTAAGGTGAGAAGAAAACTCTGCCAAAAAATCCTGCCTCGTTTCCCTAATTCAACGCAAGCCTCAACAGTCTTTGGGAAGCAAAGACTCGTGTTCCAGGAGCACAATGCCCCACTTAGAATGGTTGCAAAGTCAGGGGCGCCTGGGTGGCTCAGTCGGTTTAGCTTCTGACTTCAGCTCAGGTCACGATCTCGTGGTTCGTGAGTTTGGGCCCCGCGTCGGGCTCTGTGCTGACAGTGTGGAGCCTGCTTGGGATTCTCTCCCTCTCAAAATAAATAAATTCACTTAAGAAAAAAAAAAAGAGGGGCGCCTGGGTGGCTCAGTCGGTTAAGCATCTGATTTCAGCTCAGGTCATGATCTCACGGTTCGTGAGTTTGAGCCCCGCGTCAGGCTCTGTGCTGACAGCTCAGGGCCTGGACCCTGCTTCGGATTCTGGGTCTCCCTCTCTCTCTGCCCCTCCCTCGTTCATGCTCTGTCTCTCTCTGTCTCAAAAATAAACATTAGAAAAAAAAAAAGAATGGTTGCAAAGTCAAAAATGCTCTTCTCATTATCACACACAGTCATTTGGTTTTTCTTTGAAATAATTTATGCCTCGGAGTGATTAGTTTGCCTTCTTTACATATTCATATCTTTTTGTTAATCTATTATTATGTAGCTCTGCCTTTACCGGTTTGGAAAAAAAAAATCATTTTTAGGAGGACAAGTGCTGGTTTCTTAGTGGCAATATTTGATTAACCGCAATAAATGATTCAGCGGATTGTTTGCCTTTAAAGAGAGAAATGTAAATGTGGGGGAGAGTTTTCTTTCCAAAATAATTACAGTGGTGCCCAGGCAATTTAGTAAGCCAAAATACTCCCAAACAGCCAGGCCCAGCCTCCATTGGGGATCTGGTTGCGGACTAATAAAGAACTCATCAGCTTACTTTTAGACTGATAGCTGTATGCTGTCTAATTGCAAATGAGTAACTGTAAATGTCCCACTCCTCAGAAGCTAGGACAATTTTCTTTAGTCTGTAATTATAAACAGGGGCAAATGAAGGTCCATCTAATATGATATTAAGAAAGAATCCAAGGGGCGCCTGAGTGGCGCAGTCGGTTAAGCGTCCGACTTCAGCCAGGTCACGATCTCACGGTCCGTGAGTTCGAGCCCTGCGTCAGGCACCAGTACAACACGTGCTCAACCCCTCGTGCTAAAACTCTGACAAGGACACACCCTCAGGCTTTGGCTTGCCTAGAAGGGACTTAAGAGCAGGTGATATGTAAAGGGGATGAAGGGATGAAGACCGTATGATTCTAATCTATTGTAAAGTAGCCACTGCCAAGGTCATTTTCCTTGATTATCCATGTGGTCCTTACGGCTCGTGCAATAATGGGGTATTCACTGAACCTTCTGAGGCAAACTGTTCTAACTTTGGATAGCTCCATTGATTGAACTAGAACGTGAGTCCCAACGTGGTCCAAGTGCTACTCCATGCTGCCATACAGAAGTCTCAACACTGTTCTGCATAATAATTATATATATATTTAAAGACATTTCCAGGGTGCCTGGGTGTCTCAGTTGGTTGAGTGTCCAACTCTTGATTTCAGCTCAGGTCATGATCCCAGGGTCATGGGATCAAAGATTCTCTCTCTCTCCCTCTACCCTTCTCCCCACTCACATTCTCTCTGTCTCTGTCTTTAAAATAAAATAAAAAAAAAAATAAAGACATTTCCTGTTCTGCCACAAAAAAATCTGTTTTGCCCTATTGTTTCTTGTAGATATATTGCCTAATTCTGCACTGCCTGGTTTTCTTCTCTCTAAATACGTTCAGTTTTCTTGGCTTGATTGTAATACGAATAATAATGGCTAATATCAATATTCAGCTAATAATCTGCCAACTCCTCAACAAGATTATGATGAGTGATTTTGTGAAGCTCCAAATACACACTAAGAATGAAAGTCCAAAAGTCTATCCTATTTCCTTATCTGCAAGCCTAATACATTATCAACGAGAGAAATCAATTGTCTTTGCCATGATTTGTTCTCGGTGAATCAGTGCTAGTTCCTGGTGATCACAGCTTCTTCTGTAAATAACCTATTTTAGCATCTTGGCCAGAATTCACTTTCATTCCCTTTCTGGAAATCAGAACGGCTTCTCAGTCTTTGAACATTCCTCGTTCTCTCTAATTCTTCACAGATTAATGACAATGTCCCAGCGATCTCTTTCACAACATTGCTCGTTTAAATCTCTCAATAAGACATGAAGGGAGGAACACCACTTGGGTTGAAGAATACATTCATCTAACTACATTCAGTCTGGCATAGGTACTTCTTTCCGTGTATGTACACCTGCTATTTCTGAGGTCCCAGAATTCTCTCCAGAGGGAGGCTGGTGAGTTAAGACAGTAGCTTCTACTATCGTGGAAAAGCCAGAATCCACAACCTCTTTGTTCATGCAAGGTCCAAAAGAGCGTGCATTCGTTCTTGGTAGACTCGGGTCCACAGCGGGTGTAGAAGGGAAAAAAAAATCATGGGCAGAATCAAGAGGGATAAGCAAGTAAACGGGGGATGAAATGAATGAAAATTAGAACCTGTGCTTTAAAAATTTCCCGATGTGCAGCACCTCTAAAAAGAGAACTGTATTTGTCTCCGTATTTCTCCACTTCGGTTTGGCATAACCTGCAACATCTCTTCTCCGAGGGAGAAGACAAGTGTCTGCTCGTCTGGATTAAGACGCATTAACAGGGGAAGCATATGGTCATTTACACAGCGCTCGTTCCCACACCGTGCCAAGGTTAACAAATTAATAAAGAGGAACTGCGCTGCATGAATGTTGAACCTTATTAAGCATGAGATCATCCCTCCGAGCCATCTTTATTTTACAAGAATCTCAGTGAAAGAAATTCAAGCCCCGCTTCCATACATACGCACTGAAAATCATTCCTATAATAGCTGATCATACTTCTGTGGACACACAGCAACAGTTTTGTTTTGGGGGGGGTTGTTTTTTTTTTGTTTTTGTTTTTTTTGTTTTTTTTGTTTTTTTACTGGGAGGTTGGAAGACAGATTCTGTTCTCAAAGAGTTTTATTGAGATGGTATTGGAAGGAACAGTGTTATTTATTTAAGTACTGCATTGCATTTTCCTTTGTTCTTCCAACAGGTTAGTAATTACAGAAGTAGCGATTAGCGTTGACAGAGAGTACACAAAACGATAAATGGATACTGTGCGCGGTGGAGGGGCTCTGTGGTGGCAAGCTTATAATTTTCAGTCGGAGCTAATTATCTTTATTATACTGCATGACTCTTTTTTCGTGAATTATGAGTGGAAAAGTGCTGAATAGAAATTTTTTTCCAAAGTGCCCCGAACTGTTCAGGGAAATGGAAATCGCAAACAATGAAAAGCTTGTTAGACAATGAGAGCGATCATCTATAAAGGGATTCTGAAGGAACTTCCCTTTTCCTGCACTATAGAAATGTAAAGTGCTTATCAGAAAATGATCTGGGGTTTGTTGTTGTTGTCGTTGTTGTTGTTCCCGTTTTGCCATGGGGACGATAAGAGAGAATGAGGGAGACTCGGTCCCAGCCTCAAGCAAACCAGCAGGAAGAAAGATGGAAAGGCTTGAATATTTGCACAGGACCAGGGAAGGGGTAGGTAGGAGGCTGTGTGTAGACACACAGGGGCACCATGAATTTGAGGTAACCTGCCTATCCAGGCAGTTCAGTCCCCAGAGGCCGGAGGGCTCGGTGTGAGGAAAGGCACAGAGATTCTGCCTGGTCCCAGCGCCACCTGGGAACAGATCTGAGCCGAGAGACTTTTAATTTTCAATGCAGTTACTACAATCCTTTCTCTGTTTTCCCTTCTCCATTGCCCCCCTCCATTATAGGGATGCATATGAGCAAAATTCCACAGATGGTGCATGCTTTTATGAGCTCAGTCCTGAAATTTGGTTTGAAATTTCCCCAGTGTCCTCTGTGCTTCTGTCTTTGCAACAGATGCACTTAAATGTTAGCAATTTATTTGTGGCCTGTGCTACAACCAGAGCTGAAGAGGGGAGAAAGGACTGTCACAGGAGGAGAAGCTGAGGGACCAGCACGGCGTGGTGATCCGTAGCCCAACTGCCGCAGAGGCAGGAGGAGGGCTTGGTTTCTGCGGGCACAGCCAGTAAGCCACAGAAAAATCAATTTCGTCTTCCCCTCCGCTTCGAGTCTGTTCTATGAATAAGACGTTCAATCCAATTATTCTCGAGGAAGTTCTCTGCTTTCTTTAGTCTATCTTGCTTCATTTTCCCACATGACAACGTCTCATTTTCTGTTGTTACCATTTAGCATGCCTCCAGATTTCAGACGGACAGGATGGAGAGAAGTTCATGGGAGTCCAGGAGGAGGCAGATTCTTTTTAAGGACAACGGGAGCTCTGTAAGGTGACACCATCTAAGAATACAACGCTGGTTCCAGGGTAACATGTGAGTCAACCCTTTTATTTAGTATGTCAACAGTTCTATGCTCATTTAGCGGTACTGAAATATTCTCCAGCAGAAAGTTATGGGCTTTCTGTGTGGGTTTAGAAATGTCAGCCCAGATAAGCAGGCAATTAACAAGAGCATAATGTTATCTTCCGCTAAAGCAATCATCTCACATGTGGTTAGGAAGGTGATACACAGTCTCCCAAATAGGAACATGCACTAGTAAAACATAATTAAGGCTGGTAGAATATACTGGGGAAGAAGCCACTTCCGTTGTGTCACTGGGATAAAATTCCACGTATGCTTGTTATATTATTACATAGGTCAGATATGCCACTGGCCGAACTGTCCAGATTCCGTTCCCAGTCGAACGGTAGTGGGAAAGCCGCTCACCACCTGCCATCCCCGATACAAAGCGAATCTTGTCACCCTCTTTGTAGGTTTAGTTCACCTTTTCCAAAAGGCTCTTCACTAAAATGAAGATATTCCGATGTCCCGAAGTCCACGTTTTTAATTCTCGTTCCCTCTGATGAGTTAGGTTGGGTGGGACGTTCCTCTAACTTAACAGCCAGCGCTGCGACTTTGCCCCTGCCCTTGGCTTCTCTGATGACCTACGCGAGTGATTTAAATCTAACCCTCCACACCCTCCTCCATAAAACGGGGACACGAATAGGACTTCATTTAAAGTTCCTTAAACCACCGGGCTGAAATGTGGCGCACACGCCTTCAGCAAGAAGCGACCCTGGCATCCAGTGTCTACATACACGCAAACTAGGTGGCCTCAGTTGCCTGACATGTCTGGCCTCCAGTGGCCTGGTTGCTAAGCACGAAGTTTTAGAGCACGCACGCACTCACTCGATCAAGCTGGGGAAAATTACTTTTCAAAGGAATTCCACTAGATAATTAATAAAAAGCTTAGTCTCTGGCATTCTAAGAGCTCGTAATAAGTGTTATTTATACTATGGATAATAATTTGTATTATTATCACTATTGTTTTACATAACTAATAACATTTATACTTAAATAACTAATATATATTCAGTGAATGTGTATTTAAATAATTACGTAATAAATAATTATATGCAAAGAATTAAATATATGCTTAAATAGTAATTTAATCATGTTATTTATAATTATTATGATTTTATATGCACCACGGTCATTTACAGCGTAACAACGTGCATTACGGAATCATGCCAATATTATACTCCCGTACTATAAGAAGATAATGCACCCAGCTCTAGTCCTCATCGTCTGCAAAATGTTAAGTAGAGAGCGTCGATATGACTATCCGCATGCAGTAAGTTCCACACGGAGAATGACTTTTCTAAAACCCAGATCTGAACAGATCACTCAGCTGCTTAAAACCTTCAACGGCTCCCACCGTTCTTTCGTGAAACCCCAAACCTCCCAGTGAGACTTCAGGAGGCCCTCGTGACTAACCGCTAACCGGGTCTTGCCTCCAAGCATGGGCTCCCCGAGCGCAACATCCTTCCTTCCCCTCAGACACCCCAACAGCTAACACCTACACAGCCTTCTGATAGGACTTTTCTCCCGGCAGTCTTCCCAGTTCTGCACACCAGAGTTGGGTGTACCTCTGGTCTGATCTTACAGCACTGTGGAAGGTTTTTATGCTTGCGTTGTTTGCGGTCAAAGAATTCTTTAGAATCGCCTCTTCTCCCTCACTAGCCTTAGAGCTCTGTGAGGGACTGTGAGCATTGAGTTCACCACCGTGTGAGGGCTGTGCACTTACATTTCATTTACATAACAAATTTTCTTGAGTCTCTACATATGCAATGCTAAATCCTGCCTCCCCTGTAATGTGAGCTGTGTGGCTCAACTGGATTAGTAATTTAAAATTAGATTTAGCCTAATACACATACATACCATTCTGCTCGGACTGGCTTATTCTATTACCTTATGGCATTAGGAAATTCTAGGTGGAGGTCAAGGTTTGGGACATCTGCCAATAACTTCACACAAGTCAGTTTTTACCATGAGCCACAACGTGCCTTTGTGGGTGGGGCCAATGAGACACAATCTGGTGAGGGCTGTGGGAGTCATCCTAATGCTCATTAATTCATTGGGGTGCTATGGGAGGAGAATGAAACCCCTCCCACCAAGCCACCGGGCTGGGGCCTTCTGCCCCGGGGGCGGGGGGGTGGGTGGGATATCTCTGACCGGCTTTGCGGGTTGACAGGTGGCAGCTTTAAGCTTCCACGCTGGCCCCCCCAGACATCCCACCCTCACTTCCCAGTTAAGTGTGGGAAGCCAGCTTCCTGGAAATTCCAGAACGCAGGAGCAAAGAGAGCTGGGCCTCCATACAGATTTTGCAAGGCTGCTGGTCCTCAGAGGGTGTTCTGGGTTGTCAGGTAGTTCTGGCAGATGGGTGCCGTTCCCCACTACATTTCAACACCTGAAGTTCAGATTTTCTGATTAAGGGAAGGAGGCTTTGTGTTACTTGTTGACAGTTATGAGCTATAATCGTGTTTAAATCTCCCTGCAAACTGTATCTGTTACGCCAAAATAACTCTGCAAAGGTTTACAGCCTGCTCTTGAAGAGTAACTCCTGACGTTACTAGATTTTTAAACAGCTGTGATGTGGTGCTCATAGATGTAGGGCACATAAATCCGCAGACATTCATAGATTTTGCTAAGTATGCACCTCAACTGTGAAAATGAGAGGGACCAATCTTGTTTATGCTCCTAGCTTATTGTTTGCTTGGCTAAAAGTCAGGTTGCCATCAACCGAGAGGACAGAACATGAGTCAATGACTCAGAAAACTTAAAAGGCTTAGATATAGCTGCTTTTAGCTTTCTAAATTGCTGGCGCCCACTTAAAATAACAGATACGCTAATATTTCCCCTGTGTTCCACAAATGCTAAGGGCAGTGGAAAGCTGATCTTCTCATATTTCTTAACAGTTTTAGTTCAATTATGACCCTGCCTTGCAAATGCTAAGGTCTGCTGGAGCTTTTTACTATAATTATTTTGCTATTGGTCGAAACAGACATGAAATCAGTCAATGGAAGAAGCCTGCCCTCCTTTTCCAAGACTGGGAGGCTCTGCTAATTTCTCCAACAGGGCAGATTAATTATATTAATGTGTCAACGTAATTATGATAAGGATATGAATAAAATGAATGTATAGGAATAAAATGTATTTGCCTGTGTAACTGTTGAATTCTGCCCTCGGGGAAAAGAAGTCTGGTGTTTATGTTTAGTGATTTTTTTAAACTCCAATCTGTCAGAAGCAATGATCATACTGTTACAGTTAAAATGCTATTCCCTTTCAGACAGACAAGAAGAAAAGCCATGTATGTCCCAGAATATCTCCACCAGGGGCGTGTCCACGTTGGCAGGAAAGGTCAAAGAGATAGCGTTAAGGTCATTAGTAGGGTTATAAAATCACAAACTTCTCCAGAGCTTCTCCATGATCTTACTCTTCGGGCAAGTGCCCGATCAATGCCCCATGGTGAGACAGCCACACAGGACTGGAAGAGTGTGGTTAGATTGTAAACTTGGCTGCTTCTGGGTAGTAGTAATGCGGGATTCCATGTATCCTGCCTGGCCTCATAAACAAAGGCGAGCAAAGGTCTGCCTGCTGGAGGAGTGGGTGCCCCGCCTTGTAGATCCCCCCAGTGACTTGAGTGACTTTAGCTCTCTGAATGGAGTCATTACGCTCAGGCAATGCCCCGATGGCACACACTACCTGCCTTGAACGTTCTTTTTTATGTCCTTTTAGTTGCTGGTCTTCCTGACATTTTTCCTATTCGATCTGCTCTCACATCCCTTTTTAAAAAAGATTTTTATTTTATTGTGATAAGAATACTCAACATGAGACCTACCCTCTTGACAGATTTTTAAGTGTATGATGCTCACACCGCCAGGCACAGTGTCATAGGGCAGATCTCCACAATTCATTCACCTTGCATTACTGAAGCTTTACGCCCACCGATTACCGCCTTCCCGTGTCCTTCTCCACTTCGCCCCCAGCATCCACACTTCGCTCTCTGCTTCTCCGGGTTGGACCAGCTCATTTTATTTTTATCTATTTATTGTTTTCACTCTTTCACTTCGATAGACAGCGTGAGCGGGGATGGGGCAAGAGAGAGGGAGGTGGGGGAACTGAGGGGGGCTCCACGCTGACAGCAGCGAGCCCGACGCGGGGCTCGAACTCACGGACGCCGAGATCGTGACCTGAGCTGAAGTCGGAAGCTCAACTGACTGAGCCACCCCAGGCGCCCCTGGGTTTGACTATTTTAGTTACCTTATATGAGTGCAATTATGCAGTATTTGTCCTCCTTGGTGGCTTTCCTCCTCCTTCTGACCCAGCAACCTTAAGTCCGTAGGTAAGAGAGGTAGTAGACAGTAAGGTGAGCTCCAAAGTCTGAGAGGCACTCGAGCAGTGATTTGCTGTGGGGAGTTGGGTTCTACATTCCTCTCTGAAACACGCATCACCATCTCCTGAAGCAGCTATTCCAGTGAGCACTGGCTTTTGCTGACCCAGGATTCTGCGTGACCAAAGGGTCTTTGAACCTTAAAACCAGGGTTGTCTATGGAACTATTAAAGACTTCCGAGACTTCTTTACAAGACTGAAATTACATCCTTGGTTCTCTAAATTGCTCTGTTTTGTTGGCTAGAAAATAGTTCCGTGATGGATCTGTTGTTTGGATCAAACACAGGTCTCTTCCTAGCAAAACACTGGTTCCATTACAGGGGGACTTCATTATGTATCTCCATATTCTGGAAATAGAGGGCTTAGTTTTGTTTGTTGGTCTTGTTGTGTTTTGATTGAGTGATAGCCTTTTACCTGAAGTTCCAGATTTACTTGAAGATTTTGAAATAAAATTAAAATAAATTTGCATGAGACTTTTGGTTTGGTTTTGTAATTTTTGGTCTGGTGAATTTTTTTTTTTTTTTTAACTTGTCATGACCAACAGCCTCAGTCAATTACGGCTGTTGGTTTGTGTGGTGGGGTGTGGTTTGGGAGTGAGTCCTTTGGACTTTAACTCTACATACATCTCACTAAAACCATGACAAATAAGCCATTGGTTAAGTTATAAACATTTTGAACCACAATATTCTGAAATTAATAAAATACTAATTCATAAAAATGTATATTACAAACATCAAATTAACTTTTTTTATATAGCACCATAGATTTATTAACTTTGAAAAAGCACCTAAGCGTTGTTTTGTTTTTATTGAGGTACAACTGACATAGAACATAATATTAGTACAATATAATGATTCGATATTTGTATTTGGTATTATATTGCAGATGTAATGAATCAATATTATATTGCCAAATAATTACCACAGTAAGTCCAGCTGACATTTATCACCATACATAGTTACCAAAAAAAAAAAAAAAATCTTTTTCTTGTAATGAGGACTTGAAAGATCTACTCTCTTAGTGACTTTCAAAAACGCAAGGCAGCGTTATTTCCCACAGAAATGGGTAAATGCTGGCCATTTCAAAGTGATCCCAGTTGAAGAAATAGATTCAGTAAATGGGATACTGTTTATCCTGTAATAATATTAACGTAATACTTATGTGTATTTTAAGCACTGAGTAAAATAATCTTCTGGTCTCTCATCATCACAGAAAATCAGCTGAGTCCCTGAGGGGAAAGTATTATAACCCCCCCCCCCCCCCCCCGCCCGACACACACACACACACACACACACACACACACACACACAGTGCATCTCTGGACAGTAGCCCAAAGGCATCTCTAAAGGTACTTAGCGCTAATTAGCAGTTTCTATAAAGATCCTTATTTATGGAATTACTTACAGGGAGTCAGGCGTGTCTTAAAAGGGTGCTGAGTATTCTTTAGTAGCTCATAGAGAAATGTTAGCTGCCTTTTAAAGATAACTTCTATTTTAAAAGAAACAAACAGGTATACCTGGGTGGCTCAGGCAGTTACATGTGGGACTGTTGGTTTCGGCTCAGGTCGTAATCTCACTGTTTTGTGAGTTCGAGCCCTGCGTCTGGCTCTGTGCTGGCAGCTTGCAGCATGCTGGGGATTCTCTCTCTCTCTCTCTCTCTCTCTCTCTCTCTCCTTTTCTCTGCCCCTCCCCCACTTGTGTGTGTTCTCTCTCTCTCTCTCTCACTGTCTCTCTCAAAATAAATAAGATAAAAAAAGTACAAGAAGAAACAAACGACAGTGGGAATATTTACAAAAATTTCTGAAAGATATGTATATGTTTAAAAACCCAACATGAAATTTTTTTAATAGCAGTGGCATTAGAATGGGACTCAGATTAAAGAGAACTATACTCTGTCCTCGTCCCGTCAGGAACTGTTGTGACATGTGCACTCAGTCTCAGGTTTTTGAGCCTCATTTTCCTTCCTGGAAGAGGGAGATAACATTTTCCAGCCTCCTGGGGTTATTGGAAGGCCAAAATGTGAGGATTGATATGAAGCACTTTGAAAAGTTGAGGTCGCCGAGTAAATGCAATATCTCATTATAAAAATAATCCATACTCTGAAGTGTCTGAAGTCATTGAAAAATAAACAGATTCTTTGTAAAAATAATATGCCTAGAAAGGTCAGGCAATAAGTTCTACGGCTGTACATGTTCTTTAAAAATACAGATTCTCTGCCATTTTTTGATATGAGAGAGTTGGGCATCTCTCCAATTCCACCATGACCTCTTGAAAAATGCCTGGCGTTCCCAGGATTCACTGCAGTGAATGGTTTAAATCGCACAGGCCTCCGAGCTGAAGCACCACTTTTTCTGGAACTTCAACGCAATGAGACACTTTCCCATCCTAGAATGGTTTTCTAGTCTTGCCTTTTCTTTCCTTTTAGTTTTTTTTCCCCAATTATATAAGCAACATATGATTATTTTAGAAATTTGGAAAATAGAGAAAAGCAGAGAAAAAGAAAAGAAAATCACCTGTAGTCTCATCATGTCTCTTAAAAGTTGCCTAAATGAAGAAGTAAAAGGTCCCTCTTCACGCCCCCAGTCCCACACCGGACACAATCACTGTTGTGCCCAAGATCATATACACCCTCTCGTACTCACCCAAACGTTGCCAGGCCATCAGCAGAACATCCTTAGATGAACAACAATAATTGAATCCAACTGCTTTAGAGGCTTCCAACTCTCTACCGTATGAAACCATAGCTTTGCACGTATCTTTTCGGCTTTGTCCATCTGAAGCTATATTTTAGTTAAGAGCGTATTAACCTGATTTACACCTTTTATATACTGCCACAGATGGAAAGTGGCTTCCATCTGTGCTCTGGAGATGCTCTGGCCCCAGGCTCCCCCAAGCACGGGGCAAGGCTGCACCACACAGCGTGTGCTCCCTCGTCTCCTGGCTCTGGCTGGCCCTACAGAACCCCTCGGCCGCCATCTTGTGCTTCACGTCAACCCCAGTCTCCAGGTCTCTCCTATAGTCCTAAGAATTAGGATACTGTGTTATCGACGCTTTTTTTACTTACCCATTCCTGCACGAGACTGCGAGCTTATGAGGACACCGACTGGGTCACGTTCCAGGTACGGAACAGGCATTGACAAACGATATGTTGAAGCAGTGAAACCAGGGACTGAACAGAACCAGCGAGGGTGCTGAAACCCTGAGGTGGAAACAGAGAATTACTCACCGTTCTCCTCAACTGACAATTCTGAAAGCCAACCTCTAAAACGATATGAGTAAGGGGCCTTTGGCCACCTCATTTCAGATGCGTATCTCCCAGTATGTTTGTGAAAATACCGGTGTCCTTAGCCTATAGTCAAATGTGATGTTTTCACCCTAAAGACGACCACTAACATGAAGTGCTCTACAGGGGGGTTGTAAGAGCTTTTAAAAATTAATGCATCATGCGTGTAGCTGAGCTAAAACTTTTGTTTTGGATACTGCGGCTGTATTATCAAACTCAACTGTTTCTTCTTGAGTGTGGTTGCATATCAGAAAGAACTGTGATTTTTGACCCTGGGAAGTAATAATGCCGGAAGGAATCAGAAGACAGCAAATTGTAGGTAAGGGTCCGTCCGTGCCTGTTAAAGGCAGGTAAAACAAGTTGTGTCAGGCGAATTCAGAGTCAAGTTGCTAGTGTGGATAAAATGGCAGCCAAAATCTAGGAGAGCTTTCTGCTGGTAGACCCAGAATGACCATTTTTATCTCTCGGATCAATGTTTACACAATATAAAGGAAATCATAAAACAAAGCCACAAGCGTTGCTGAAATACATGGGTCCATTCCTCAGCTTGCCTTTTGCAATCGTAGTATTGGCCGTGGGCTTGGATTTTCATACCTATAATCTGGCAATTCTATATTTAGG
Organism: Lynx canadensis; assembly: GCF_007474595.2. Lineage (NCBI taxonomy): Eukaryota > Metazoa > Chordata > Mammalia > Carnivora > Felidae > Lynx > Lynx canadensis. The sequence continues at coordinate 12,183,442 of NC_044307.1, forward strand.
GAATGTATTCTGAGGAAAAAATCAGTAAGATGCACAGATACACAAAGATGCTCATCACAGCATTGCTTATATTAGTGAAACGCTGAAAACAATGTTAATGTCCTACTCTAGGCGCGTGGATACATCAAATGCTGTGCATTCATAGGGTGACAGATTATAAAACCGTTAAAAATCTTGGAGTAGGAGGACATGAAATTGTGAGGGGAAAATAATCGTGGTATACGCCACAGCATGTTGTTACATGAACAGTTTGTAAAACAGTCTACAGTGTGATCCTACTGTCATTTTCACATTCCTAGGTATGCATAGAAAACTGAGTAGAATGACCTGAGTAGCAACATTTGACAGTGGTTATCGCTGGGCAATGTTAGAGGAATTTTTACTTCCATATTTGGGCCTTTCTCTAGTTTATAGATTGCCTACAATGAACTTGTGATCAAACAAATATATTTTAAAAAAGGATTCCCTGGGACGCCTGGGTGGCTCAGTCGATTAAGTGTCCAACTTCAGCTCAGGTCACGACCTCGTGCTCTGTGGGTTCGAGCCCCACGTCGCGATCGGTGCAGACAGCTTGGAACTTGGAGCCAGTTCGGATTCTGTGTCTCTGTCTCTCTCTGCCTTCCCTCCCTCTCTCTCTCCCTCTCTCTCTCTCTCTCAAAAATAAATAAACATTTAAAAAAATTTTAATAAATAAAAAAGGATTCTCTGATTCCAGTATTTCAGTCTGGACGTTGAAGATGATCACATTCTACACTTGACTCCCATTCTGCAAAGTGCCCCACCCAATGCCCTCTTTGCCCACTTTGTGTTGTTGGGATGCCTATTCACCTTACTCGCCAGATTGTTTGGTCTTCCGATGGCTGAGTTTGCGTCTCATTCATTTTCATGGTCCCAAGAGGAAATAAATAAAAACGCATAAAACGATCCTAGGTCTTCTCAGAGACGCAGACACAATTAACCAGGAGAAATCCTGAGGTCCATGCCACCATGGAACACGGAGGCATCCTCCTTTCCGGGGCACGAAGCAGCCACTTAGGTTAAAACGTCATGGCAAACGCAGTGCGACAGGCTCCCTCTGTATCTGTCTAATTTACACACACTTTTGTAAGCATTTTCCTATTCACTGGAAAGGCATATCACCCAGGTTTACATAAATAGTTGATTAAACATGGTATTGGGGGCCATTTCAATAAAACACTGAGGATCAGTCCCTTGTCCACAACATAATCCTCATCAGTGCGTTATTTCAAAGAGAAATCACATCTTTTTCATCTTTTTCCAGGAACAGTCCCCCTCAGTGAGTGAGAGAGATGCTCTCCCACCAGGGGTTCTGTGTTCTCCGCAGGGGTGGGGAGAGGGAGGGGGTGCCCATCACTCTACCTGAGCCCTTGACCGGCCCTGGTTGTAAAGATGCCATTAGGAGATTTATGAGGTCCAACTGGAGTCACGGTGACCAAGGGCGTTCCCTGGAACGTCTGTGGCAAGTTTAGACGCCGGCGCACATGGCGGGTAATTAGGGACAAAGCAATTAGTCCAGACGGGACCTTTCTGGTTCCAGCCCACCCAGCCAATCAATATGCATTAATCATTACACGCTTATTGTTAACGTGATTCAGCTTCAGTGACTCACTGGGATCACACACAGGACAGTCTGTTGTGACTCGAGACGGGCCAGAGAGCTTAAGGAATTGAGAAACATGTTTTGCCTTAAAGGTGCAGAACACTCCGGTGATGAGCCGGAAGAGCCCAATGGTAAGGCAGAGAGCAAGGCAAGCTAATGAAGGATTTGGGGAAGCGTGCGGACGGCTCCTTCTTAGCAGTGTCTGCACGGCCAAGTCAGCACGGGGGCACGCGCTGCTTAGCATTGTAATAATGTTTCATTTCCAGATGCCTCATCCTTCCAGCTCGGGTTGTCCGCTCCAGAAGGGCAGGGGCCGCATTGCTTCCGCCTGGGTCTCCAGCACCTACGGCGGAGCCTCGGGGAGACTGGCTGCGGACCAAGTGTGTGATGTTGACCAAATAAAGGTAAAACTCTCAGAGGTGCTGTCAAGCTTGATTGCCCAGTGAAACTTCTTTGGCCTGCTCATCACTGAAAAACAGGCTCTCTCACTCATATGAGATTTCCCCTCCTTCCTGTTCTCAGCTAGAAATACCATGAGAACAGACTGTCTCACAGTGTCTTCAGATTTCCACTTCTAGTCCCTGCCAAAATCAGGAAGTGCAGAAGTGGGCGATAATTCTTTTTTTCTTTTTAGAACACTTTATTAAAGAGTTTTGGTTGTTACTTGTTTTTCCCCTTGAACCTCATTAGAATTAATTTGAGCAATGCTTTGAATTTGCATAATGATTTTCACATAAGGTACACAAAGGGTTTTGCTTATCAATTCCACTCCCCCGGAAAGGGAAGGTAGAAGAAAGGTATATTAGAGATCCAGGGCACCTCGGGGATTTTCTACTTTTTCTACTCTAGCTTTTTTTTTTTTTTTTAACTAATGAGAAACTTGAGACCCAGAGTTATCACTTGGGAAATTTCTCGCTCTCTGCTGGCGCCCACCCCTCCAGCCTCACACCCCCATGCCATGACACCCTTGTTTGTCTTGTCTTGCACTCACATCACCCGACCTCGCACCTCCTCCCTCCCCCATCTATTCTGCCCTCTCTGCTCTCCTGCTCCTTGCTCGTCGTCGTAAGTCAACTCTTTCATTTTGGGGAAATCAAAAGCAGATAACCATCGCTAAAAGTGCCAAGAACCACCGTGTCTGACTATAACATTGAAAATGGAAGGAGAAGGGAAGAAAAGGAAAACAGGAAGGAAGGAAGGAAGGAAGGAAGGAAGGAAGGAAGGAAAAAGAGAGACAATGAGCAGGAAGGGAAAGAACCAGTTTCATCAGGAACCAAGGAAATTGTATCTCTGTGACCAGCCTGGTATCTCCTTTCAAAATCTTACACGGTCTCAACATGCCCGTTGGGATTGTTGTTCTAGGCAAGGTGCCATTTTGGTTCTATCTCCTAGAGATAATTATTCTCCCCCACCTTGCTCTGATATTATCCCCATATCTGATGAGCCTATTAGAGCCCAAAGAGGTGAGTTCTCAAATGAGAGCTAAGGTGAAGCCAGAAGCAGGCCTCACAAGTGCCATGGGCTAACTTGTGTATCCTACCAAATTCCTAAGTGAAGCCCTAACCCCCAATAGGATTGTATTTGGGAGTAACATTTTTAGGAGGTAATTAAAGTTAAATGAGATCATATGGGTGGAGCTCTACCCCAGTAGGGCTGATGGCCTTCTAGAAAAAAAAGAATTCTATCTCTCTCTCTCTCTTCCTCTCTCTCCTTTCTTCTCTCTCTCTCTCTGAGAATTCACAGAAGAAAAGACATATGAAGACACAGTGAAAAGGGGACCATCTAAACGCCGGGAAGAGGGCTCTCACCAGAAACCAAGTTAGCCAGTGCCTTGATCTTGGACTTCCCAGCCTTCAGAACTATGAGAAATACTTTTCTGTTGTTTGAGCCAGCCAGTCTGTGGTATTTTGTTATGGTAACCCAAGCAGACGAATACATAGGTTATTGATAAAAGCCAGATTCTAAATTTTTTTATGAGACTCTGGCCTCATGTCTGTTCATCCACACCACCTCAACATACGTACCTTGTGGGTATAATGACTTTCCATCATTAGCCTGCCCCTCAAGTAACAGACCTAAACTAAATTGTCGTAGGACCAAAGCAAGGCAACGACACAGTATAAGGTCACAAAAAGGCAGGCGCTCATTCATGAGTGCTCAGGACCACGTTCGCCTCTTTGGACAAAGGTAAATTTTCCGTGAAGCCTTCTAAGCTTTAGCTTTAGGTGCCACACTTGCACGGGCCCCTTCCTAAGCCCTGAACCTGATTCTACATTTATATATTTTTAACTTTTTAAAATAGAGCCTCCGCCTAACTGTATGTGCCCCATGCCCCACGTCTCGCCCTTGCCTCTGACAAGTATTTATTATGCTAGACCCTGAGTATACAGTAGGGAACAAGACAAGGCCATCACAGCACAAGCGAATGAATTTCATAAACAGATTATCTGTGCAACTTAGGTAAAAGCAATCCACATATGTACTAGTGGGATGAGACAAGAGGAGGGAATTTGTGTCCACTCCACACGACCTCAGTGCATGCAACCTGGATCGAGCTTGCCCCTTCACGGCCGCGAAGGTGCCAAGGATGGGCACATTTCCACGGGAGGAAAGCGAATTCGTTGAGGACTTGCTGTGCTCCAGGGAAAGTACTGAGTATTTTGCAAATACTACCCCAATCATTTCTGGCATCCGTGTGGTGTGAGCATTTATCACTTCCATTTGGTGAGGACACTGAAGCTCAGAGTTGTTAAATGATCTGCCCCACGGTGGGACCACCTTTATATACAGTTCTGCCTGACTCTAAAGCTTACGAGCCTTCCAGTTGGCCAAACCTACGGACGAGCCCCCGTGGCTGAGGTGAGGGGGCTGACAGTGAGGGAAGAGATGATGGAGAGAGGGCAGGCAAGGGATACTCAAGCTTCCTGAGTCATCACTCCACAATTCTTCAACGGGCACTCTTTTTCCACGTTGCTCTTACTCACGTGGGGTCCAATTTCCGAGTGCCGTGCGTGGTGGCTGAGAATGAACACCGGCTTCAGGCATCACCATGCCTTTGAGTGTCGTGTTCCAGAACTTCCTCTGCTCTTTGTAGGACTTTGAGCTCTGTAACTCTGGGGATTTTTAAACTATGAACCCCCTGATTTATGTCGGTCCATCCTTTGAACCCTTAATTCTACGAAAAAAGGAACTCATTCGAATTTTGAAAAATTTGGAACTGAATTCGTCATGCCTCACTATAAAATCTTCACCCCACATAGCCCTTATGTAAGCTCTTTTGAGGATGTTTCCTGTGCAGACAAAAAAGAAAAAAAAATGTGTCAAATGATCATAAGCCACCTCTCCTCTGGCTGTGAGTATAACAAGAAGTATTAGTATGACATGTAGTTTTTCTCCTTTTATCTTCTTAAAAGACCAACCAGAAATCCAATGTGAAAAAAGCTAATGTGATACTAAGTTTGCAAATTTAAACTAGGAGTTCTGCAGTCAAGACATGTAAAAGTTTCCATAGCAACATTAACTCTCATCTTTAGGATTTTCAGTTCTATTAAAGCCATTAAAACCCTACTTTTGTATATACATCAAATGTGCATACAGTGTGGTCCAATTGAAGGTTGAGGCTTGTTTTCCGTATTTCGAGTCTAAAGGATTCCCGTCATGGGTCCCTGTGTCTGTTTTGTTGAGTGTGCCTTTTGTAAATGGATACTATTAAGCAGCGGGCTGATGTCTTTTGTTCTTCCCCTAATTTTTTTTGCATTTTATGCTCCATTCTCTCAATACCTTGAGTGCAGAGAGGGGGGAGCATAACAGCCAGTCTGCTCCAAGCCACGCGAGGAACCCACCTTACCATAATCATGGCACCACCCTCAGGCACAATGCAAATCCAATTTCCTCTGGGAGGCAAGAAAGAGAAGGGCAGGGGCTAAGTGTCTGTTCTCCCAGCTTCCCCCAGACTGACCTGCACACATAGGCTGCCTCCACATTGTGTTTCCGGATCACTTTTTAAAGCTGCAAAGGAAACTGGCTTTGCCAGTGGTCACAGTCAGCCAGCTCCAGAAGGAAAAAAAAAAAAAAAAAATGTCTCCACAAACTGAATCTGAGCTGGAAAGGGTAGTTGTAGTCAAGATTCCATGAGCTACCCATAGAACATCACGCATGTAATGAACATTTCACTGCAGAAGAAAAAAAAAAAAATCCTAATAACGGTAATTTCTTGCTCTCGGTGTGGATGGTGTTTATTTTTCCAAAAACGGGTGAGGCAGATGGGGGTGGCAGGGATGCCGGAAGATTCCCGTGAGTTCCCCTAATATGAAACAGCGTGGACAGTCGAGGACATCTGGAGTGAACGTGGGGGAGGGAAAGGAAACGTTTCTTCAATGCACTTTTCGTCTGAAATAGTATCACGGTGTCATAGCCACGCAGAAGCCCTGAATGAAGCAGGCAAGTGGATGTGGCAGAAGGCTTAAAGTGAAACCAGCCTGCAATGATTGGGGCTATTTTTAGTTTTCTAATGAAGAAAGCAGCTGTATTCAGAAAGGCTGTCACTTGTTGCTTATGAGACCAATTTGTTCTGTTCCGGGGTTCCCGCATTCATCGCCGGGGAAGCTCCCCCGGGATCCTCAGAGAGGGGTCCAGACCGGCCATCATCACGGGCTTGGGGTTTTTAAAGGAGTATGGGGAAGATTCGTAAGGATCTGCGTTTATGGCCTATTAGAACCGGCGACCGATAAGCTAAATAACAAGCTATGCCTACACCTTTCTGGTACAAACCTGGTCCCATACAAATCCGTTTCAAAGCCTGAAGGAGCAAAGGACAAAAATCCCAGCTTACTCTTTTGATGACCTCGGTGGCGAGGCTCTGTCTCTTTCATTCTCTTTGGCCTGAGCTGCTAAACAAGAGGATAGAAGACAGTAGACATTTCCCAGAAACTGAAAGGCAAGCACTGAAGACTGACCCACTTTTAGAAATAAGAGCGAGCAAGACAGCGATTTACTGTCGTATAAAGGAGGAATTGAAGGAGTCTAGGTACCCTGAGTGAGGAAGCTGTTATCTGAGCTCCTGACAAAGTTGGTTTTCAGCGCAGAGCCTGTCACCCTCTGGGGGGAGCGGGGGGCGGGGTGGGCGGCGGGGTTCTCTGCACCGAAGTCTCTCCACACTATAAATAACACTGATGCATCAACTCTACCCAGGGCTTTGTCCAACACATGAGACCCCACATAGGACCTTCGTTAAAACCATGCTTCTCTGGCAATAGAGTATGTCCCTGATTTCTAAATATTTAACTTGCTGGCAGAAATTGCCCATTATGTGAGCAGGAACTTGGAAAATGACAACAGCCCTGCAGATGTGGGTCCTAAATCACACCCACAGGTCCAGACCCTCCTCTGCCTCGCTGAAATGGAGAGGAGGATGGCAAAGGGAATGGAGAGAGTTCCTCCCATGAGCAGAGATATGGATGGGAACCCCGCAGAGACCCCAGTCCCTCAACCTGTGTGCCCAGTGGCAGCGTCCAATGTTGAGGTACCTGGATGCCACGTATGAGAAGACAACCTGTAGCCACTCAGAAGTGGGTGGGGCTTTGAGAACCATCAACACTTACCTCCAGGTTCGACTCAAACAGAAAGGGGCTCGAAAATCTCGCGCAGGCTGAAAAAGAAAAAGGGAGAGGGAGGTGTTGCGGATGTAAACAAATAAGCAAGCAAGCAAACAAAATCATCAATAAGCACCAAACTGGGATACCCAAGGCTGGCCTTCCATCGTTTGTTAAACAAGAGGTAGACTCCATGGTAATTTTACAGTTTCCTTCTGGTTCTTAAATTTGGACACAAGAGATGGTGAAAATTCCCTCCCTACTGCAGCTTTCATTTGAATGTGTAAGTGCCAGGGCACCTGGGTGGTTTCGTCGGTTAAGTGCCCAACTTCGGCTCGGGTCATGAACCCACGCTCATGGGTTTGATCATGCGTCGGCCTGTGTGCTGACAACTCAGCCTGGAGCCTGCTTCAGATTCTGTGTCTCCCTCTCTCTCTGCCCCTTCCCTGTTCATTCCCTGCTCATTCTCTGTCTCTCTCTGTCTCTCAAAAATAAATTAATGTCAAAAAAACATCACATGTGTAAGTGTTCTCATGTGGTGGAAATTCTTTCCCTACCCCAGGGGGTCTCAGTCCTGACCACGCATTAGAATTGCTAGGGGAACTTTTAAAAACTAGTAATGCCCTGGCCCCAGCCAGACCAATTAAGCCAGAATTTCCATGATGGTGGCACCCAGGCCTCCATATTTTTATAGCCACTTTCATCTGCCCAACTTGAACTCCATGGGGTTTCCTCCTCAAGGATACTCAGAACAGCCATCCGGGCCACTCATCACCCTAGACATGAACTGTCCGTCACGTAGTCACTTAGCCACAGGCGACCACTGGAGCCGGGAAATGGGGCTTGTCCAAGCTGAAATGCCTGATTATAAAATAAACACACCACCTTCTTAAGACTTACTGTGAAGAATGTAAAATATCTGATTAAAATAAGTTCATATGGATTACATATTGAAATAATATTTCAGATACATTGAGTTAAAGAAAATACATCATTAAAATTATTTTTACCTTTTTTTTTTTTTTTTTTTTACTTTGTGTAATGTGGTGACGAGGAAACTCAACATGACTTACGCAGCTCGCATATATTTCTGTTGGACAGCACTGCATTGGTCATATTTTAAGCTACTGTTCATCTTTCTCTCTAGTATTCTCTCTTCCCCACCCTGAGAGTCCCAAGTCTTTCCATTTTTTCTCTTAAATAGTTTTTCCAGTACGAAGGGCTATTGCTTTTCTCTGAACCTCTTTCACGGTAGAGCTGGGAATAGATAAAACACATTTAGGATTTGGGAAACAGTGTGGAGGTTCCTCAAGAAATTAACATAGAACTACCCTATGACCCAGCAATTGCACTCCTAGGAATTTATCCAAAGGATACAAAAATGCTGATTCAAAGGGGCACATGCACCCCCATGTTTATAGCAGCGCTATCAACAGTAACCAAAGTATGGAAAGAGCCCAAATGTCCATCGACAGATGAATGGATAAAGAAGATGTGGGATAGATAGATAGATAGATAGACTTGGAAATATTACTTGGCTATCAAAAAGAATGAAATCGTGCCATTTGCAACAACGTGGATGGAACTAGAGTGTATTATGCTAAGCAAAATAACTCAGCCAGAGAAAGACAGATACCACATAACTTCACTCATGTCGAATTGAAGATACAAAACAGATTAACATAAGGGAAGGGAAGCAAAAAGAATAGAAAAACAGAGAGGGAGAGAAACCATAAGAGACTCTTACATACAGAGATCAAACTGAGGGTTGCTGGAGGGGTTTTGGGTGGGGGGATGGGCTAAATGGCTGATGGCCATTAAGGAGGATGCTTGTTGGGATGAGCACTGGGTGCTACATGTAAGTGATGAATTACTAAATTCCATTCCTGAAATCATTCTTACACTGTATGTTAACTAACTTGGATTTAAATTTTTTTAAAAATTGGGGCACCTCAGTTAGTTGAGCACCCAACTTCAGCTCAGGTCGTGATCTCACGGTTTGTGAGTTTGAGTCCCTCGTCAGGCTCTGTGCTGATGGCTCAGAGCCTGGAACCTGCTTCGGATTCTGTGTCTGCCTCTCTCTCTCTGCCCCTCCCCTGCTCACACTCTGTTTCTCTCTTTCTCTCTCTCAAAAATAAATAAACATTAAAAATATTTTTAAAAAATAAAAAATTGGGGAGCTGGTGGGTGAGCAGGGGTGGGGCAGAGAAAGAGGGAGACACAGAATCCCAAGCAGGCTTCAGGCTCCGAGCTGTCAGCACAGAGCCCGACACGGGGCTTGAACTCACGAACTGGGGGATCATGACCTGAGCCAAAGTTGGATGCTTAACCGACTGAGCCACTCAAGCGCCCCCCCAAAAAACCTTTTTTTAATTTAATCCTTAGAAACAGGTAAAATAGGATGTGATTATTCATTTCACAGGAGAATTCCTCCTTTAGATAAGATTGGCTATCTTTTGCCTTCAAATAGCAACTCCCCTAGACAGAGTGTTCAAAGGATTCTATTTACAAAAAATCCCACTTAATCGTATCCACAGCAGAGAATGAAGCACCTTGTATCCCAGAAAAGACCAGCAAATTGTTGAAAGTAACGAAAGGATCCTCATCCTTCTGTCTTCTTCTGCTCGCATTTCAGGATGTTGCCTAATTTGTCACCACCTGGTGACAGACCCGAGGTGGCGTTTCCACACCCATCTCTCAGGTCAGCCCCTCCCCCGCTCCTGGCAACACTTCCCAGGGTGTCCTTTCAGAGGGCTGGGTTTTCTTGGTTTCTGACATCACCTTCAACAGCCCCAAGGCGTTTTTAGGTGCTGGGGCCACCCCAAGAGTTACCTCCTCGGCTGGGGGCCAGCTGCGGTCTCTGTTTTCTCATGCAAGTCACCGTGGAACATGCGAGCAGAGTGGCGTAGAGGGGTGAGACCACATGGTGGGGACAGACCCAGGCAAAGGAAGGGCAGATCTAGCTTCTAAGCTCTTTCCTTACTTAAGAGAACCCCCCCCCCCCCCCATTCCGTGGTGAGCCCTCCTTCTCCTACTCCCAAACCCCACTCTGTGGCTGTGCCCCTGACCCTGAGGTCCCTCCTCCCATTTCACACTTCTGTCTGGAACCCCTTCCCCTCTTAACCCTTTAAATTCCACTTGAAACCCTTCTGACTTGCAAATTTTCCATGATCCCCACAGAGAACACCGCTGCTAGGGACCGATTCTCTGTCCTTTTGCCTGGGCTACCGTCCCTGCTTTTAGAAATCAATCTTGTATCGCCAAACAGTAATGATTAGAAACCTGCAAGGTCAAGTCCAGGCGAAAGGAAGGGCTCGACAACCTCAGCCAGGGCCGAGAGTTGAATTGCACCCTCCAGCCCCATATCACACCGTCATATCTGGCACATGGTTCTATTTTGGCCCGGTCATGGTGAACTGGAGTTTGTGGTGCAAGCCTATCTCCACTACTGCTCCTGGAGGGAAGGAAATGTGTCTTATTTCTCTCCTTATCTTTAATGTTTATTTGTTTTTGACAGAGAGAGAGAGAGAGACAGAGTGTGAGCGGGGGAGGGGCAGAGAGAGAGAGGGAGACACAGAATCCGAAGCCGGCTCCAGGCTCTGAGCTGTCAGCAGAGAGCCTGACACGGGGCTCGAACTCACAAACCGGGAGATCGTGACCTGAGCCGAAGTCGGTCAATCAACCGATTGAGCCACCCAGGCGCCCCTCTCTCCTTATCTTTAAATGTAGGATAGTGCCAGTCACACTAGGCACTCAATAAATGTTCGCCAAATGGGTGAATGAATTAAGTAAGCTCATCAGCTCTGTTCAGCAAACGGACTGGAAAAGAGATACCTCTCAGACCCAAATATGAACTCTGGTTAGTGATTCCCCATAGGGAATCTGGATGTTTGAAGCAGAAATGATCAAGATTAGATCAGCCCGCATAAGGAAAGCACACAGGACGCAAAAAGACCTAGCCACCGGCCGGTGAATATTGTCAACAAATAACACAGGGCGGGAAGGCTAGGACAGGGCTGGGAGATGGGCACGCCCCCTGCAGGGCCACCCAGCCACGGGATGTGAAGGGAGGCGTCAGTTAGGGGTGGGCAGCACAGCACACAGCCCGAGGGTGTGCGGGAGGGTCCTTAAGGAGTATGGCAGAGCCCTGGGAAAAAGGGCACGAGATGAAGGGCGGTGCTGAGGCCAAAGACTGAGAAGTTGCTGAAGGAGACAGAGGGTCCTCTAGTCCGGCACCCTTCCTGTCGGTCAGCTGTGGGGAACATGAAGCTCTCCCCGCGGGCCAGAGCTCCTGGGTCACCGACCAGAGACTTCTGGAGCATTTTGAAGTGGGCCAAGGATCACCGACTCACCTCCGAGCCAGAATCTCTTGCTAACTCACCAGCAAAGGCATTCGCCACCACCGATGGTTCCCACGGCGGGGGCCCCACACTCTCAGCCTCAGTATCAGCTTCCCCGGAAACGGGTTACAGGCGCACGTTCTCTGATCCACCCAGACCTCCTGATCAGGGGAGGCCCAGCCATCTGTATTTTCACCCAGACTCCAGAAGCTTCTGAAATGAATTCCGAGCAGGTTAGTTTCAAGAAGCACAGTCCTTAGAGATTCTGATTGCTCTGGAAGCTTCATCCCCAGGGGATGCTCATTCCCAGCCACGGTTAAGAACAGTAGCTTATGGCTTCTTTGAATTCGTGGAAGTGAAGCCAGTTTCCTTTTCTCCCTGGGCTTGTTATCTCTTCTATAAAATTGGGATAACACTATCTTATTGACCTCAATGCAAGGTGCCAAATTGGATGAGTTCTTGAAGCACCTTTCAGCTCTAGAGAAAAGATCCCCTGGGTCCTTGAAAAAAGAGAAGAAAGAAAGAAAGAAAGAAAGAAAGAAAGAAAGAAGAGGGAGAGAGGGAGGGAGGAAGAAAGAAAAAGAGAGGGAAGGAGGGAGAGAAGGACGATGAAGGAAGGAAAGAAGGAAGAAGGAAGGAAAGAAAAAAAAGGAGAGAGAGAAAGGGAGTAAGAAAGGAAAAAAGAGAGAGGGAAGGAGGGAGGGAAGAAGGACGAAGGAAGGAAGGAAGGAGAGAGAGAGAGAGAGAAAGGGAGGGAGGGAGGAAAGGACCAGAAAAGGCTGTTGTGGTGAACAGCTCCACAGAACAAAGCGAGACTTCTAGAGGTGGCCAAAGAATATTTGTAGCTGAATCAAATACATTGATATCTCTATTGGCAAGTGGATTTTAATGAAAGGACCATTTCAAAACACTTTTATATAAAGACAAAAGACAGGCACTGCAGTTTCCATAATGAAAACTATATGAAGGTCAGACCAGTATCAGACAGGGCGGGCCAGAATGGGCCCAGGTTTGGGTCTTTTGGAGACAACTTTAGTATTCCCTTCTTCTTTCCTCTTTTCTGTACCTCCACCTTCTACATAGAGGAAAATTCTGGAAACCCTTCCCCTGTTTCCACAGACATTCCCGGGACAAAGTGGGACTGACAGCAAAGCCTAGGGTCTGGGGATAGGGACACAACTGGAAATAAAAGCATAAGCAAGAGATTCCTTGAGGACCCAAGATGCTGAGTCCTGGCTGGGAGCCAGGTCTGCCCTGAGAAGTCACTAGGCATTGCCAGGAGCATAGCGAGTGTCCAAGTTTCTGTGTTCAGAGTGGGGCAAACCTAGCAGAGGAGTTGTCGTGGGGATGGGCCTCCAGGTAGCTGGCTGTGCCAGACTGGGATGATAGCTAGAGTGGCTAAAAGAGGACTGAGAATAGATCACAGCTAGGGAGGAGGGTAGGGAGCCCGGAGTCAGAATAAATGTCCGTTGTTGAGTCCATACACACAGATCATGAGTTGTGCAGTGCTCAGAGTGAACAACTGTGCATGGCGGCATCTCATGATAAGTATGATCAAGAGATCTCATTGGGAGTGGCCCTCTATTTCTTTCAAATGTCTTTTTCTCAGGGACTGTTATGTTGAAGACACGGCATAAAGGGCATGAATGTAATCTATCTTCTAATTCCTTTTCCGTCCTGTTGTTTCCCTCACCTTCTTTGTTAACTGGCCCCTTAGCTTCTCAAAGACTGACAGGGTAGCTGGGATCAGAACTAGGGCGAAGCATTAGCAAGAGCCATTTGAGATTCAATTAGATAACCCTTTCAAAAATACGTTAACTTTGAATCAATTTGGCACAAATTTAAACGAGAAAGCTTGAATCTTTTCTGTTAATTTAATTATTTTGAGCTAAGAAAAAAAAAAGAAAGTAAAGCAGATGACAAGATCATTATATTTTGCAAACTTCTTTCCAGAGAGGTTATGCAAGATCCCCCAAGTGTGTCCTAAATAAAATCTTGGAGAAAAATGAAATCTATATCCTCGCCGTGAGAGTTACCCGTGAGCTCTGAGAGAAGAGAGTCATTTCATGGAAGACAGAAACATCAGCAGCGAACGGGTGGCCTGGAAGGTGTCTGGGCTCGAGGTGGCCAAGACAGAAAGAAAACGAGAGACGTACCTGGCGTCTTGGCCACATTCCCTCCTTAGAACAGAACTTCATTTTATGGAAGACACAATTATGTCCCAGCTCCTCCAATGCTGGCTGGCTGGCCAATTCTATAGAGACAGTCTATTTAAATGTTCTAGGAATGGCTTTGCTGACAGCGCTTGCATATGAAATGCAAGGCCTCCCAAAGATTTTACAGAGCGGTAGAGATTGTGGTGCCTAATTCTACGGAGTGACTAGCTTGTCAGGCCTAAAAGTGGGTACCTTTTACTTTTCTGTAATTCCGTGCATATTTTAGAGACGCTATACATTGGCTCGTTCTACTTGCGGCTATAACTTGCGGTTAAGACAGAACTCAGGCTTCCGTCTGAAACAAGGAATAACTAAGTTGACTCATGGGGTGAGTGTCTTATTGTGGGACCTGCAGCACCGGCCCTTCGGGAGCAAAGGGGACGGGGGGCAGATGACCGTGTGTAGGCACCACGGGGCTATGGCAACGTCAGCTCCCAAGACAGCGGAGGGCTTCCGTTGGGGGTGGTTCTGATTTTCTAGATCACTCAAGGCTACAGCCCATGTCCCAATTGCCCCAGTGCATGGGAGACACAGAAAAGTGCACGCGTTCTCAGGGCAAACTACATTTGGACCAGTTCCTGTGAATGGGATCCATGATTGTGGACAATCACAGCGTGAGCAGAACTCCCCAGACGGTCACCAGCTAACGTCACGTTCATAAAGGGAGGGTGAGTAACCTCGGGGTTATGCCTCTGTGAGGCCTGGGAAGGTATATAAGTGATAGAGACATCTCTCCTCTGTTCCCGAACTCAATAAAGTACCCTCCCCTACTCAGACGGGGGAGTTACCCTGGCGGGGTTTTTGTGGTCCTGCTCTTACACTGTAAGAACCCCAGGAGGGACCTTCAAATTTTAGAAAAAACAAAAAAAACAAAAAAAACCTTGTTGTGGGAAAGGCAACAATATTCTGGGGCTGGGGAGAAGGAATTCAGGGGCTATCAGAAGAAAACGGAAGAACACAGCAGTTAGGGTCTTGGGAATCCCCAAGACAGTGATGGAGGAATAAACTCTACAGGGGCTCCTTGCTGTTTCTTCTTTCTGACAAAACGAATCAGTGCTTCTATTTTTTTTCCCCCACCGAGTTTCAGAGCCTCCCCCACGGATCAGCATTAGCAGAGGCATTAGACACATCCACGTCTGCGAAGCAGCTTAATTACAGTGAAGCTGGGAGCGTGGTTCGGAGATTGCGTCCCCCTCCAACGGGAGAGTCTGTCTGAGCGCAGGAAGCAAGAGAGAGAGCAAGCCTCGTCCTCTCTTGCAGGAGGATTGTCGTCAGGGCCAAAAATAGGCCCAGCACACACCGGGCCAGCAGTGCGTGACCCCTTCCCAGGGGGATTCCCTCCTCTCCAACCTGCTTGGGCGTGACCCCCACACCCCACCGCCAGTTCCAGTGTAGAGCAGTGGGGAAGAGTGTGTGCCCGGTTGGCAGTGACTCATTAAATCCCAGTACCGTGCCTTTTATCCCCGAATTTTGGCCAGGTTACTCAACCAGCAGCCTCCATCTGTAAAATGGGGCTAATACCCATGCTTCCTGCATAGAGTTATTATGGGAACAGGTAGATGTAATCCATGTGCGGTGCTTAGGCCCTGCAGGGCGAGTGGCTCAGTAAATGTTGGTGGTTCCTTTGTTATTATGGTTTCCTGTTTTTCTCAGCATTAGGGATGACCCTTGTCTTCATAGGAAGCAAACTGGCTAGTGAGGAATCTTAACGGATGACCAGGATGAGGGTAAATAAATGTGTTCTTCCAAAAGAAAAATTTCCAGGCTTGAAAAATAAATGTTATCCTAGGACAGGGGTTGGCAAACGTTTTCCAGAAAGGGCCGGATAGTAAGTACTTCAGACTTTGCTGGCCATTCTTCCTCCGTTGCAATGACTCAACTCTGCTGTTTTAGTGCAAAGCTGGCCACAGGCAATATGGGAGTGGATGAGCGTGGCTATGTGCCAATAAAACTTTATTTACACCAACAGGCAGCTGTTGGCCCGCAGCTAGAGTCGGCCAACCCCTGTCCCAGGCTATAAACTCCATGACAGAGGGACCAAACCCGTAACGTTCACCTCCGTGTCCTGCTGGTTAACGTTGTGCCCAGCTGCTCACATTCTGATTATTTCTGAGTGAATGAATGGAAACCCCGGAGGGAAGGGCTTTCCATTTTTAGTTTCTCAACGTTGGCCTTCGGCACACCTATCTGGACTGTGACACGCACGCTTCTAAGTTCTGCCAACAGACACGCTTATTCTGGGAATAAGCACCATGCCTATCCAAGGGCTTTAGGCTCTCTGCAAATAAGTGTTATGCCCAAAAAAATAAATAAATAAAATTAAAAAAAAAAAAGTGAAAATAATGACACAGACTCCAACAATCCCCAGAGCTGACACTCAGAAAGCTTTATCTGGTGGCCCGTTATGGACTCAGATCTGGCACAAATGGTCGGCCATCTACTTCTGGGCAACCCCAAGCCCAGAAATTTCCGCTGCTTTGTTCCTGCTCCCCTACCTGGGTTCCCGGGACAGGCAGCCCCGTCATGAGTCAGCCGAGCTCATGGACCCTGTGAGCTTAAGCAAATGACTTCCTGTCTTCATGCTTTGGCTTCCCCACCTGCAGAAAGGAAATGGTGACACCACTGACTTCCGTGGCTCAGGTGACGATGGTACAAGACGGCGTGCCGCCCGTTGCCTGATTAGCACGCCCTCCACAAAAATTAGCTTTACTGTTTCCGGACCGGCACCTCGCTCCTGTCAAAGTAGTTGCTAAGGGCAGCCTTGCCCTGCTTTTGCACGGACAGTTGCCTGAGAGGCAGCGCTTCCTGAGTCCCTCCCATCCTTATGGAGCTTTCCTCCTGCTCTTTCCCTCTCCCACCTGGCAGTTTCCACCTCTGCAGGGGGTGGCGGTGTTCTGAGCCCCTTGGGAACCAGGACATCCTCTCGAGGCTGGAGAACATACTCCCAAGGGCTCAAAGGGGAGAGAAGAGTCGTGCTTCGAAACCCACTGGAACGGGCAAACAGGACGGGGGGGGGGGCGGGGTGTGTCCCATGCTCTTCTCTTTCGCTGTGCCGAGAAAGGCAAGGGTTGTGTAAATCCCATCAGAGGTTCTCGCTGTGCCTCAGGCTCCCCAATTGAAAACAGGAAATTGAGGGGCGCCTGGGTGGCTCGGACGGTTAAGCGTCCGACTTCGGCTCAGGTCATGATCTCACAGTCCGTGAGTTCGAGTCCCACGTTGGGCTCTGTGCTGACAGCTCAGAGCCTGGAGCCTGTTTCAGATTCTGTGTCTCCCTCTCTCTCTGCCCCTCCCCTGTTCATGCTGTGTCTCTCTCTGTCTCAAAAATAAATAAACGTTGAAAAAAAAATTAAAAAAAAGAAAACAGGAAATTGTAATTTCAGGACTGCCTAGGGAATAATAAAAATGAGGGTTTTAAAGCACTTTGCAAAAATAAAACGCGGTTGACATACGGTGACATCATTTCATCGTAATGGTTTTACAGATAGCAGGATAATGATACAAGCCACCAAAGGTCTAAAATAGTTTTAGGGACAGCTCTGCCTGGAGGCTAAATGACCTCAAAGCACCTTCTAACTTGTTCTCTATGACGACGATACACCTTCACCAATTTCAGAATGATGCAGCAGGGGTGGGGAGCAAAGCCCATCGGAATTATTGAAGAAATATGCTTTATTGCAATCGGTCCACCAAAGCTAGCTCTTTTAAATTTTTGTTCTTTCCTAACATTCATTTATTATTGAGAGACAGAGAGAGACAAAGCATGAGCATGGGAGGGGCCGAGAGAGGAGGAGACACAGACTCCGAAGCAGGCTCCAGGCTCTGAGCCGTCAGCACAGAGCCCGACGCGGGGCTCGAACTCAAGAACCGCGAGATCATGACCTGAGCCGAAGTCGGACACTCAGCCGACTGAGCCACCCAGGCGCCCCAAAGCTAGCCCTTTTAGAAATAAGAAGTGGACAGAAAATAACCAAATGTTCCCACAAGGTGTTTGCCTAGTAACAGATAAAAGTTATTTAGAGTTGCTTGTACCTGAAGAGGTGTTTACAGAGAGTTCCAGGGTACTTAAAAACTGTTTATTCTCTTAGTATAAATTTTTGTCTGCATTCTCTGGCCCCCATCCTGGGGGTGTTGTTGTTTTGCTTTGAGTTTGGTGTAAAAAAAAAGATAGGAATTCCTTTAGTTTGCTTAGCAAGCCCTATCTCCGTAGACATTGCCAATATAATCTAAATATTTCCTGTATAAATCACACAATTTCACACGTATGGCATCTGCATCCCTAAGGGCTTGGGCCATGCGAACGGCTCAAATCACCGTGCAAAGTCACAGGAGTGCTGAAGGGCCCCGTCTGTGGCCTTTCCAGAGCAAGTGTTGGTGAGCACGTAGGGACCTCTCACTCACCACTCCACCCTGACCACAGTATTTTTGGCCCCTGACCTGCATATGAATGCTTGTAATCTCTGACTGGCTAGGAGAAAAAAAACAAATAAAGTTAAATGACCTACTAACCAGTCTATGGATCCAGGGCCTCAAGAACTTTCGTCAGGGTCCAGAACTTTTGTTCCTGGGTCGACAGCCAAAGGGCTGTGAGCGAGCTCACGTAGCTTATGGGTTCAACTGGGGTTGCCCCTTGGTGACCCTTTATTGACTGGACTGAGGTTTATAGACAGCAGAAGCAAGTTCAGAGCAGAGGTACAAATTCCACAGAGCAACCCCGTCTGCCCCAGGGTTGGGTGTGGGGGAGGAAGGGGTCCTGGAGGGAGCTGGCCAATGCGCGTTGAAGAGAAGTTCAGCCAAGAATCAAGAGAGGACAAGTGCCTGGCCAGTGACAGCAGGGACGGTCCAGGCTCCACCAGAAGTTTGCTGACTATCACGATCCTGTGTCCCTAGCTCCAAGCCCAGAGCTTGTCACATAGTAGGCCCCCAATAAAATGAATAAGCATTTGTTTCTTGGTTGAATGAATAGAACTGTCCAGGCCACACAAAGCTACGCGTGGGGAAGTCTGGGGCAAAGCGCATTTACAAGGGTAGGAACAAAGCTAATGAGGCAGGATGTGTCCTGTCTGAAATTGCTTGCCTAGGACCCCAGGTTCCAAATGTCCAGCATCCACCCCTGGTTCATAGGAGAGCCCACCATGTGGCCTCTTCTGAGAAACATCCCTGTGATTTTCTCAGGGTCTCGCATCTTGCCAGTGGGAATTATCATTTATTAAGTTGGTGATACACCCGGGACAGTGCAGTTTTCGTGAAAAGTCATCCATTTTTTAAGGATCCGCCAAATATTAGCTTTGCATCCAGTGGCTAGCACTTTGGTAACAAAAGCCCCCGAATGCCCTGTGGAGTTTGATAACGGCTTGGTCAAATTCATGTAGACTCCTAACAGATGATGAATCCAGCCACAGTCTGTAAGTGTAGTTACGGATGGTCAGTGGGTGGATAGACATAACACCATCACTCTCTGAAGACCCCTGATTTCAGTCCGAGATTCAGGAAGAGGAAAAACTTTCTGTGAAAATCTAAGGCAGGCAAAATTATTCTGAATCCTGAAGAATCCTGAAAGAAATAAGGTCATAGGGCCTTCCCGGGTGCTATGATGATGTGCAGTGAGTTCTTTCTCTCCTATTACGTGTGCCATCTGGAAGCAAGCTTACCATCTGGGAGGACGCTAAGTGGATTCCAGATAGATCTCCCTTTGATCCAGTCGATATAGACAGGAGAGCACCCAGAACAAACGCTATTCTCTATTGCGAGTTGGCTGCTATATTTCAGCACGTGAGCTAAAAAACCAACCCCACCCTGGTAAGAGCCACAGGGAACAGAAACACCTGCAGAGAAGGGCCAGGAGGGACAAGTCAGAGTCTGAGGACACGCGAAGTACTTGCAACACTGTAGGTCACTGCCTCGGAGGACTGTGCCATCATTTCAGGCTCCACCTCGTTTTAACCGAAAGGTCACGGTCAATTTTCATTGTCTGGCACATTTGAGAAGAGTGGAAGAAAACAAAGTTAACGATTAACTCAACGCTTTCTCCCGCTGGCTGTGCCAAGCTGCTACACACACGGTGCCACGCAATAGAGGAGATAAAGTCAAGTGCAAGGTGCCTGGGGTTTCTTCTCAGCAACCCAGCAGCCCCAGAGCCGAAAGTGGAGAACGGAGATGACACTACCTGGCAACAAGAAGGCAAAGAAGGGCTTGGGAGATGTGAGCGACAATTCTGTCCTAATACGTGAATAAGGATGCTTACCGCATGGGGTTGTGGGAAGAAACAAAAGCATGCAAAACACCTGGTAAAATGCTGGGCATGTAGGAAATGCTCAATAAACTGTAGAGCTGGTTTTCTTTCTTTTTTATTTTTAAAGTTAAATCCAGTAAAACCTGGCGTGGCGAGCATAACTCGTTCCGGAAACACGCTTGTAACCCAAAGCACTTGTAGATCAAAGCGAATGTCAAGAACCATTGGCTCAGCCGCGATCCTGTGATGTTCGGCGTCACGTACAACTTGTACGACGAGACGTCGCTCGTTTATCAAGTTAAAATTTATGAGACCTGTTTGCGCGTCTTGCGGAACACGCGCAGAACAAGTTACTCGCGAGCCACGGTTTTACCATAATGCCTGCCGGTCATGTTTACAAAGTACTTTTATAACAGTCATAGATTTGAAACTTTTGTGAGAAAGGACCAACCATGGTCTCGGGACTGTTTTGCTCTTGGAGAAATTGCGGCTGGGAGTTTTAGTGAATGGTTGGAAGTCGCACGTCTGATAAATGGAGATCTTGGACTACGGAAGCCACGGGACTGGATTCTCACTTCACGTGGCCACTCACTTCCCTCTGCCACGTGCATCATCCTTTTTATGGCTTCAGTGCTCTTCCTTCCTTTTCCCCTGGATTATTTTAAAATTTTTTTTTTTAACGTTTATTTATTTTTGAGACAGAGAGAGACAGAGCATGAACGGGGGAGGGTCAGAGAGAGAGGGAGACACAGAATCCGAAACAGGCTCCAGGCTCTGAGCTGTCAGCACAGAGCCCGACGCGGGGCTCGAACTCACGGACCGCGAGATCATGACCTGAGCCGAAGTCGGCCGCCCAACCGACTGAGCCACCCAGGCGCCCCTCCCCTGGATTATTTTAGAGTTCTGCATCGACGATCCTAGAAAGATGGTACAAATACTGAGAATTGGTAGTCTTTTTTCAGAGATGCCTCATTTCAGGTTGTTCTCAATAGTTGTATATAACATCGAGTAAACCCTTCTGATAATTTGGAGACACAGTTATCTGTGTGTGAGTGGCTATGTTTCTACTCTGGGCTAAAGTACAGGCACTTAGCCCTGATATTATCCAGAAAGGGAATCATCGCTGTAATTCTCCGCTACACAGAAAATTTAGTATATTGTACATTTGGTAAATTGCACATAAAGCAAGATACTTGTGGCATTTAGTGTAGACAAATAATGGTGGTACATAATCCGAATTAAAGAAGGATAAAAGAAAATATCCAAAAAAAAAAAAAAGATAGCTTTTTCATGTTTTATGATTAGCCCATATTGGGTTATATGGTTCTAATTTGTTTCTATAACTTTACTAAAGACTTCTGGATATTCTCCTCATAAAGCTCTATTTGTGGAGAGCTTAAAAAAAATCAGAAAGTAAACCCTTTACAAGGGAGAATTTTCTATGTGGTTGGTCACAGTCTAATTTTTGCCCAAACGAAGGCTCTTTTTCCAGGCCTATTTAGCTATTGGAACAAACCTGGGTGCCTCAGCCGTAGACATTTATTTTGTCTAATAAAAACATTGTGGAATTTGCCTAACATATTTCAATACCCAGGAGATTTTCAGTTATTTATTTATTTGTGTGTTTATTTATCCACTCCTATTTCTGAAAAACGTAATAAAAAACCCCAGAAGATAACACCAGAGAAGCATATGTTGAAATCGTCCCATCTCATGGTCCTTGGTATGTGTACCAAGGAACAAATGTGCCCGGTCTTTCTCTGCATGTGATGCACCAGAGGCTCCTTGAAAAGTTGAGAGACGCAGAGATCGGTGGCTTCTGGTGGGAAAACTACGGTTTGGCACCCATGGCCTCTTCTTCCCTGGGAGTAGTGGTTTAATTCATGGTGTTGGAAAAGTGAGCTAAACACAGACACTGCTGAGTAGGAGGGGGCGGCCTAAAGGTCCAACCTAGGGTTTGGGGCCTTAACCCAATAGGAATTCAAGAGAAAAATGGTGCGGCTGCCCAGCCCCTTTGGTGCTTTCTCTTCTCTTGTGAGTTAAGGTTAGTTACAAGTGCTTCTCAATCTCTTGTCCTCTCACAACACATTGCAAATGATATTTGAATAAGAACACTGAGGAGTATGAATGCAGGCCCTTAGACCAGAGGTACTAGTTCAAAGAGCTCAATCCTTCCTTCCCTCCTCCCCATTCACAATGGCTAACGAGATCCATTGTCTCTCTCTCTCTCTCTCTCTCTTTCTTTCTTTTCTCTTTCTTTCTTTCTTCTTCCGTCCTCTTCCTTTCTTCCTCTCTTCCTTTCTTCCTCTCTTCTTTCCTGCTTTCCTCTCTCTTTCTTTCTCTTTCCTCCTTCCTCGTTCCCTGTCTTGTTCTTTTCTTGCTTTTCGGTCTTTCTTCTTTCTTCTTCTCTTTCTTTGCATTCTTTCTTCCCTTTTGGCCCAGCTAATTAAACATACAGTGTCACACTAGTTTCAGGTGTGCAATATAATGATCAACAATTCTGTATGTATTCATCAAGATACAGTGCACTGTTTGATCCCTTGTCAACTAATTTTCAACCCATCCCCCCACTCACCTCCTCTCTGGGAACCACCAGTTGTTCTCTATAGTTAAGAGTCTGGTATGCTTTTGTTTGTCCTCTCCATTTTGTTGTTCTGGTTCATTTGTTTTCGTAAATTCCACATATGAGTGAAATCATATGCTATTGTCTTTCTCTGACCAAACTATTTTCCTGGGGTGGGTCATGTGACCCATCCCTGGTGCATTGGGAGGACAACTTAATTTGGGTCCCAGGGAAGAAGGAAGAGAGGATAGCAGAATATATAAATGTCTAACTACAGTGCAGGTTAGTATTAGAAATAATATCGATAAATCCCCATCTTTATCATGTTTTAGTGATTCCTTTCGACTTAAAAGACAGTACCAGTCTTGGGCTGAAGTTAGAGAGAAGAGACACAAAACTGCCTCTGGCTACCCAGTCCTTGGCAGTTTCCTACAGTAAGCAAGGCATGCCAAAGTCCGGTCTTCAGCTTCAGCAGATCTGGACATGTTAGGGTTTTTTCAGCATACCCAGATGCAGGAGTTCTGGTTCACATTAACCAACCTCATAAGAGACTGATGGATAAACCATAACATCACTTTAAAAGTTTCTAATAGAAGCTATTTTTTTTTCTTATGGTTGGAAATTTAAAGTTTATCATCTACATTGCCCACTTCTCAACATCAGGAAAGTCCATTTGGAACCAGAAGATTGTTTGAGATGCACAGAATCAACACACAGAGGGATGGCTGGATTGCCTCTAGAGAGACTTTAATTAGGCCATGAATGAACTCTCATTGCCGTACTGTGGAGTATATCCCTCTGTAGTGATCTCGATGCTCATAAATGCTAGATCCCATGTGTTAGGCCCTGGATAATACTGGATAAACACAATTCTTTCCCTCTACCTTAAAAGAATCTTAATGGGCCATATTCTATGATACAGTATAACTGACCAGGTTAGTAAAATCACATTCTGGTCACATCCCTGAAATTCTAAGCAAGTCATTTCAAGTGGTATGGATGGTCTTTCAGACCTTTTTTTTTTTTTTAAGTTTATTTATTTTGAGAGAGGTGTGGGGGTGGGGGGGACATGAGCAGGGGAAAGGCAGAGAGAGAGAGGAAAAGAGAGAGAATCCCAAGCAAGCTCTGAACTGTCAGCATGCAGCCCCATGTGGGGCTTGAACCATGAGCCCTGAGATCATGACCTGAGCCAAAATAGAGTCGGAAGGCTTAACCGACTGAGCCGCCCAGGCACCCCTGGACCTTCCTTCTCAAGTGACTCATACAGCTGGTGCTACCAGTTATGTATGCATTCTGAGTGTTGTGAAGTCACTATTTTCAAGTTCGAGGGGAGTATCTTATTTCACTTTACCAGCATCCTCCGGTGATAGGTAATGAGAATAGACAATAAGGTCCGTTCTCACCTGACTATATGTGGGTCAGTACTTTCTAATAAAAACTGTGCAGGTTGAAAAAAAAATCAGCCATAACTATAGCTCCTTAATTCAGCTTACTGGGGAAAAGACTACTTGAATTAGCAAAAGTCTTAATCACAGCTTTTGTTTTTTTTAAGCTCTGACTTAATGAAAAAGAGTCTGAATTAGAATGAATTCTCGATTCTGCTTCTCTCCTCCATTCACTTTGGCCAAGACCATTAACCTCTCCAGGTCCCATCTCTTCATCTGTTTTATAATGAGAATATTGAGCCAACTTGCATCCGGGGACCCTCCCTGTGTTTACTTCCTTTAATGTGTGTATCCGAAGCCTTCAGGCAGAAGGACTGCCATTTTCAGGCCAGCAAGAGTACTAATTAGAGGATCCTGCCCCAGTGTAACACAACTTTTCATCCCTGAAACTCTCAGAAGTGTAATGACAACAAAAACAACAGACACTAAGTTCCTAAATTAATTCTATGTTTTCCTTTAAGAATATACAGCATCTCAGGACGCCTGGGTGGTTCAGTCAGTTGAGCATCTGACTCTTGATCTCAGCTCAGGTCATGATCCCAAGATTGTGGGATCGAGCCCCATGTTGGGCTCCACCCTGAATGTGGAGCCTACTTAAGGTTCTCTCTCTCTCCCTCTGCCCCTCTCCCTCCCCCCCCTTCCCACACCATCTCAAATTAGGCTTGCATGAATGCCAATTATTCAAAAACCTTTCTTGACCACATATTACTTATTTGGGTTTGGGAGGCGAAGGGGGGTCACAGAGGTGAAAGCCCCATGGTCCCTGCCCTCAGAGCTCAGCCGCAGCAGGGAATATAGAAGGTCACATCTGCTCTGTAATATGGTACCAAGTGGGTCTTATTATATGAAACCCCCTGACAAAGCACCCAAAAATGGAGCCATCTACTCTGCCTAAAAAGGAAAAGGAAAAAGAAGACTTCCTGGAGGCGGTGACATCAAACCAGCTCTGAAGGATAAAGTAGAGAAAAACAGGGGCTGCAACAGGGGGCAGGGTAATCCAGAGGGTGAATTGGGAGCGGGAAGGATTGCCATCAGATGAAGCCGGAAACGAGACTAGGAATGCGAGGGGGCTTTGAATGATACACAAAAGCATTTGGACTTCACCTTTAACCGGGAGAGTTCAATGATCAGATTAGTATTTTGAGGAGGTCAAAGTGTTGTGGTGAGAGGTTTTGAACAGGGAAAATCTGGAGGCAAGAAGAACAGCCTGGAGACTATTATAATAGGCTAGGTGGCAAGGGATGGGGGCCTGTGTTAAGATAGTACCAGAAGAGATGGATTTGGAAGACATCCCAGAGGAAGAAGAACCCACAGGAACGTGGAAGCTAATTGAATGTGAGAGATAACAGATAAGGGGAGCATGAAAATAAGACTCTCGTGGGTTTTTATTAGATTGGTGGGGTCCGGTGGGCAGTGGTCTCCTCTACGCTAACAGACATGGATAAGCTGTGCTATACAGAGCGTGGGGCTTACGAAAGGTGAGTGATCTGTAGACTGGCTGCATTTGGAAAACCACAAAGGCACTATAAATAGAACCCACAAACAAAAGGCTTTACGTGGCATAGACTTTACATGGCAGTGAGATATTAACGACGTAAGAAAATTACAATGACTCAAAGGAATGTTGAGCTTTAGGGAAAATGTGTTTTTGAGAGTTTGAAGTTATAGCTTGTTTAGAGTTATGTTTGCTTGCTTGTGTGTGCCATTTTGTTTAGAGTTATGTTTGCTTGCTTGTGTGTGCCATTTTGGTATGTGGTGGTGTGTATGGGTGTGCTTAGTGCTTTTTGCATGCTTCTTGTTTGCATAAGACCGTCTTTAACCGTAAAATGGAAATGATGTAATAACGACACAATGGTGTGACAAAGGGAGGAGAAGCAACCAAAGTTGTCAAGCCAGCTTCATTCACCAATGTGCCTTCTTGCCCCCACGGAAAATGACTACGGAGCAAGTGCACTGTGGCATGCACTAAAATATTTTGCATTTCTATACACAAACAAGATGCAAAATAGATTATTTTATTTTATTTTTAAATATTTGTTTATTTTTAAGAAAGAGCGTGAGCAGGAGAGGGAGGGGGGCAGAGAGAGCGAGGGACAGAATATCTGAAGCAGGCTCTGTGCTGATAACACAGAGCCCAATGAGGGCCTCAAACTCATGAATCCTGAGATCATGACCTGAGCTGAAGTTGGATGCTCAACCAACTGAGCCACCCGTGTGCCTCGCAAAATAGATTCTTTTAAAATTAATTTTGCCAGGGGCGCCTGGGTGGCGCAGTCGGTTAAGCGTCCAACTTCAGCCAGGTCACGATCTCGCAGTCCGTGAGTTCGAGCCCCGCGTCGGGCTCTGTGCTGACTGCTCAGAGCCTGGAGCCTGTTTCCGATTCTGTGTCTCCCTCTCTCTCTGCCCCTCCCCCATTCATGCTCTGTCTCTCTCTGTCCCAAAAATAAATAAACGTTGAAAAAAAAATTTTTAAATTAATTTTGCCAGAGACATGTAATGAATGATTCAGTAAGCCACTGTTCTAAGTGATTGTTCTAATAATCGTGATTATCCTACTCAATCTCACATCAGTGAGGATTATTGTTTCTATTTAACAGGTGAGAAACTGAGGCATAGAGAGGTGACAGAAGTTAACCAAGATCATGTAGCTTATAAGCAGAAAGACTAGGGTTTGAGCCAGGCAATCTAACCCCAGAATTTATGAACCTAGCCTCTCTGCTACGTTATCTCCATTTAAATATGACTACATATTTTGCAATATTTGCAATTAATAACAGTATTAAATATAGAACCTTTCCTGACATGGGGAAGTATAGAGCCTCTAATTTTGTGAGTAAAGAAAGCTGTGAAACTATGTATAGACTAATGCTTCTAAAAACTATGTTCCATATATTACACCTGCATACACATAGGCATAGGAAAAAAATATCTACCCATAGTTTACCAGTGAGTATCTCTGTGTAGTGGAATTATTGGAGATTTGTATTTTCTACTTAATAATTTTCTGCATTTTTCAGGTTTTCTAAGATAAACTTGAAAAGTTGTATTTGAATTTCCTGTTTCCAACCTGCAAAGAGCTGGAAAATGGTCACCCCTGTCCTCCCAATGAGAAGAAAGTGGAACAAGCTAAAATTCAGTGACTCTTCTGGGATCCACCAGAGAATTGAGGTCACAGAGCAAACTGCTGTCCCCAAAACTGGAGAGACAGACAGACAGACACAGAGAATCACAGCTGACATGGAACAGAAGTGCACAGCCGGAGCCAGCATCTGTAGGAACACTTAGACTATAATGGACCAATTACTGGAGGCTCTGAGTGCTCTAGACTGGGGGTTAAGAACTTCTGCGGGGCCTGGTCCCAAAGGCCTCCCACCTGCTTTCCTGAGTTTTAAACTCCAGGAACCCTACCAGGCTCCCACAGTGAAGATGGGTGGAAAATCCCCTCCTGCTTCCGGTTGGGGAGTGGGAGTGAAGGAGTAAACATTTTTAAAGAAGCTCAAAGCATTCTATTCTCCTCAGAAAAGCCTGCCCTCAAGAGAAACTGTAACCGGACGTAACCGAGGGGGGTTTTGCCAGAACGTAACCAACCAGGGGAAGGGAAATACCCAACTCTGGCTCCCTGGAAGGAAGACCTAAGGACAGGACTGAAAAACACTTTCCCTGCCCCCACACCTTCCCACCACATCAATCAGGGCTTCTGTATAATAACGGTGATTACAGACCTGCAGGCCTGTGACCCCATTTAAGGAGTCTCTAGGAAAACCCAGAGACAATGGGGCAGACAAAAACAGTGACCCCAGAGGGAATTTCACCCTCTGATGCCATAGATACAGCAAAGGGTAAACACAGCCTAACTGCTGGCCAGATTCACACAAAACCTCATGTCAAAAGTCTAACTATCTCAGTTTCTTTCACCCCATATATCATGTCTAGCTTTCAACGACAACAACAAAATACAAGGCATAATTTAAGGCACAAACCACGGTCTGAAGTGACAAAGCAAGCCTCAGAACCAGACTCCAACGTGACAGAGTTGAGAATTATCAGAATAGGAATTTAGAAATAACAGTGGTCAATATGTTAAGGGCTCTAACAGGAAAAGGAGACAACACGGAAGGTGGGTGATGTAAACAGAGAGATGGAAACTCAAAGAAAGAGTCAAAAGTAAATGCCAGAAAGCTAAAACACTGTAACAAAAATGAAGAATGTCTTTGATGGGCTCCTCAGGGAACTGGACACAGCTAAGGAAAGAATCGGTGAGCTTGAAGATACGTCGGTAAAAACTTCCGAAGCTATAATGCAAGGAGAAGAAAAAATTGAAAAGGCAGAACAAACTATCCAAGAACTGGGTGACAATTGAAAAAAAAAATTAAGTAATAGCGAGAGAATTTTCCCAAATTAATGACACCAAACCACAGATGCAGGGAGCTGAGAGAACACCAAGTAAGATAAATACCAAAACTTCGACACCTACGCATATCATATTCAAACTGTAGGAAATCAAAAACAAAGAGGAAATCTTGAAAGAAGCCAGAGATTTATTTTTTGTTAACTTACCTGCAGAGGAACAAGGACAAGAATTATATCAGACTTCCTTTCAGAAACCATGCAAGAGGAGAGTGGAGTGAACTATTTTCAATGTTGAAAGAAAAATCCACCAAACTAGAATTCTCTACCGCATGAAATGATCCTTCCAACGTAAAGTCATGACTTTCTCAGACAAATAAAAATTAAGGAAATTTGTCACAAGTAGACCTGCCTTGCAAGAAAGGTTACAAGAAATCCTTTGAAAAGATGGACAACGATCTAGGTCAGAAACTCAGATCTGCATAAAGCAAGGGAGACCATCGGAGAAGGAATGAAAGAAGTAAGCCAAGAGCCCCTACTCACACTAAAGAGGCAGGAGCCCACAGTTACCTACCATTGTCACCACCACTGCCAAGGTCAGAGCTCTGTGAGGGCAGGGCACACTCTGCTGCTACAAGTGCTAGAACCGCCCTGACCGAGTAGGCACCCAGGAGCTTCTGGAAGCTCCATCAGAAGCAGGAAACAAAAAATGGCTTCTTTTCTCTTTCGTTCAACCCCCATCAGTCTCCTGCGGATAACTGGGATGGTCTACCCTTTGGTTACCAGGCACTCCCCTCATCACTCTACCCCGTAACAAGGACAGGGACAGCATCACGCATCTGCCCAACGGCATGCAACTATTCCAGCTAAGACGAAGACACCCTCACTCTCTTCCTAAGAAGGGAAAGTGCAAGTCCTATCCGCTACCATAGCCACCTCTGGGAGATACAACTTCTTTTTGGGGGTGGGGGGTGGGGGGTCTTCCGGTAAAGACCGGAAAACCTGCTAGACAAATTCTAAAAGCGCTGTTAACACTAACACTGGGAGGTACTACTTCTGCTTCCAGTTCAGCCACAGTCTTGACTTATTATATTCTGTAATCGAAAGACTGAATTGTAAAGTTAACAGCCACCAACGAAAATGACAGACCTGGAGCCTGATGGCCCAAAACAGAAGAGAGAAAGGATGCCAACAAGCGCCAACATTTTCTATATAAAATAGAAGGAAGGAGGGAAGAAATCGG
Organism: Lynx canadensis; assembly: GCF_007474595.2. Lineage (NCBI taxonomy): Eukaryota > Metazoa > Chordata > Mammalia > Carnivora > Felidae > Lynx > Lynx canadensis. The sequence continues at coordinate 12,213,037 of NC_044307.1, forward strand.
TTTTATACGTTTAGGGGTTGTGGGTTGAACTGCGTCGCCCCCAAAGCTGTGTTCAGGTCCTAGCCTCCAGGCCCTGTGAACGTGAGCCGACTTGGGAACGAGGTCTTTGAAGACGTAATCAAGTTAAGATGAGGTGGTTCTGCGTGAGCATTGGTTCCCACCATCAGGGAAGGCTTTTCTGAGAAAGTGATGTTCAAGCTGAAATCTGAGGGATGCAGAGGGTTTCCAGCTACAGGAGTGGGCAGGGAGGGGTGCGTGTGACCTAATGCGAACAGTGCTTCGGAGACTCTGTCATTGGAAAAAAAAAAAAAAAATGGCGCATCAAAGTTTCCAAGAGAAACCTCATATGGTTGAAACTCACCCCCAGGAGGGTGAGGGGAGACACGTGGAGCTGGAAAATGGGGAGGAACCAAATCATGCAGGGTCTCCAAGGTTGGGTTGTGGATTTGGAACCGTATGAGGAGAGAAAAAGAAAAAAAAGGATTGTAAATGGGGATGGGATGCCAGGATCTGTCTGCATTTCTAAAAGATTCCTGGGGTGCCTGGTTGGCTCAGTTGGTTAAGCGTCTGACTTTGGCTCAGGTCATGATCTCCTGGTTCATTTTGTTAGTTGGAGTCCCTCATCGGGCTCTGTGCTGACAGCTGAGAGCCTGGAGCCTGCTTTGGATTCTGTGTTCCCCTCTCTCTCTGCCCCTCCTCTGCTCGTGGTCTGTCTCTCTCTGTCTCTCAAAAATGAATAAACGTTAAAAAAAAAAATGTTGTGGTTTTTTTTTTTTTTTTTTTTTTTTTGGTCCTAAAGACAAGGGCTGTATTTTCTAATCCTGTGTGGTAACCTTACACGAATTGATGCTTAACATATTTATTGAACTGCATTTCAATTCTGTAAGAATGGTATTTTGGGAATTGTGTTTAGTAGTAAAAACTAAAGGAGGGAGTATGGAATTAAATTTGGGACTGAGCAATACTTACTTCCTTCTGGAAATCTATTTTCTCTGATTACTGTATGTCATGGTCACATAAAATGAAAAAAGATACAATTTCTGAAAACAGCATAACATCAGCATGGAGAAAACAGTATTTCTAATGGATACTGGTGAAAACCATCAGCTATGAAACCAGACCGAATGAGTTTGAATTCCGGTTTACTTGCTGTGGGTCCTTGAGCAAGTTACTTAGCCCTTCTGTGCCTCAGTTGTCTTATCTGTGAAAAGAGATTATAATAGTACCTAGTTCATCTTTTTGTGGTAAGATTACAAGAGAATGCATTAAGAGCTTGTCAAAGACTGCCAGGCACGGTTAAGTGCTCAATGAAAGTCACCTATTACTAATGGCATACAAATTTCATGGTGTGTATAAAAAGTGGCTTTCCCTGACTATAAAATACCTAGCTCTTTAAAATGCTCCTGTTCCTTGATTCCTAACAGTAGCTATTGTTTATGTGCTCATAATAATTATACAATGGCAATATGACTTTTACAAAATGTTTAATGCGTCAGGGTTGGTTGGGCTCATTATAACAAGTAATAAGATCCCTCCCCAATATTAAATTGTTTTCAGATACGTTCTGGATAACGCATTTTAAGAAATGCTAAACCTAACAACACATAAGCCCACGGCACGTCATTTTCCTTGATTTCCAGGTGATAAGAAGTGTTACTAACCATGTCTGGGGTTCACAAAGAGTCATGGTCTTTATTCTTTTTCCCTCTTGCCCATATCTCAACTGCCAGGCAGCTGTGCATTTTAATACTGTTTCTTCCCCAATCTCTCCCCATGTATTTGTAAGTGAAAATATGCACATCAGTGCTTGAACATTCACACAAATTGATTACTGAGGCTCATGAAGGTTAAAAGCTATCCTTTAGCTCAGTAGACAAGATACTCTCCTTCTTCTACCTACAAAACAAGATTTCTAGTCTGTCAGTTTCGTAGATCACTCTCCAACCAGTGCATGACAGATAAAGATCAAAGAACAAGTTAGCGCTGAACTGGTTACAGATTGGAAATCAGGTGACAGCAGGCTCTATTGTTTCTTCTGTAATGTCCCCCAAATGGGGACGCTTTTGTGCACGGGTGAGCACAGCCCATACTTGTTGACAGAATTATTTTTAGAAAGTAATGCTTTCCCATTTATAAAACCCAGAAAGAGGCAGCATAGTGTGTAGGCGGTAGTTCTCAACCCCGGCTGCCGATCAAAATTACCTGTGGAGCTTTATAAAATGTGCAGATCCCATGACCTCACTCTAAACCAATGGTTCTCAGCCTGGGCTGCACATGTGAATCGCCTGGGGAGTTTTTGAAAACCAGGATACCTGCCAGGCGGCCCCACCCGGGACCAATTGCATCAGAATCTCTGGGGGAAGGGCCTGGAGAGAGGCATTGCTTAATCAGCTCTCCAGGTGATTTCTAATATGCCTGGCCTGAATACCACCGTTCTAGATGTTTTGAATTCACTTATTCATCTAACAAACATGTACTGACTGCTACTATAGACAAGGCATTGCTGGCCTCAGAGCAGTTAAGGACATAAACACTTCCCTGCTCTCCTGGGATTAGAAATCTGAATCAAAACCTTCAGACGGGGGGCCGAGGCATCTGAAATATCTAGAAACTAATCAGCCAAGATTGAGAATCATGGGGGGGGGGGTAGCAGAGAGAGCAGGGAGTCCGATGGCTGTGTTTGAATCTTGGCTCCTCTGTTCATTGGCTGTTTGATCCTGGGTAAGTTATGTAACTGTTCTAAGCCTCTGCTTCCTTATCTTTAAAATGGTGGAAAGCAAATCTTCTGTTCTAAGGCTGTTAACGTGTTCTAAATAATAATTTCTGAAAATTGATAGAAATCTCAGCGCAGTAGCTGGTACCTAGGAGGCATTCAATAAATGTTAGTGTTCTCCCTTTGTCTTGAAAGCGATGTATGCTAAGTACCTATGATGTACTACTGAAATACCAGATATTGGCCCTGGCTTTCCAGGAGTTACGGTGTAACAAACAATTAGCCACATCATACATAAGCTATTCCTAGGTGTGTGTTGTGGGTTTCTTTCATTGCTGCAAGGGTTCCGAATGGAGAGAAATAATCACTGAAAATCAGGAGCCAGAGAGTTCCTAAAGAGGAAGAATTTGAGAGGGGTTGTAGAGGTGGGTATGTTTTGCCAGAAGAGGAGAGGGGGGTTAGCACAAGCTGAGGAAACAGCACAGCAAAGGAAACTTGTAGATGATACCTGAAGGCAGGTCATGTTTAAAAAAGACATATACCTTTTCACCATTATTTGACACGTGTCTATGCATGTCATTGATCAAGAAAGTGGAGTTTACCTTTTTTTCAGTATCTGCATGAATTACAGTGTAAGGGTTGTATGTACTTAAGAACATGTGTGAGGTTTATGTTTGGAATGATACATCCATTTGTTTTATATGCATATTCCTCAAAATGTTATTTCGGAAAATGCTGCATGCATCTATTTATTTCTACTTGCGTTCTCCTTGGGGGTACCAGTGTCTTCGTAGACACTGAAACTCGCTAGCCTCATAAATAACAATGAATTTTCCCAACACGAAGAACAAAGAGCTGAATCAAGATGACATCATCCTTCTCACAGCGAATTTTCATTCAGGTTAGGAGCGAAGTCCTGCTAGAGATTTGTCCAGAGTATTAGTCCCTGACCAATTGTAAACGGCCGAGAGAGTGGATTTGTTTAAAAGCAAGCCTGTCTGGCGGCTGTTCGAGGAAGGCGAGGAAGCACCTCGCAGTAGCCGCCTCCTACCAGGCGGCCCAGCGTCACGTTCCAGCCTCCACTGCAAGGTCTGGACCTCCTCGCAGGCTCTGTGGACTGTGGCTGACGGCGTATCCCTCCTCTGCTGGGATTACTTGGAATGACCTACTTTGAAAATGGTGTGAACTCGGCCGAGCGCCAGGGAGTTGGGGTGCAAACAGGCCTGCCCAGAGGGCTTCCAGCAGGAGAGAGCAGTCTCAGTCTCTCTCTCTCTCTCTCTCTCTCTCTCTCTCTCTCTCCCTCCCTCCTCCAGGAGCCTTGTGTACGGTTTTGATTGGGGGCGGGGGTTGGGGAGGGGTTGCTCTTTTTTTTTTTTTTTTTAATTCCCAGGGCCTTGGCTGTTACAATTCATCTTTCTGCTCTTGGAGTGCGGGCTATTGATTGGCTGAGCCTGCTGTTCACGTCAGAGAAAGGCAGCCAATCAGAGCAGGACTCTGCCTGTCTCCCTGCAGCAAACAGCTGAAGTAGTAATAAACAGGAACGCGAGGTAGAGCCCGAGCCCAGCTGCAGCCGGCTGTGTGCTTTCCAGGGCAAGGCCAGGAGAGAGCACAGGGACTCAAAGCTGAATGACAGATCAGGGGCCTCCCGAGGCCGGGACCTTGGCCCCCCACGTGGAGCGTTGGCTAAGCCTCCCTTCCACCCAGGTTCATTTTACTCTGAGTATCTGGCTTTGGAAACCACCATAGATGGTTCTGGGGCGTGGGAAAGGAAGAAACCGGGGGCGGGGGAAGGGAACAGAAATGTTGGCGATTACCTTACCTCCACCACTTGCACTGATGACTCTAGATAATCCTATTCTCCCCCTGCCCTCAGGACTGCCCACCAAAAAAGGAAGGCAGCGTTCAATCTAAGGGATTTATCAGTACTCAGCTTAAAAATGACTTTTTTATTTTCCAAAGCAGCTGCCCTGAATTCAGAATAGGTAAATTCCAAGTGCTTACCATCTGATAAGATTTTTTTTTAAGTGAAGTATTTGTTTATACACATATGAAGAGAATAGAGTCTGGATTATCAACTTTTCCCTCAGGATACTTACGGCATAGTCATTTATTTGTGTTGAATCAGCTTGGGCTGTTATGAAATACGAAGGAAGGGAGAAATTCTACTTTACCTCTTATATTTGAACTTAAAATGGAATACCCGGGATTTATCTGTAAAGTCCATTTAAAAGTATATACAGTTGACCCTTGAACAAAACGGGGATGGGGGTTAGGGGCGCTGACCCCTATAAAGTTGAAAATCCTCCTATAACTTTTGATTCCCTAGAACCTTAGCTGATAGCCTACTGTTCATGAGAAACCTTACCCATAACATAAACACTGAATTAACATGGATTATGTATGTTACATGTATTATATGCTGTGTTCTAACAATAAAGTAAGCTAGAGAAAAGAAAAGGTTATTAAGAAAATCATAAGGAAGACAAAATACATTTAAGTACTGTACTATGGGGTGCCTGGATGGCTCAGTTGGTTGAGTATCTGAGTTGGTTCTAGCTCAGGTCATAATCTCACTGTTGTGGTATCGTGCCCTGCTTTGGGCTTCACGCGGAGCGTGAAGCCTGCTTGATCCTCTCTCCCTCCCTCCCTCTCTGCCCCTTTCCCACTTGCTCTCTCTCTCTCTCAAAATAAATAAACTTTCTAAAAATTGCATTTACGTACTGTACTATAAAAAATCCACACGTACATGGACCTGTGCAGTTCAAACCTGTGATGTTCTAGGGCAATTCTGACCTGCTGCTCAGAGCGCTTCTCTCCCTGTTTATTTGGATTTTTTAAAGGCGTAAAGACATCCCCCCCCCGCCCTGCCCCCACGATTCTCCACTCTGAAGTCCCCTCAGTTGCCAAGGGCTCCTGTGAAACCCACTACCTTCAGTTTCCTGCGGGCATTCCGGTCTTTTTCAGACCTTGGTTTATGGACTGCAATCAGTTGAGGGCTGGAGAAACTTTCCTGAAAGAAAGACCGAGCAAAATGTTAAAAATGGAATCGTCACCCCGAAATGCTAAGCATGATTCTTCACATAAATTCACAGTTGGTAGCACGCTGGTAAATGTTGGCAAAAATGCGCTCTAAGGGTTTTAAAACAGGAAAAGATGAGCAAATTTTGTACCTATCCTGAAGTGTGTTCTGAATCTCTTCCGTGCATCTTAGGCTCACTGTTGCTGGCACTGGCCCCCTCCCACTTGCTCTGAGGGCAAACTGCATGGGGCGGGGCGGATGAGAAAGAGGGGGAAAGCAATAGAATTACAACATGAGTTCGACACACAACAGTTACTGACTATACTCACCATATGGGCCAGGCCGGATCCTTACGTTATCTTTGGCAGACTATTGTCTCTTTCTTCAATCTAACTCCTTGGGGCCTTTTAGCTGACAGATATAAGAATAGAAGCTACAATGAAGCTGACAATTTATATCAGCAGGAACACTCACACAAGCCTCACCCTGGCAGTTTTAATTTAAAATGCTGAATGGAGATGGCTGTGCCTGAGACTTGATGGCTTCCAGGCAAAAAAAAAAAAAAAAAAAAAGACCCACACTCCTCTGGTGGGACAGTAGGCATGTCTGCTGGGCCACCAAGCCCTGCACTGAGAATGTCCTCTTGGATGCAGGAGTGGAGCCAACTAGAGGAGAGGAGAGGAGAGCCAAGGGCTGAGAAAGAGAGAAGGGCCAGTAAAGGAAGACAGAGTCAGGAGGCCACATGTCTGTTAGTGTCTGAACCTGGGGAAGAGTCCTAATGATGGAGACAGGGCTCTGCAGGCAGCTTAGCCATAGGGGATGACACGTCTAATGTGGTTGAGTAGACACGTCCATATTTTTTTCCCCCAAAAGAGTGGAAGTGGTTTCTGTTTTCATTTTACAGACCAAGTGAAATGTCGTAGGCTTTGTGAGGTTCTCTCTCATCAGTCGCTAATAGTCATTAATGTATTAAACACCTGCATGCATGTGGTGCTACGTGACGTGTCACTCAAGAGCGGGGCAGCCCTAAAGGAATATGGAGGTGCAAACAAAGACAAGAGAGTGTCTTCACGCCCTTGATTGTAGTGCCACATCTTCCTCCTCTTTTCCCCCCTTGAAGTTTTGTAAATGTTTCTATTTAGAACATCTGCTTAACTTTCACTAGATCAGCCACAAGAATAATGAATACAGAGAGGGGAAGGAAAAAGAGTAAAGAAGGGGTGAAGGTTTGGATGCTCAGACAAGCCATAAGACGCTTGAACATTTCACGTGGACTAAGCCATCCTTTGCCTGACGAAGAGACCGCTGACCTACTGCTGAAAATTCCCGAGCTTCTATTTTCCCTCCGTCCTGAAGTTTTTCAAGTTTTTGAGCAAAGACCATAGAACCAGAAATTCACAAAGGGTCCCTCTCCTGTCCAGGTGGTCTGGCGTACGTGGCGACCCTTTCTTTCCTTCTTCTCTTTCTTCCTCTCTGTCCTACAGATCACCTGTTTAAAGAACCACATTGAATTCAGTGGTCGTAAAAGGAAATACTATAAGACAGACCTAGAAGAAAGAAGATACATCATCAGTAGCTATAGCAGAGACGGTTGTGACTGGGCAAGAGCAGGGAAGGAACATTCCATCGCCTCTAGGGGGAGGGACATACCACGATGAGGAAGGAGGGAATTCTAATTCAATATCAAGGGTGAAAATTTTTGAAGCCTTCCAAAGATGTAGGCAAACAAACCTGAAGTGTGTTTGGGGACATAGCTGTGATTAGATTTTGCTTTATCATCTTCCATACAAGGAAGATCATTCGTAAGCAGACAATAGAGTGTTGTCAGCTTTTCAGTGGGGAATCCAAGTATAGCATCTCCTAATGCCCAGATCCCAGGAAGATGCCGAAAGGAAAGCAGGAAGCTATATTCGATGCATAGAAATAAGAAAAACACGGTGTTACGAGGTCTCAGTCACAAAGAGAAGGAAGAAGTGAGGGTACAAATATCAATTAATGCTTAGTAGGGGCTTCGTATTCGCTGGTGACAGAACTATGGTTCAGCAAGGAATTCTCTTTCGTTCCATGATTGCCAGTGGGAGGACTGGTCCGTGTGTTGGAAATATCTATACTGCATCATTGTGGGAAGGATGTTCATTTCATCTAGGAGATGGCAAAAAATAAGCTCAGGCCGGTCACCGGGTGTCAGAGCGGCAGGAAAGTGATTTTCTTCTTTAGATTCTGCGCTGAGGTCTGCTGGCACCCTGCATTAATATGAAATTAACAACACATCACTCACATGGAACTTAGCATCTAAAAAAAGCTCACATTGTGCTTTAAGCCTTTTATTACCAAATAATAGAAGTCATGAGGTTAAAGTTTGTTCCTGCAGCGTTCCCTGAGACATCCGTACAATTTTACCTGGGGGATGAATGTGTACACCGTGTGCATCTTTGTCAGTTGAAGATGGGATCAAAGAGCTGGTGGTTCAATATTAAGGCTCAGTCCCTCACGCCACCCCACCCCAATCACATATATATGATTTCCTGCTTGCAAGGCACTCCGGAAAAAAAAATTTTTTTTTTTCAAATAAGAAATACCTTTTATGTTCCCGTTCATTGTCATTATTATTATTTGCTGTGTCTCAACGGTATGACTCATTCCAACTAAAAGCCCCCAGGAGAATAGAAGAGAAAGGCTAAGAAGCAAATTTCATTCAATAAATTACTATTGGGCTCTTACTATGTTTGCCACCAGGCGGCTAGAGTCCCCGCAGGGTTCGCAATCCAGTGAGTGGGCTGTGTCAGGCGGAAATGCAAATAACTCTAAATCAGGGCAGAGTAGGCTAAGTATCTTACCAAAGTTGGTAACAATGTGGAAAAGGGGATAGGTCACCATATGAAAAGGCCCAGCCAAGGTTTCCTAGAGAAAGTGGTAAATGGAAAAGGGTAAGTAAGCCAGATATCAGCCGGGATCCTCACCAGCCCCTCCTCCCCTGGCGGGGGTCAGATGGAGGTCAGACTGGCCTGTATCCGGACTCGAGGTCCAGCCCTCCGCGTCACGGCCTCCCCGTTCCTGCCTCCACTTGGCATCGTTCACCAGTCCTCGGTTTTAATACTCCTCCAGGTGTCCTGCCTTGTTGTCCCTTCATTCTCCTCTTTGCTGCCTCCCTGCCTTTTTCCTCCGGGGAGAGAGGCAGAAAAACCCAAATTACCTTCATTTGCTTAAACACCATAATTCATCCTATATTTTATCCTCCACTCTTCCTTCCGATGAAGGACTGGGGCCTACTTTTCCCAACAAAGCGATCCACTGATGTACTGTTTTCTTACCGAAAGACTTGCTTCCCACCACCCACCCCCCCCAAAATAAATTCTGGTTTGATACAGTTTTATTTTTAACTCGCTGCAATGACAGTTTTGCAAGGCAGCGCTGGAAGATAAGGCCATTCCTAGGGTCAGAAGTTTTAAGACCCGGAAGAATTCTTACAGATTTTTCAAATACCTGTGTCTCATTTTACATATAAGAAAACAGGCTCAGGGCTGCTCAGGGAGGTGTATTCAATGGGGTAAGAACTCTGCCAGGTCAGTGCTATGAAGGTATAGAATTAGAGAACAAGGCATTCATTATAGCAGGCGGGGTTAGGAATGTTGTAGGGTTGCAAGGATGCTCAGTCTTCACTGTGATGTGCATAGTAAAGGTAGCGTCTTTATTTGCTTGTAAGTGACCTCATAAGCCGCCTATCCCACCTCACCGGGCCAGTAGAAACAACCTAGACTTTTTACATAACAATATCTCAGTCTCTATCAGTTTAGCTTCCTTCAAGTTCAAACCCTGCCAATTCAAAGTTCAACTCCCCGTTAATGTGGGCTGACTCAGACTCTATAAAGTAAACATTCAGTCATATGGAAGACGCAGCAGGTTCTATGGCAGAAGAGAAAGGTCCTTTGAACTATTGCTGGAACTGTCCCGGAACACGGTAAAACTGGGGTGCTTTACGCACTGGTGACCACAAAGGAGCAGCTGGTCCAGGCTGACCTGAGGGTGGTATGCTGGTCCCTGCCCCTAATAGCATCTGAGCCTTGGTGGAAATCTTCAACCATAAAGGCCTCTTTTTTTTCCCCCCCAAACCTAGGGCATCGGGGCCTTTGAGACATCCAGATAATGGAGAATACGAAGGACTAAACGGCCAGGAGATGTTTCCCTGGGGCAGAGTGTCAAGGTGACCTCAGATCTTTAGGAAAACTCCAGCCTTGGGCTCAGCGCCCTTTGGAAAACAGTACTAGCTTGGAGGTGGTGGCAGAAAGTGGGTAAGAGATGACTTCCCAGGCAGCATTTCTGGTTCCATCCAAGTCCTCCCATAGTCCTGGTGATTCAGTATCTGTTGGGGTGATCTATGCAGCACTTAACTTTTTAGACTAATTTTTTTTTTTTTAACGTTTATTTATCTTTGAGAGAAAGAGCATGAGTGGGGAAGGGGCAGAGAGAGAGGGAGACCCAGAATCCAAAGCAGGCTCCAGGCCCCGAGCTGTCAGCACAGAGCCCAACACGGGGCTCGAATCCACGGACCGTGAGATCGTGACCTGAGCGGAAGTCGGACGCCCAACCGACTGAGCCACCCAGACGGGCCTAGACTAATTATTTTTGTTTTGAGATAATTGTAGATTCACGTGAGGTTGTGAGAAACAATACAGAGATCCCATGTGCCCTTTAGCCAGTTCACTCCCATTTTGCAAGACAATACTGTGCTATCACAACCAGGTTGTTAACTGATACAATCAGGCAAAGAATATCTGTCACTGCAAGGACTCCTCATCGTGGCCTCTTATAACCACACCAGCTTCTCTATACCTCCATCCCCTCCTTGAACCTAGCAACCTAGGGTCCCTAATTGTTTCTCCATTTCTATAATCTTGCCAGTTTAGATATATTATGTAAACCGACCCATACAGCATGTAACCTTTTGGGATTGTCTCTTCTAACTCAGCATAATTCTCTAGACGTTCATCCAGATTGCTGCCTACATCAATAGTTCATTCTTATTACTGCTGAGTAGGGTTCCACGGCATGGATGAACTATGGTTTTGGTTAGCCATTCACCCGTCAAAGGACATCCATGTTGCTTACAGTTCGGGACTATTTCAAGTAAGGTTGTTGTGAATATTCACAGACAGGTTTTTGTGTGAATTTAAGTTTTCGTTTCTCTGGGAGGAATGCTCAAGAGGGCACTGTCTCTGTCCTACGGTGGTTGTATATTAATTGTTTAAAGCAACCATAAACTGTTTTCTGGAATGGCTGGACTGTTTGCGGTTATCAAATGTACGAGGGATCCAATTTCTTCACCTCCTCAGCAGCATTTGGAAGTGTCACTGTTTTTTGTTCTGATAGAGGTGCAGTGATATTGCGTGGCTTCAATTTGTATTTTCCTAATGGCTAATCGTGCCGAACATATTTTCATATGCTTGTTTGCCATTTGTATGGACCCTTTGGTGAAGTGTTGATTCATGCCTTTTGCCCAGTTTCTTTTCTTTTTTTTAATTTTTTTAATGTTTACTTATTTTTTGAGAGAGAGAGAGAGAGAGAGAGAGAGACAGAGTGTGAGAGGGGGAGGGGCAGGGAGAGAGAGGGAGACACAGAATCCGAAGCAGACTCCAGGCTCCGAGCTGTCAGCACAGAGCCCGATGCGGGGCTCGAACTCACAGACCGTGAAATCATGACCTGAGACGAAGTCAGCCGCTCAACTGACTGAGCCACCCAGGTGCCCCCGCCTTTTGCCCATTTTCTAATTGGATTGTTTATTTGTTACAGTTGAGTTCTTGGAGTTCTTTATATATTCCAGATTCCAGTCCTTTGTTGAATATGTGGTTTGCAAATATTTTCTCATCATCTGTACCATGTCTTTTCATCTTCCTAATAGGGTCTTTACACAGTGAAATTTTAAAATGTGATGAAGTCTACTTTATCCATTTTTCGTTTTGTGGATCATACTTTTGGTATCTAAGAGTTCTTTGCCTAGCCCTAGATTCCAAAGATGTTCTATTTTTTTTTTCAGAAGTATATAGGTTTATGGGTTATTTTGTTTACATATGTATTTCCATTTTGAATTGATTATTGTATAAATTCGAGGCTGTTCTTTTTGGTTTTGTTTTTGTTTTTAAGAGAGAGAAAGAGAGTAGGAGAGAGGGGCAGAGGGAGAGAGAAAGAATCTTAAGCAGGTTCCATGCTCAGTGTGGAGCCTGATGCAGGGCTCGATCCCATGACCCTGGGATCATGACCTGAGCTGAAACCAAGAGTCAGACGCTCAACCTACTGAGCCACCCAGGCGCCCCAAGACTTGTTTGTTTGTTTGTTTGTTCGTTTGTTTTTTTCTCAGCAAGTGCCCAACTGTTCCAGCACTACTTTGGACAGCTACCGATGTTCTTGCAGCATCAGAATCTAAACTGTAAAGTACTTTGTGAAGTGATGGCATCTAAGGACCTACAAAAGCAAGGGAGCGTCTGGATGTTCTCTGTGTCTGACCATGTCTGCGCACAGCTTTTCTTTGTATATGAGGATGGCCAGGCAGGCGACGCCAACGTTAATACTGGGATCCCAAGATACGGAGGGCAATCACGCATGTGATCAGAATCATGCATGTGAAATCATGCAGGTTTTCACAAACTGAGGGGGCCCCAGCCCTTGTATGACCCCTGTGCCCATCAGAATCCATCTGCCCTCACAAAAGGCAGGCTTCCTTGAGGAATCAAGGAACCATTACCAAGGGACAGCAAAAAAAAAAAAAAAAAAAAAAAAAAATGGAAGAGGCATCCTTCATGATCCAGACTGACCCAGGGATTACTCCACATTTGGATGGTCCAGACTGACTCCCTCCCCCTGATTCTCCCAGTTGACTTCACACTGTTTGTAAATAAACCAATAAAGACACGTTGTGCTCTACCCTACTTCCTTCTTTCAGCTCTCTTGCTCTCTCTCTCCCTCCCCTTTTCCACAACAGTTATTGGAGCCACCTCCTCCAGTCCCCTGTCCTGATATGTCCCCACGTACCTCACTCTCCTCTGCTACTTCATGGGGAAAACAGAAGCCAGCAGGAAGGAATGACTCTATACCTACAATTTTGCAGGTGTCTGTGCCCATTCTTACTACCTTCCCGTGATGAAAGGAGGAAGTCCCTCCTTCGAAAGCCAGTCCCTGCATCCGACTACATGGCTCATCATGGCCGGCACACTCGGTAACCTTACTCATCAATCATCGCCTCTCCCCTGCTTCTTCCTCAACACCATCGCTCCTAAAAACCTTGTCTTTGAGCGTAACACAAAATTCTCCTTGCTTCCCCTCTCATTACCTCTCCACCTCTCTCCCTCGCTTCAAAGCCAGGATTCTTGAATGTGCTTTCCGTGCTGGCTGCTCGTGCGTCCCGACAACCCATTCCCTCCTTCAAGTGCAGCCTGGTCTCTGTCCTCACAACGTTTAAGCAGTTCTCTCCAACGTCTCCAAAGGCATTTCATTGCTGGAGCCAGCGGACATCTTTCAGCCTTACCTTACTTGACATCTTTATCGTCTTTGCACAATTGAACATCTCTTCTTTTTGAAAACATGCCCTTCTCTCGGCCTCTTTTGCTTTCCCTTAATGTCTCTGCCTACTCGCCGGTCTCTAGTCATTTCCTCCTGCCTCTGCCACTTCTCACTGTTTCAGGCCCACTTCTCTGCTCTCTTTACACACTAAGCCTGGACACCCATCCCATCCTTGATGCTCCTTCTCCTTATTCTCTATAAGGAATACATTTCCACATCCTTCATCCTACTTCCGTGGTGTGTCAGCCAGCCCTGGCTGCCATAACACAATACCACGAACTGGGTGGTTTGAACACAGACATTTATTTTTTCACAATTCTGAAGGCGAGAAGTCCCAAATCGGTCGTGGTCAGTTTCTGGTGAGGACTCCCTTCCAGGCTTATGGAGGGCTGCCTTCCTACAGTGTCCTCGCCTGGTAGAGATAGAGTGCAACCTCTCCGGGGTCTCTTCTTATACGGACACAGATCTCCTCGTGAGGGCCCCGACCTCATCTAAACCTAATCATCTCCCAAGGCCCCACCTCCAAATACCATCATATTGGGCTTTAGGGCGTCAATGCATTGTGGGGGAAGGGTACGTAATTCAGTCAATAGCGTGATGCTCTGAAATTCTTCCGCCTTTCCCATCTCTGCTGCCGTTTTTCTTATCTAGATTATTTCAATAGTTTCTCAGCTGGGCTCTCTGCCTATGTTATCTCCTTTAAAACCATTCTCCGTCCTGGAGCTAGACTGATGGTTTTGAGTCAGAAATCAGGTCTCATTAGTCCCTTGCAAAAGATTTTAGTAGTTTCTGATAGACTTCCTGTAAACTCTACACACCTTGATGGAGCACAGAAATCCCTTCATGCTTGGACACCAGCTTATCTCTCTGGTTTGACCCCTCTCTCCCTTCCCCCTTGTACTCAGCGATACCTCCATAGCACTTAGGGTTCTGTGGACACACCCTGCTTATTAAATTTCCACATTTTTTTTTAACATTTGTTGATTTTTGAGAGAGAGAGACAGAGACAGAGCACGAGTGGAGGAGGGGCAGAGAGAGAGGGAGACACAGAATCCGAAGCAGGCTCCAGACTCCGAGCTGTCAGCACAGAGCCCGTCTCGGGGCTCGAACCCACGAACCAGAAGATCATGACCTGAGCCACAGTGGGATGCTGAACCGGCTGAGCCCCCTACGTGCCCCAGATTGTCCACATTTTCAAGACTCAGCTTAGATGTAACCTCCTTTCTAGCAAGCTTTCCATGACCCTTTGGCTAGATTAGGTGTTTTTCCTAAATATCTCCACAGTGTTCACCTCTTTCACCACCCTTAGCCAACATGGTCAGAGGTCATGGTTTCTTACTGGTCTGTCTCCTTGACGTGGCTATAAGCTTTTCAAGGGCAGCAGCTCATTCCCAACTCCTCACTCAATGCCAAGTTTATGGTGCAGCCCTGAGCGCAAGCAGATACTTTGTGTTTGCTTATTACGTGAAAGCAATCTGGTGCAACTTCTTTTATTGATGAGAAAACTAACAAAGAGAATATAAGCTCTCACTCGAACAAAGCCCAGCTGGCAAAGGAGCTCAGGAACAAAGGCTGTCGCTATCCATGAGTCAGCTATCAGCTTTTCCAGGGCCGGTATTGACACCCCTGGAAAAAGTGATTAGAATCGAATTATCTTGCTTCTTTGGGCCTTTGTCTGTAAAATGAAGAGGTTGCACTAAATCATCTCCTAAACTTCCTTCTAGGAAGGAAGGCTAAGGTTTTATCATTTCTTATATGGTGACCATACACGTCTGGTTGGAACTTTTCAGAAGTCACCGACTTAGGATCTTTCTGGATCTCTACCAGAAAAGAATTTGGGGATAGCCTGGGTTTATAAAGACCCTAGGCAATCAAGGCTTCTCTTCCCTGCCCATTCCTTTTTGTCATTAATTCAACATTTATTGAGCACCTGATGTGTACCAAGCATATCATGCTTTTCAGCTTAGACATTTCACAAGTGCTGAGAAACAACAAGTTCCAAGGACACAATTCTCTGTGAAGACCATTTCCTGTCTAATTTTCCACACTCCAGATAGAAATGCAGTGGCTTCATAGGGGAAAACTGTATAGAAGGCACTAAGAACCGTTCTATTCAGTTGCATTTAGAAATGGTTATGTAACTACTACATTGAACAAGCATGACTCATAGGATGTAATCAATCATAAAGCAAGACTTCAAATGTATTCCCCGGAGTGAACACTTTCTCTGCTCTTAGATGAAATTTAGACCAACATTTTATTCTCTAGTCACTTCCGGGTCATAAAATGTCCTTTGGCCAGTCATCGGCATGTCTAGCTTCGGGTCGCAGTAGCAACATCAATTTGTTTTCGCACTTAAACTTCTCCCTTCCTCGGCTCAGCCGCCTACAAAAGGCTGCAACCCGGTGAGAAGAGCAGCTCGTGGCCTCACTTTTCCCCATCCCTGCATCTTTCATCTTTCTAACGGGGATTTCACTCCTCTCTCGGGTTGGAGCAGTGGGAGGAAGCTGGGGAAGGCAGAGAAGCAAATCTCTCCCTTGTCTTCTCTGGCCTCGACAAGCATTCAGAGTTGCCTCTCTCTAGTTGGGGTTTCAAGACACTGCAGGGTAGGGTTTTTCTAACCCTGTCGACAGATGGAGATGTCTTCATATGGCTGATCACTTACTCTTCCCTCAGACCGCGGGAGTCTGGCACCAACGCCAGTCTTTTTTTTTTTTTTTCTTCTTCTGGTCCCCCATCCAGATGACCCTCTTAGAAAGGACACAAGATAACCTCCTGCCTGCTTTCTCTCATGGGTGGTCCACGTCTTGTCCAAGGGAATCACTCACACTTTATTTGCACCCGAAGCCTTGGAAGGGCAGGGGGGGCAAACACCCAACACACAAGACTACTCTGTGCGAACCAACCCTTTCCTTGCACCCCTAGTTCTCCTTCTTAACGTACTTTCTGATTTATGTAAGAAGTTGCAAAGTCACGTAATCAGCTTTTGACAACCTCCTTTGCAAATTTTGCAAATGAAGGTCTCCCACCTCCCTTAAAAACGTGGTATCGACGCCTCGGTGCTTTAGCTGAAACGTTTGATTCTTTTACATTACACCTGCCTTGCAATGTTGCAATGGCCAATCCCTCATCCCATTTTTGGTCTGCATTCACTGGGCCACTGTGACAAGTAGCCTTGTCCTCCCCCTGGTTTCCTTACCTAAGAGAAAGTTCATATGAATTTTTGTATGACATTATTTGCATAATCTGGAAACGGGGCCTCGTCTGAGCTTCGTGGACCTGCCATGATAAAATCCCACCAACAGGGTGTTGGAAGCAACAGCGCTCATACGTCACGGTCCCGGAGGCCACAGTCGGAAATTAAAGCGTTAACAAGGCCACATCCCTCCAAGGGCTCTGAGATAGAATCTGCCCTAAGTCTCTTAGCTTTTGGTGGTTACTGGCAACCTTTGGCTTGTGGCTGCATTGCCTCAATCTCTGCCTCTGTCTTCACATGAGGATTCCCCGATATGTCTGCGTCTCTGCGTGGCCTTCTTCTCTTTTTTTTTTTTTTTTTTTCAGAGAGAGACAGAGAGAGGATCCCAAGTAGACTCCACATTCAGCTCAGAGCCTGGCATGGGACTCAAACCCACGACCTTGCGATTATGACCTTAGCGGGAGTCAGGAGTCGCAGGCTCAACGTACTGGGCCACCCAGGTGCCCCCCTCTGCATGGCCTTCTTATAAAGACACCAGTCATTGGATTTAGGGCCCATCCTAACCCACTATGACATCATCGTAACTTGATTACCTCTGCAAAGACCTTATTTCCAAATAAGGTCATAATCACAGGTTCCGGGTGGGCTTGGGTTTGGGGAGGTACACTCTACAGTCCAATACCGATACTGAAATATATTCTGTAGAAAGGTTCAAAATCAGTGCATATACCATGTGGCACGTTTCTCCCCCCGGTAATTTTTTTTGATGGAGGGATTACATTAATTTCCGAAAGGCCCATGGAAATAGTACCTCTGGGTTTCACCGCATAGCAATAGTCATATTCATACAGGAAAATGACAAAAGCGGCATTCAAACAGCTTAGTAAGCACGGTTATGCATCGTATGGGAGAATCAATGCAAACTAATAGTAGCTACCCTCGAGATGGGCGAGCGGATGCTTTTTCCGCAGCTGCATCCGGAGTGGAACGACGTAGTATTTTTTGATTTTTGCCACGTGACTTGTGAAACCAAAAGAGATTCAAAAAAGACAAATGACGTTGTAATTTTGAGTGGTTTGACTCTAACTACGCATGCCGAAGTTGTAGCAGCACTCGTAGTGATATGTCGTTCTAGATACTTATCCATTTCGAGGCCTCTGCAACATTTGAGATATTTTTCCTGGGACTGCCTCCTCCCCAACCCCGTACCGGATTTCCCTTTTCCCAAAAGT
This sequence comes from Lynx canadensis, assembly GCF_007474595.2. Taxonomy (NCBI): domain Eukaryota; kingdom Metazoa; phylum Chordata; class Mammalia; order Carnivora; family Felidae; genus Lynx; species Lynx canadensis. The sequence goes on from NC_044307.1 coordinate 12,230,748, forward strand.
TCAAGCGGTCGGTTGGAATTTCGTTCGAATGATGACGTAATGGCAGACATGCAACGGAAAGCAAGCAAAGGAGAACCTTCCCCATAATATCCATCAAAGTTCGTTTTTCTTTTTTTAGCAGAAACTTCAAATACAATTTCTTCATGATTCATCAACTGAAATCTATCCTGAGGAAAGATGGACCTTTAGAAGGGTGCAATGAGCGGTTAATGCATATGTATATTCTATTTCCTGCCCATTTGTTTTTTTTCTAGTAGTGAGTAACTTCTTCCCAGGACCTTTGAGTTTGGTTGGCCAAGAACGCCTTCTGGAAAATCGTGAACTTCTCCATCCTGGCTAACTTAATGAGATTGTGATGGACATTCGGAAATTGGGAGTGACTTCATCACATTGCAAGTATTTCTCAGAATGCTTTCAGACCTTTCTTATGACTACTTTTACCTGTATTTGATGTGCAACTTCTTCTCTGGACGTGGCGAACACAGGTACCTGCTACCTTTGCACGTGCAAACGGGGTCACTGGACACCTACCCATTCTTTCCGTGCCAACGATTTATGCCAAATTAAATCTTCCTTTGGGTAATTGTTTTCCTTATGTCTTACTGTGTTGCTGCATTTTTTTTGCAATTTGTATTGTATTTTCTTCTGTAAGACATTTGGATTCTTGTGGAAGTGTTGTGTATGTAAATAATGGAAACAACACCCACACCATTACTTAGCTACTGTGGGTGCTGCCACACTTTTTTCTTCCTGTTTTCTTCCTTTCTTTTTTAAATCGCCTTAAGAATAGTTCTTTGGAATGAAGATGATGCAACAGTCTTAAAGATACAGTCGGCGCTCTCTGGTATTAATTAACGGAGAGTAGCGTTTATTGAGAAACTGTCCTCTATAACTGATAGCCAGCACGACTGGTTCGAACTGCATGGCATTCTGAATCTGCGCTGGCTTAAAACGCAGCGGCAGGTCGGGGGTGGGGGGGACTGTGTGGCTCAGTCGCCTGAGCATCTGACTTCAGCTCAGGTCATGATCTGGCAGTTTGTGAGTTCGAGCCCCGCGTCGGGCTCTGTGCTGACAGCTCAGAGCCCGGAGCCTGCTTCGGATTCTGTGTCTCCCCCTCTCTCTGCCCCTCCCCTGCTCATGCTCTGTCTCTCTCTGTCTCTCAATAATAAATAAACGTTGAAACACAGCAGCAGGTGTGACACACATTGTATAATGTTCCGCCATAAATTGAGCATGGCAGGAGGTATACAACTCTCAAAGTGAAATGGTTACATGGTAACCAGACAAATGATTGAGCTTCTATATGGGTTGGCCTGTTTCTATAAAATAAGTCAGGCAGCAAAGAAGATTTTTTTTCTCCGCTCTGGAGAAAGGACCGTAAGTGCAAGTTACACAAAAGCGCTGAGCACAGTTGTACTCAGTAGTCTTCTAGGACTTTCAGAATATCTGTTACCTAACAGGCTCCAAGGGCACTGTTTGAACTATCAAGGCGCACTTGGAAGCAGGTCCGTGGAGCCCTGGTCATAAATGCTAAGAGAGAGAAGGGACTGAAGCCTGCTTCCCTTGGTCTCTGCTGGCCTCCTTGGGTGCAGGACAGGCTGTGACCACATCGGCACAGACCATGGGAAGGAGGAAGAAGCCAGGATCCAGTGTGGGGACAGGGTCCAGAACCTGTCTTCAGAAGCTGGCCCGTCCCCAGGAGGCAGCGAGGCAGGCCGGTGAGCGGCGGTCAAAGGGCACGACTAGCTCAGATCGGGCCAGGCTATTTGGATATCTGAGTGAGTCCTCTCTGCCAGCAGAACACAGTTCTGGAAGAAGTCCAGGTGACGATCCTCAAAATCAGGCACAGTTCCAGGTGATTGGTCCAGTCGCAGCAGGCCCCCCGCCAGAAACTGAGAAGAGAGTAGGAAATCACATCCTGCTTCTGAAGAGAAGGGGAAGAGAGCAAGGGTTTGGCAGAGCAGAGGAAGCAGGGGTCCAGGGCAAGCATCCAACCGCTGCACAGAGCTAAAATGCCTAGCAGAGAAACTGAGGCCGACTCAGGTCACAAGGCTTTGGCCAAAATGATCAAAGAACTCTGAGACTCCCGAGTCGACACCAGGAACCAGATTTCCAGGTCTCTAGGCAACCAAAGCCATTCCGTCTATTAATAGGTCTCAGGCTGATGACACTGATCAGGACTGGCTCTGACTGCTTGGGGGCGACTAAGAGCTTCTGGAGCTTGAACGTGCAGAAGAATTACCTGGGATCTTGTTAAAATGCAAATTCTGATTGGATAGGTGCGATTGGGGCCAATAGTCTGAATTTCTAACGAGAGCCCAAGTGATGCTGCTGATTTGCTAGAGCAGCAAAACTGAGAGTCCAAACTTGCTGTGAATTCGCTTCCCTCCCCGCCACCGCTCCCATCCATGACACCTGCGAGAACAACACGTCCCTCTTCCCCCACCCTCCTCATGGTCAAGTCTGACCATCTTCTTTTCCCGGCTTTCCTTCCCCCCCACCCCCCATCCTCCCAACTCCTTTGTCCTAGTGCATTTCTTTTTTTTTAATTTTTAAATTATTTATTGATTTATTTTAATGTTTTTATTTTTGAGAAAGAGAGAGACAGAATGAGAGCGAGGGAGGGGCAGAGAGAGAGGGAGACACAGAATCCTAAGCAGGCTCCAGGCTCTGAGCTGTCAGACGTGGGGCTCGAATGTATGAACCACGAGATCACGGCCCGAGCCAAAGTCCAACGCTTAACCGACTGAGCCCCCCGGGCACCCTTGTCCTGCTGCATTTCTTCTGTCGAGACCACCAACGGAAAAAGAGCTTTTGTTCAGAAAATAGACCAAGGTAACGAAAGCCAAAATCATTGTTCCCATTGTCAACACACAACTAAATGCTTGTATGTTTGATAAACACAATCAATCCAGATTAATGTCTGTTTCAGTCACCGTTTCCTGTAGAGAGTAAAGAGCATGTGACCTCTTCCCTTTCCCCCCTGATATCCTCAGGCAGTGAAGACGTGTCTTCTGAGTGCTCACTTCAACAGCACATATACTAAAATTGGAATGATAGAGAGATTATCACGAACCCTGCGCAAAGATCACATGCAAATTCCTGAAGCGTGCCATATTTTTTTTTTCCAACGTTTTTTATTTATTTTTGGGACAGAGAGAGACAGAGCATGAACGGGGGAGGGGCAGAGAGAGAGGGAGACACAGAATCGGAAACAGGCTCCAGGCTCCGAGCCATCAGCCCAGAGCCCGACGCGGGGCTCGAACTCACGGACCGCGAGATCGTGACCTGGCTGAAGTCGGACGCTTAACCGACTGCGCCACCCAGGCGCCCCATGTGCCATATTTTTAAGAAGACATTAAAACAGACCCAAATTAAGGAGAACTGTACCATGTTTATGAAAGAAAGAAAGCGATGGAGTAAAAAAATTTAAAAAAATTTAATTCTACTCCAATTAATCCATAAAAATAATGCCAATCCAACAGAAATCTCAATTGATTTTTAATACAACCTAATTCTAAAATTTCAGTAACGAAGCAAATGGCCAAGAATAACTAGGAAAATTTTGGAGCTAAAGAATACAGTGTGGGAAAAAGGAGGAAAAAAAAAAGACCAGGGTGTGGGAGGGGAGTTTTCACTCTACAAGAGCTTAAGACTTAATATGTAGTCAGTTATTAAAATGGCATAACAATAGTTATAGCTCTGTTTAACGTGATCATAAGTGATTTCAATTTTATTTGTGCTCTTTTGATTTTCTACACCAAATATGTACTCGTTTCGTGATTAAAAAATAAGCCAAAACTTGGGGCGCCTGGGTGGCTCAGTTGGTTAAGCGTCCGACTTCACCTCAGGTCACGATCTCGTGGTCCGTGAGTTCGAGCCCCGCGTCGGGCTCTGGGCTGATGGCTCGGAGCCTGGAGCCTGCTTCCGATCCTGTGTCTCCCTCTCTCTCTGCCCCTCCCCCGTTCATGCTCTGTCTCTCTCTGTCTCAAAAATAAATAAACGTTAAAAAAAAAAATAAGCCAAAACAAACAAAAAGCCAAAAAACACCTAATGCTTTGAAAAAAGGGAAATATCTACTAAAAGGTTTTAAAAAATCAGAATGGCCTCACATATTTATTTTATATCCTTATTCCCTAAAAATAGATCTGTATATAGTCTCCACTGGATAGTTTCCACTTCCAGCAATAAGGGGTCACTATTTCCTGGCTTACACTGGAAACTAATCATATAATATAGGGCTGGTTATTTAAGCTCTCTCAGTGTTTCAACCTACCAAATGGTGAGAGTAATAGCTTCCCAGCTCACCTTGGAGGATTTGTTGTTAGAATCGTACAAGGTAGGGGCGCCTGGGTGGCTCAGTGGGTTAAGCATCCCGCTTCGGCTCAGGTCATAATCTCCTGGTTCGTGGGTTTGAACCCCAAGACAGGCTCTGTGCTGACAGCTCAAATCCTGAAGCCTGCTTCAGATTCTGTGTCTCCCTCACTCTCTGCTCCTTCCTTGCTCTCTTTCTGTCTCTCCCAAAAATAAATAAACATTAAAAAAAATTTTTTTTAAGGAATTGTACAAGATAGTAAGTGAACGTGCTTAACCAAGTATTGAAACCTATACACGTGCATACTGCTCTTTGGTCAGTGTTTGAAACGGAGCAGTTACAGATTTTAGAACTTTGTACCGACCCATGTTAGTGTGGCTGGATTACTGAAGCCACTTGTGCTCAACAGGTAAAGAGAGCATGCCTCCTTTACATCACCGCTCCACTCCCCGTGGCCCATCTCCTTACACACTGTTTCCCATGTATTCAATGACTACACTTACTGAGCGCCAATAGGCACCAGGGCCAGAGTCACGACGGTGAAAGAGACACTGTCCTTGTGCTCATGAAGCTTACAGATAAGCGGAGGATTTGTGGACAAGAAAAGAGGAAATTTCAACATAGGGCGACAAATGCTGGGACGTGGTGAGTCCAGAGTGCCATGAGCTCTCCTGGGGCCACTACCCAGGTTCGGATGGTCACAGAATGGTTCTTTAGACACGTAACAGGTAAAATAATGAAAAGGGTGAAGAATGGTGGAGGGGACTGGAGACGGGGGGAAGGGGGGAGGGAAACATGTTCCAGGCACAGGGTAGAGCCCTTGAACTGCCCCCAGAGGGTGAGGAAAAGCAACGGAACTACTTTGGGCTTAAAACAAAACACACCCTAGATCATTTTGAAAATCTGCTTCCTAATGTTGCCTAGGCCAGGCTCAGCATGGGCTCAGCATGACATGTTTTGTGGTAAGTTGTAGGATGACCCCTCCTCTGCCTCAAGCCTCCAGACCACTCCCCTGCTGGCCTTTAACCCCCACCCCCCCTCCACTGCCTGGCCTTTCCTTTTGAAAAGATAGCACTCTGAAGAGGTGGAAAGAGGCTTTTCTCTTTTGAAGCAGCAGCATTATTAACAGAGAAGGAAAAGTCTCCCATGAGCTACAGCAAAATCCTGCAGATTGGTTTATGAATCAATGTAGCTTAGGCTAAAGCAACCTAATTTCCTGAAAGCCACTCCGTAGCTTTAGGCTTCCAAAGGGGCATAAAGCTTGTATGATATTTACCCTTAGTTAAAATTAAGTGGAAATGGCCAAAAACAAAACAAAACAAAACAAAACAAAAAAACAACCCTGAAAAGGAATTCTTCTGGGAGGTCATATCATTAAAAAAAATAATAAGGCCTACAAAGAAATATGGGAAAAAACGCATATATTGGATTAAAGAAGGTTTGGCATTATACACATTAAAATGTTAAATTATTAACTGTCTCAGAGTAATTGGGTTTCATGTGACTTTTATATCTTTTTTTTATTGTGAAATATAACACACATTTGGGAAAGTGCATGATATATAAAAGTTTAACTTAGGGGCGCCTGGGTGGCTCAGTCGGTTGAGCGCCCGACTTCGGCTCAGGTCATGATCTCACAGTTCGTGAGTTCAAGCCCCGCATTGGGCTCTGTGCTGACAGCTCAGAGCCTGGAGCCTGCTTGGGATTCTGCGTCTCCCTCTCTCTCTGCCCCTTCCCCTCTCATGCTCTGTCTCTCTCTGTCTCTCAAAAATGAATAAACATTAAAAAAAATTTTTTTAAAAGTTTAATTTAATAAATTCTTGTAAAGTGAACACTCACATGACTGCTACTCAGGTTAAGAAATAGAACATAGCCCAGAAGCCCTCTCTCCATCGCTTCCCAATCTCAACCCGCCCTCTTCCCAAGAGGCCACTGTTGCCCTTAGGTTTATGATAATCTCTTTTTTTGTGTGTCTTTTTTTTAGTTTCACCACCTAAGTATATATCACTCAATACTATAAATACTGTAAAGTTAACTGTATCTTTTAATGTTTTTTTGAACTTTAGATACATGGGAGAACATATATATATATATATATATGTGTATATATATATATATCAACAGTGTTTCAACTTGCGGAATGTACTGACTATATATATATATATATATATATATATATATATATATAATTTTTTTTTTTTTTTGCCTCTGGCTTCTATCTCTTAACCTTAAGTTTCTCAATTTTATCCATGCTGCTGACAGTACTGTGGTGAACCCATCTTCAATGCTATTTGGTATTCCAAGGTTAGATGTACACATTGTATTTGTTCACTCTACTGTTGACGGGCAGTCTGGCTTGTTTTCAGTTTGGGGCTGTTAGGAATAGGGAGTTGCTATTCTTCAGGTATCCACGTGCCCGTGTTACTATTGGGTATACATCCATGGGTGGGAATCTGGGTCACCAGATATGCATATCGCTAACTTTCATAGATAATGCCGAACAGTTATCCAAGAACAGCAGCAGCAATCAACCTTCCCGGTAGCAGTGTGTGAGAGTTCCTCCTGCCCTGCACTCAAGTTTTATGTAATTTTTTCCTTTAGCTTATCTGAATTTTCTCTTTTTCTCTATAATAAATATCTATATGTGTTTAATTAGCAAAATGGCTTAACTAGGCAAAATGCTATCTAATATCTCTTAAACTTGGGCTTCCCAATGAGGGTGTTATTTTTCTAACGTGATAGATAAGATTGGTGTGTGTTCTTTTTATCTTTTCAACGTTTTTATTTTATTTTTGAGAGAGAGACAGAGTGCAAACGGGGGAGGGACAGAGGGAGAGGGAGACACAGAATCTGAAGCAGGCTCCAGGCTGAGCTGTCAGCACAGAGCCTGGTGTGGGGCTCGAACTCATGGAGTGTGAGATCATGACCTGAGCTAAAGTCAGACGCTTAATGACTGAGCCACCCAGGCGCCCCTCAGTTCTGTGTGTTTTTGACCATCGTGCGAATGGAACAATCCAGTATACATTATTTTGTGTCTAGCCTCTTTTTTTTCCCCCCATCATTGTGAAATTCATCTATGCCACTTATGTGTAAGCGTAACTTTGTTCATTTTCTTCCTTTCTCATCACAAGGAAGAGATACTGACCTAAAGGATCTGATCTTTCAACACTTTCAACTTGTGGAATGTACTGACCAATGCCACACGTGGATTAGAACACTTTAGGGCCGTTTGTATTTTTGTTGTTTCCACAAACAAAGATTATAGAAAGGTTATAGGTTAGAAAGATTATATGGAGGGTGAGTGTGATACCTGTAGAGCTACGCTGATCTCTGTAATAATGACTCCACTCGGAATCGTCTCTCAGTGATAATGAACGTGTTCTCTCCCTTCTTGCCCACCGAAAATGCAAAACTGCATCACATCCCCAGGCTCCACACTTTTATGTAAAATGGAGCTGTCACAGGATTTTACTGAAAAGTTGATTTATTTCCGAGGATCATGAGAGTCCAAGGATGAAACTGGCATGTGGCCACAGGGAGAGCCCTTGACCTAAAAGCAGGGACAACTTCAAAGCTGTGTTGGTACATAATGGAACACGGCACTTTTAGCATGAATCATAGCCTCAAAACTTTCTAGGGGAAAAAAAAATTCCTAAAACTGTCCTCCAAAAGGAAAGGTGAAATCAACAGTTTATATTTTTTTACTCTTTCAAGTAAGCAATGCTAACCCCTTCTACAAAAGCAATTGCTTAAATCTAGCTTCCAGGACCCCACTTTCTTCCTTTCTTTTTTCCTTTCTTTCTCCCTTCCTTCCTTCCTTCCTTCCTTCCTTTCTTCTTTCCTTCCTTCCTTGCTTCCTTCCTCTTTCCTTTTCTTTCTTTTCCTTTTCTTTCTTCTTTTCTTTCTTTCTTTCTTTCTTTCTTTCTTTCTTCTTTCTTTCTTACAGAGCAAAGTGTCAGCTGAGCTTGAACTCTTAAAGTGGGATCTTGATATGCATCTATGTTTTCAAGATAGACAAACAGGCTCTCTGATAGTAGCTCTCTGAAAGGCTGTGTGTGAATGCCTAATAAATGTAATTTTTCTTCTTCTTTTTTTTTCTTCAGGCCTTGAGATGTAATTATTACAGCTTCAAATGTCCCTAGTGATATTAGCTAGATAATCAAATTTGGATCACAGGAATGAAACCACCTAGCGTGTGCTTTCATTACTGCTCTCCTCAAAATAATTCACTGAAGGGGTGCCTGCGTGGCTCGGTCAGTTAAGCGTCCAACTTCGGCTCAGGTCACGATCTCACGGTCCGTGAGTTCAAGCCCCGCGTCGGGCTCTATGCTGACAGCTCAGAGCCTGGAGCCTGCTTCAGATTCTGTGTCTCCCTCTCTCTCTGCTCCTCCCCTGTTCACACTCTGTCTCTCTCTGTCTCAAAAATAAATAAACATTAAAAAAAAATAATAATTCACTGAAGATAATTCTGCCCTCCCCCACCCACAGATATGTCAGTAGACCATGGACATAGCCAGCAAATTTAGCAAGAAAGCTCTAAATGGTCAAACTGATTCTCAAAACAAAGAATGCCATGTTTGAACACAACAGGTAAAACATTTTTCCATCACAAAAGTCGAACAAAACATTGCTGAAATCAGGTGCAAAAAATGACATGTCAAGAATGCTGAGTAGAACTGCAAAATTTAGGAGACCTCATTGCCAACCCCGATAATGACGAGCTTACTGATTAGCTTTCTAAAAGAACAGGGGAGGATAACATTTCTTCAATAATTGATTGAGAACTACGTTTTTATTGGTGAACTACATAGGTACCCATTGGTAAAAATACCTATGAGCGTATAAGTCATTTTTAGTAAGAATACGGTTAATCTTGTAGAAACTTAAACTATTTGAAATCAAGATTTCATCAAATTGAACAGTGCCAACATGCTTTTTGTGCTTGCCTTCACGAAGGAGATAAAAAAAACCCTTTCCTACTCTTGCCCCCACCCCTACTTCCCATTCCTTTCTCCGGTTGAGGCTACGAGAGAAATTCTTAGACCGGGAAGGCACTGGGTAGAAAGTTATTGTTCTCTTTTGCCAATGCTTTTTAATCCCTATCAACCAATCTCCTCTGCTATTTCATAAAAAGAGGATCCCAGCTGTGCCAAATCATGTGATGGCTATATAATCTCAACACAATCCACGGGGGTTTAAGGACAGAAATTAACAAATATATTTCAGCTTGAAACCTTACCCAGAAAGAATATCAACTAGTTTCCCAAACATAAATAGACCAGGGATTCCATCGTCTTGCTTTATAAGAACCCAAGAGTGAGGATTACCATGAGAAAGGTTTTCTAGAATTGGATTTTGCTTGTCACAGAAACGTCCACCTTCTGTGGCTGCTCAAGTAGAACGAGCATTGAACTGAGAAATAAATGTCTCAGGTTCCAGTACTGCATTTGCCACCAACTAGTTGTGTAATCTTTGCCAATTTCCTGCAATTCTTTGGCCCAGATTCCTGTCTATAAAATGAAAAAATTGAACTAGATTCTGTAAGTATCCTTCCAGCTCTAATAATATGGTATTGTATAAGTTGTATTTCTAGACTATGATTAAGTAATAGAACACTCTTTCCACATTATTCTACATCCAGTTGGGCTCATCAACACTTTTTCTTTCTCGCGGATGCACTGAGAGACGGTGCTGGGATTGGAAACCTAACTCAGTCCTGGTACCCACTCTCCGGTCCCTTCTCAGATGCAGAGTCAACTGAATATGTTCAGCATCTGATCTCCTTACGTTCCTCTTAGAGCAATCCGTTATCCTAACGGGTCCTTCTTCAGGCATTGGAATTCCCCTGATGTTCTATGGGCACATTATAATATCAACGTGAAGAGTTTGAGAAAGGCTAGGTGTGGAACTCTGGCCTGCCATATATGTTTGTGTGGCTCCCTGGAGGACTTGGGATCCCTAAATAAATGGATCTCACTCCTTTCAACCTTTGAGAGTTAGCATAGGGCTAATGTCAACTCTAAGCATTGTAACTAGAGCTCAGAGGACAATTTGAAATGGTAAGTTTTAAAGCATTAGCCCTGAGACCTGACACGTGAGAGGATTTTCCCGCACTCTGAACCACAGCGGATGCCCCGTGCGGAGCTGCAAACGGGGAGCAAATCCACTCAATCCCTACTCAGAGCCCTTCCTGTTTTGTCAGCCAGCATGGTTTCCTAAATCTCAAATTACAGCAGAACTGTTCTGCAATTCCATGCCTAGCTATTTCGGGAGCCTAACACAGCAGGACAAATGTGCACAAGTCCACACAGTATGACAGAAGAATTAAAAATGTATTTACCATCTGTTGGTAGTTTCCTTGCGGGGCTTTTTTTCTTTTCCTCTACTGCAGCCACAAATAGGGTCTTCCTTCCTTCCATGCTCAGAGAGCAGAGTTCTCTCTTCACATGTTTGGAAAGGCAAGGCTTTTTTTTTTTTCTTCTCTTCTTTCAAATTCCCCCAGAGTGTTGAACTCTGGGACTATTTCAGGGTCTAGAGTATTTCTTTTCCTTCATATAGAAAGTGGAATGAGTCTGGGAAGAGTTCATAGTGTTTCACACCCTTTATTTTATTTTATTTTATTTTATTTTATTTTATTTTATTTTTTTATGGCCAGGTCACTTTCAGATCTGACCCTTGAGTTCTGGGCATGAGCTAGAAAGCTCTGAGGTAGAACACGTAAAGTCAAACATGGGCTAACTGAAAGGAAGCTAAGTCCTTACATTAAGCTTGGGAAGTCATGGTGGTCCTTTACAATCTATTAATCCTGATCATGACAGGATGTGCCGGATGGGAACCAACATTTCTAATAGGACCTAGGAATGTGACCATGGACTTCAGTGAGATCCATTTGCGGCCATGTGGTAGCATAGGTAAACATCGTAAGCTGGAGTATCGTTTTGTTAGTTGGGAAACTAGCTAGCTTTGAGCCGAAGCCATTTGGTTAATGTAGGAACGCTCAATTCTCAATAAAAATCACCAGCTTTAATTTCTGAGGTATATATATTATTCGCTCAAAAATAAAATCTAATAAATAGAGATTGGGGAGCGCCTGGGTGGCTCAGTCGGTTAAGCCTCCGGCTCTTGGTTTTGGCTCAGGTCGTGACCTCACAGTTCCGTGGGTTCAAGCCCCACATTGGGCTCTGCACTGACAGTGTGGAGTCTGCTTGGGATTCTTTCTCCCTCTCTCTCTGCCTTTCTCTCTTGCTCTCTGTCTCCCTCTCTCAAAGTAAATAAACTTCAAAAATAAATAAATAGAGATTGATATTAAAAGTATGGTCTTAGTCAAAATATTGCAATGAGGTATTATGACTCTAACTGTTCTATTTCACTCAGGTAGTGATTTGTTAAAAATCCTCAGGCTGCATAGGTGGGCAACTTCACCTTGAAACTGGTGCTAGGTGACCTTGGACCTTGGGCAGGTCCCTTAAACTTCAAGCCTCAGTTTAATCACCTACAAAATGGGAATCATGGGGCTCCTGGGTGGCTCAGTCGGTTGAGCATCCGACTTCGGTTCAGGTCATGATCTCACGGCTTGTGAGTTCAAGCCCCACGTCGGGCTCTGTGCTGACATCTCAGAGTCTGGAGCCTGCTTCGGATTCTGTGTCTCTCTCTCTCTGCCCCTCCCCCACTCATGCTCTGTCTCTCTCACTCTCAAAAATAAATAAACGTTTAAAAAAAATTTAAAAAAAGAAAACAAAACAAACAAACAAAACAAAATGGGAATCATGATCTTTACCTGATGGGATTAGATGAGGTGACCTTTACAAAGCTCTCACCATGTTGCCCAGTGTAGAATAAGAACTTGATAAATGGTCATTTTTATTATGATTATTAGAAACCGTAGCTATGCTACTATTTTTCTCAAAATAGTTTCTCAAAACTTGCTGTCAGGTTCATACGTTCTCTTCAGTTCTGTTTTTGAATTTTTTTATTTTTTGAATTTCTTCATGAATCCAAGCCTGATTTTGAAGTTCAGCTCATTCTGACTCGGCTTTATGGGCTATATCAGATATAATTAAGTCAAAGATCAAGTAAATAGAATATGTAGCGTAGCTTGGCATTTGTTTTGGGTTAGCTTCTAATGACATAATTGTTTTTGTTGGGCCTTATATGGCTTTGTACGTAGTAGGTCTTGAAAAATATTGCTTCATTAATTCACTTAACAGCTGATACATCTTTGATGAACATCTATCGTGTGCCAGGCACTATTCTGGGCATGTGGGTTTTATCAGTGAATAAGACAAACAAAAATCCCTGATCTCCTGACAGTGAACAAAAATAAAAAATTAAAAAAAAAGGAAATGACACAGACTGTTTTAAGGTAATGCTTTTATGGGACAATAGAGGAGGCAAAATGGACCAGGAAAGTCAGAGGGTATAATTTTAAGTCGGGTGGGTCACATTAGGCTTCTCCGGACCCTGTGTTTTTCTTTAAGAGAAAAGCACTGAAGAAGGTGAAGAAGTAAGCCATGTGGAGATTCAAGGAAAAGCATCTCAAGCAGAGGGACCAGCAAGCCGAAAGGCCCGGAGGCAGGAGAGTGCCTGGCTTACTTGAGGACCAGTGAAGACGACAATGAGGGTGGAGCCCTGGGAGCAAGGAGAGAGTGAGAGGATACAGGATCTGAAAGATTGAGGGCGTCCTGATTGTGTGGGGCATCGTGGGCCATGGGAGGACTTTGGCTGCAAGAGGAGTAGAGTAGAGCCATTGGACGCTTCTGGGCCGCATCGTGGCATCACGTGACGCAATCAGCTATGGTGCAGGCTGGTAATGGCAGAAGCAGACAGACAACTTAGTGCAATAATTCTGATGAAGTTTGGTGGTGTTTTAGCTTGAAGGGTAGCAGTCCGAGTGGTGAGAAATGATGAGATTCCGGATATATTTTGAAGGTAGAGCCAGTTGGATTTGGGGGCAGATTAGAAGCGGGGTATGAAAGAAAGATGGGAGTCAAGATGCTTTTTGACCCCAACAGGCGGAAGGATGGAGTTGACCATCTACTGAGGTTTGTATGCAAGAACTGTAGCCTACACCTCGTGGCGACTCTGAGAATAGATAACTCCGGATTCTGGGCTTATGCTTCGGGCCTCCTATCTGCTGGGGAAAACTGCTTGAAAAAAATGAGCTTCCAGCCTTTCTTTGAAAAGATGAGAATCAGAAAGACCGAGGTTTTCATAAGCGCTTTTATAACACTCCAATGAACAGTCAAAAAAAAAAAAAAAGCAAGTAACAGTGTTTTGGTCGTATTTACTTAAAGCCAATTAACTAATTATTTTTAATTAATGTGAATTAACAATTAATTTGGTTTTTTAAACTTCTCCTCACCCTACTCCACACACAGGAATACACTTTTTTTTTTTTTGTTTTTTGTTTTTTGAGAGAGATGGAGACAGAGAGAGCAGGACGGGCAGAGAGAGAGGGAGGGAGAGAGAATCTCAAGCAGGTTCCACACTGTCAGCACAGAGCCTGGTGTGGGGCTCCTTCCCAGGAATGGTGAGATCATGATCTGAGCCACAATCAAGAGTCGGACGCTTAACAGACTGAAATAACCCTTCTGTAGCAGGAAGCTGTTGGTACATTCTGGAACCTGGCAGAGCGAGGTAAGGAAGCCCGTGGAAGACTTTTGAGCAGAGGCCCACTGGGGAGCACACTGTGCTGCCTCAGACCTCCGGGGACCTCTGTGCCTGGGGCCAAGAGCCAGCCTTCTCTGCGATGATGGGCAGGTCGTTCTGGAACTCTCCTGACAACTCTCCTATCCCATTGGACCCTCTGTTTATTGGTACAGTCATGAGCAAAAGACCAACCGTACATCCAGAACTGATTACCTGTATCTACACAAGAAAGAGATACGACCACAGAGGTAAATAAAGAGAAGAAAAAGAACACAACAAACCTGGAATCATGGATCTCAGAAAGGGGGTGTCTTAGTTTCCTGTGGGTGCTGTAACAAATGACTACACATTGGGTGGCATGAAACAAGAGAAATTGATTCTCTCATAGTTCTGGAAGCTCGATGTCCAAAGTCAAGGTGTCTGCAGGGCGATGCTCCCCCTGGGGCTCTAGGGAAGGGTCCTTCCTTGTCTCTTCTAGCTTCTGGTGTTTGCTGGCAATTCCTGCCTTTCCTTGGCTTATGACAGTCTAACACCAGTCTCCACCTCTGTCTTTGCTTGGCCTTCTTCTCTGTGTCTACTCCGTGTGTCCGTGTTTCTCCTACTCTTATGAGGACAGCAGTCTTACTGGATTTAGGGATCACCCTAACCCAGCAAGACCTCATTTAAACTGATTACATCCGGACCCCATTTGCAAATAAAGCCACATTCACAGATACTGGGGTGAGGACCTCAGTACATCTTTTTGGGGAGATATAATCCAACCTGCAACAGAGGGCAATGGGAGCTCACATAAAGAACTGACCCGCGGGGAGATGTCACATTAGTGGAGGAATGAACAAAAAGAAAACAGTTGCATGCTGAAAATTATAAGCAGAGGTCAGATGGGTTTGGGAGTAACAGGAAGTGTTCGGATAAGAGACGCTCTCACTTAGGATACTCTTTCCATCTGTGCATATGGCCCTGGTGGGTTTTTTTTTTTGTTGTTTTTTTTTTTTTCTCTGTCAGAGTTTTAAAAAAATATTGTATAAATAAAAAGAATAAGAAAATAGCACTTCTCTGACTCACACATTGGGCAGAACACAGACTCTTGTGATAATCAGGAAAGACTTCACAGAAGTGTTGATGCTTGGGCAGGATCTCAGAGTATGTGGATAAATCACCATGCAAAGAAGGGGTGCAGGGAGGAGAGAGGGCCTCCCATGCAGACATAAAGCACGTGCAAAAGCACGATGTGATTTCAGTGTTCCTCTCTTTACCTCCGTAAGCAGGGTGAAAAGCCTTTAAAGGCAAGGCTGAGAGTGCCTACTTAATCTGCACTACTCAGAAACAGTATTAAAAAAATGAAGGGGTAAAATGCTTCTGGTTTTAATAAATGCACAAATAAACACCCGATAACCTGGAAGAACACTAGGAGAATATAGAGGGAGGAGTCAATTATCGGGCACATTTGCCAAAACACAAATATGGAAACCCCACCCTCAGCCAGATCTGGAGAAATCAAAGGGCTGAATGTGGTATAAATTCCTCTGCCCTGATTGCATAAGGAGATCCGCCAACATTTTTTTCTCTGATATATTCCTTTCTGCAGAAAGGGCTGAACCGGGTTCTTAAAAACCTGATCATGAACTGAGATAGGCAATTCTGAATCACCACCATGATCTAGGAAATTTAACTCCTCGCTGATCTTCCCAGATAAGCACCCAAGCTCCTTGCTTCTGACATCTGCATCGGGATCTGGCTGGGATTCTGTCATAGAGCGACTCCCCTTTTTTGGCATAAGAATGTACAGGATGCCAGGAAAGTTCACACGGGGTCACCTAAGTCTCTTTAAATGCATGATGATTCATGGCTGGGGGTGGGGGAGAGAGGACAGTGAGGGGGAAGGAAGTGCTGAGCCGGGAGGCGGAGCGCCGTAATTATGAAATTGACTGCAGAAAACGCTAGCTCTGGGAGTGATGGGATCACGTGTTCTTACTATTGGTATTGAGGCTACAACTTTTAAGCCAGGGGCTGGGGGGAAGGGCCGCGAAACAGATCAGGTCACCTGCTTGGCGTTCAGGAGAGAAGCATCAGATGCCTGGCATGTTTATTAGAACTACAATGTATTAATTTCTCTTTCTCTCTGACAGAGAAGAAAGGCTCTCTGATGACAGTACAGTTAGCAGAATAAAAATCTGGCTGTAGTGGGATGAGGGAACAATTTGTCTTCTTGTACTTGATTTACTCGCACTCTGGCTGACAGGGCCTTCCATTCTGTGCATTCGTTTCGTACTTAAAAAGGGATTGTTTGTAATTTACAGTTGAAGGTTGAGTGCTATTATTCTGCCCTGTCAGGAAGCGTCTGTGGCAGTAGTTTTCCTTCTACGTCTGTGCCACAGACACCAAGCAAATCTGCGTCTTCAGGCTCCAGTCTTGAGAGCGCCCCGAAATCTGCCAACAGACTTGCAGAGGGCCTGGCAGAAAAGGGTTCTGCAGACAGCAGACAGCCCTCGGCGAAATCCCCTGCGGTGGCAGGCCAGTTTCCCCCGCGAACCCTGGTTATTTGTGTCAAAAAGCAAAGTTTGCCAAAGCAGTCTTCTCTAACCCTGCCTTTCTGCAAGGAGGTGAACTCGGTAAGTAAGACCCTCATAAAAGAATATTCTTAAACTCGGACCCTCATTTGGGTCCGTTTCCCGTTGCCCGTATTGACTCAAAAATAGAGCGAGAGAACTTAATAGCTAGTGTATTTTGATGTCGTGACGTTGGAATAACAGAGAGCTTCCATAACAATTTGATGTTTATTTTTTTTAGCCTGTTGCCCATGATCTTATTTTGAAGGCATTCTAACTGAGCTTAACATGTACAACCCATCAACTGGCACTACCTTAAATTCAAACAGTGGCGGTTTGGGGCTTTGATTTTAATTTGGAAAATGTATTTCTTTTGAGGAAACAAGATGCCAAGTGGTTAATGAAATGCTTTTAATAGATTTCCAAGTGCTCCCAGCCAACAGCAAACAAAGTTCAACTCACTCATTGCAAGTCTTAAAATGTTCGTTTTCTTTTCATATTACAAGAGCTGTGTTCTTTCGATGATTAAAGACCATAAATTCTGATTTTTCGTAGGTCACTGCGTTACATTCAATCTTGGTCAGAGTTACAGTGATGAAAATTTATCTAGGTCTTGCTTGCAAAATAAATAATAGTGGCTAAAAATCATCTCATTTCCTTTTGACACACTCTATTGTGCTGAATGTATTAGAAAGTTTTTTTTTTTTTTTATGAAATAGATTTCCTTTTGGTGGCCTTGATTTTTTTTTTTCAAGTTAAGCAACAATTATATAATTGTCATTATCAATACCCATCTGTCACTAGAAGGTATCAACCCCGTTTAGCGAAACCATCTAGCCTCCACAGCAAAACCAGCTATAACTCTAGAATCCTTGTATTTTCTAAAACAGAGCATAAGCTTCTCCCACGGTGGCAAAGTAACTGAGATCCTCCCAGAAAAGACCAAAGGCCTAGTCACAGGTGAGCCTAACAAATTTTGGTCTTGCAGGCCCATACTAGGTCGGCCTACCAGTGAGATCACGGCTTGCTCTCAGGGGTCATTTTAACCAGGGATAAGATCTGTGTATTATATAATATAGTGCAAGGGGGACACCTCTGGAAGGTAGAAAATAATTATTGACTTCACTACTACTGAGAGTCATGCCGGAATCCTAATGTCTCCAATTGTGGGTTCTTAGAACTAATTCCTGTACCTCTGTAGTCCTATTATCTCTTACTCATGCTGTCCATTTGGAAATACAATATGCACTCCATCCACATGCATAATTTCAAATTTTATGGTAACTACATTACAAAGAAAAAAAGAAACATGTAAAATTAATTATAACGCTATATTTTATTTAATCTAATATATACAGAATATTTTCATTCCAACATTTAATCAACACGTAAGTATTGAGGTGTATATATGCGCGTGCATGCATGTATATGCATGTGTATGTGCACGTACATAGTAAGGCTTTTAAACCCAAGGTATATTTCATACTTACAACATATCTCGATTTGAACTATTCAAGTCCTGAATAGCCACACTGGATAGTGGCTACAATTTGGAGGGCGGACCCGTACTGGGGCATTTGTTTTTATTTCTAATTGGAGACAGAATCTTATTTAAAATTGCCTAATGTGTGTACTGTTAAGTTACAAACTGCTGGCAGATGTGTAATACAGAGGGCTTAATTTCCCTCTTGACTATTGGTGATGTCATCTGCATTGCCCCAAACCAGTCCTGCTACAGTTTGGTGGAAAGTCAAAAAAGATGATTCAGGATCTTTCAGAGTCTCTGCTATGCGCAGGGCCCAGTGACTTTAGTTTGGGTGTGGTGAGCTGACCTCAGAGTCTATTGTGTGAGCAGTTTTCACTTTTGTTTTTAGTTTATTTTACTTTTCCGGTCGCCCCAGCTTTTCGTTTCAGAGTGCAATGTAAGGAAGGCGTATTCGTTCTGCAAGTATACTCTGATTTGCTCAGATTTTAAAATGACACATGTAGGATCACACCCTCCCTATAATAGCATGGTCAAAGGTCTGTCAGTGTTTCCATTAAAAAGTCAAACTTTCCAGGATTTATTACATAGCCATAACAAATGGCTCCAGGCAGAAACTTGGCAAATCCTTCTTTAACGTAGGAGGAGAGGCTTTTTAACAATTTTTGAAAAGGAAAAAAATAAATGTTTACCATTTGTATTTACTCATGTGAGTTTTTGACAGGAAAGACATTCGGATAAAATGCACATCGTATCTTTGTTTATACAAATTTGAAATATTAATATTAGCTTGTAAGTCAGATTTTGCTGAAGAGTTATGCAAACTGCCCTCCCCCTTTGCCAAATTTTTAAGACTTTAGTATTTGATTCTCACATTTGTAAGTCTGACGAGTGTAATGATGTGGGGAGGTGGTGGACCAGTTGACTCTGAGACTTGACGTTTCATCGTGGTAAAAATGGACAGTTTCAAAAGATAAGATTTGTCATGGTGGGAATTCCTTGCAGACAGAGATTTCTTACTCATCTATATTCTCATATATAGGGCCTGATTATTGTAGATGTGCAATAAATCACCGCCAGGCAAATGAATGATAAATACATAAAAAGCAGCTGGAGAATTAAGACAGAGTCTCTGTTCATAAGTGTCTTATTTAAATATTCACCTATTAAATATTCACTATCTAGTAACTTGGGAAAATCTTTAAAACTACAAAAAACATGCTGCCAGATCTTTAATGTCTCTGTGTTCTCCCTTATTTCTGAACACCTCAGTGGATCATTATAGCAATTAAATGACCAACGCCACGAAAGCACAAGCTGTTTCCACAACTTTTTTGAGGCTTGGCTTTCTCATGTCTTATCCACCGCCCAGGAGTGTTTGAAGATGCGACACAGAAGGCTGTGGGACGTATGAAATGCTGTATAGATGTAATTGAAATGTAAGCACTCACCAGTGCAAACATTAAGGATAGTCCCCTCCCTAAATTACTGTGAGAGTAAAACATGGTGAAAAGCGCACATCCTTTTACCAACATATTTGCCTCTGGGATGAAACCGATTTATCTGAAGTAGTGTTGGGTTAACGGACGTTTTTAAAATAAACAGGAGCTATTCTTAGAGTTACCTTATTCTGTATCGCACTATTTTTTCCCTAGTTTTACGGAGAAGTAATTGACATACATCAGTGTGTAAGTTTAAGGGGTACCACATGATGGTTTGAGTTGCATATATTGTGAAATGGTCATGTTTATCTTTATTTTTGACTGGAGGAAAGCTAGGGGAATTTTTCGAGGTATGACTTTTGAAGTCCACTTTAAAAAAAAAAGTCTCAAACTCAAAATAAGTGTATCTGTATTCTATTTAACTTCCAACCTGTTCAATTATTTAGTTGTTATAACCTGGTAAGCTGTTTGCGTTTGCTTGGCTTTGTTTTGTTTTGTTATGAACTATGGAAGAGGCTACTTCTGATGAAAACATATACTACGCTTTAAAATCCTTTACCATTTGGAGGGCTTGTGTGCTTGTTTTATTAAGCACTCTTGTGCTCCCTCTGCTGCCGTGAAGAAAACCTTCACATTCAAGACCCCAGGACACTCCTCAGAGTATCCACTTGGCAATGATCATGCAGACGTTTGCATTCAATTGGGGCTTTTCTGAAATACGGTACCATTTGGCCAAAGCATTAAATGTAATAATGTTTCGTTAAAAAGTGCAAATTAGGGGCGCCTGGGTGGCTCAGTTGGTTAAGTGGCCGACTTCGGCTCAGGTCACGATCTCGCGGTCCGTGAGTTCGAGCCCCGCATCGGGCTCTGGGCTGATGGCTCAGAGCCTGGAGCCTGTTTCAGATTCTGTGTCTCCCTCTCTCTCTGCCCCTCGCCCGTTCATGCTCTGTCTCTCTCTGTCTCAAAAATAAATAAAAACGTTAAAAAAAAAAATTAAAAAAAAAATAAAAAAAAAAAAGTGCAAATTAGTTAAAAGGGGAGGGAACAAAAGAGGAATAAATAGAAGAATTATGTTCTGCGTCTGTGGGCCAATTCACCTAGACAGAGCCCTGTGGTACAGACGGCATTCTTCATACTACAGTGTGCTTAGGAATCATCAGGGTTGCTGGTTAAAAGGCAGATTGCAATTCAGTAGGTCTGGGGTGGAACTCTCATACTGAATTTCCAAAAAGCTCCCGGATGCTGCCACGGCTCTGAAGATGAGGCTTTTCGAAGCAAAATGTAACACATAATTATAGGATATCGTATTTACCCAATAGCCTACTTTAAGCCCTCAAAAGTAGATACTATCAAAACAACGAAGTAGATATAGGGGATAAAAATGATTTTCCACGGTGTTTGAGCAATGCAGAACACAGAGCAGGGGTAAGGCTCAGCAGGCCTTATCTCTCGATTTCCTTTAATTTTGAAATGTGACTTAAGCTTATATGAATACAATAGCAGGTAGATGAATAGGACCATAGTAGCATATACTTGCTACTAACTTCTTGAAAGCCCTGCTCTTTCCCTGAGGCTTTATCTCCATCAGAAAACCTTGTTTATAAAGAGTCAGTTATTTGTGATTGTTGGCCGTCTGAAAAGAAAACATTTCAACACTAAAGGTAATGAAACTGTATCGCGAGAATACCATTTAAGCGAGACCTCGCAGGAAGGAACAGTTACAGACTTTCATGGCAGTTTATGGCTTTAATCTTAATGGCTAAGAAAGGAAATGACACATTTCTTATTAATTGTCTTTACTGTTTGGGTAATATACATATTTAGCCTCCTTAAGGGAACATTTAAATTAATTGACTAACTCTAATCTGAGTTATGTGTTTTAATTTGTTTAAGGTTGTTAAAATAACTTAAATTAACTGCCTGTGTCAATGTAATAATTAAAATATTAGCTGTTTTTGGCTGAAAATACTCTCAATGGAAGATGTCTAAAAATAGAGTGGAGGTGGATTGGGCAGTCAGAATAAAAACACCTCGGCTAAGCCAAAAACATGGCAACCAATATTTTCTGTTACAAAAATATTTTAGATGAAGTTAGTTTTTATGAAAGCTGTCTCAAACAGAAACGAGGAGCAGAGCTCTCTGTTTATTCGCAGGCCAGTAATAATTACATACCTGCAGCACAAAGCATACGTCTCGTCTCTTCGGTGCTGAACCAACTGCTTCTCCTTTCAGGAGCCCACTCGGCCAAGCAGGGGGAGGGAGGAGCTACTCCCCACTTACGTTCTGAGATATTAGCCTTCACCTTGACAATGCTTGTCAACAACAAAACACCAGGAAGAGCCTTTTCAGGAAACTGATTTTAACTGTCCACTAGAGGCTGTAATGAGACCAACAATGCCACTTTAGACCAACCTGGGGTTTAAACTGTAACAAGCACTGCTTTTTAAATGGAAAAAAAAAAAAAAAAGAAAAAGAAAAAGTTGTAGAAACGAGTAAGAGTGAACAGTAGTCTTATTTAAATAGCCACGTATATGTGCATGATATTTCAAAATGCGAGAAAAAAATTATTTCCGGGGCTCCACACCTTCCTAGTTGTTAGCAGGCTTATTTTTATTTCTGGAGCACGTTGGCTCTACGATACAGTTGTTTCAAAGCTGACACATTTCTCTGGGTGATTCTGTACCCTGCTTCGGTTGGTGACTAACCGTTAGGTCATAAGCAAACTCAGCCAAAGGTTTCTCAGATACAGCTTACAGTCAATAGTGGTGGCTTGCCGAGAGAAACTTACGTGGAAAGATCGTGTTTCTAGACACTTGGTTCTAAGCACCTGAAAGAGGTCAAATGCTGCCCCGACACCTACTGGTCTTCCAGAATTATCTGCAGCAGGGAGAACGCCGCACCGAGCTCCCTTCCGCATGGATGTGCCTTCTCTTCCTCCAGGTGCCACACCTGTTGGCAAGGTGCACCCTTCCACATAAGATTTCCTCCCCGGGATGCTAGCACCCAGCGGTGGTACACGCGGAGGGGGCGGGGTGGTGGGCAGTTGAGAACCGCGCTTGAAAATTGAGCGCAGAGGAAGTTCTTCAGCGTGGATTCACCAGAACTGCCATTTGATGCTCGGTTTGCTTTCTGTATCTCCTGCACTGGTTACCTCATTTCCGATTAAATTAATGATCCCGAATTAGCTGCGAGTGGAGCGCGCGGGTCGTCTTCCAAGGCGGGAGCTGGGTACTCCAGTACCCAGGGCAGATTTGCAGACCTGCAGAAAACGAAAAGGAGGTGGCGGTGGGGGGGGGGGTGGCAGGGAGGGCACCCGCTTTCCCTGGCAGGGAAGGTGACGGTGCACATGCGGGGGAGGGGACCCTTCAAACTTTCCTGAGTTGCACGCCGAGGCAATCCCCGCAGCCCCGTGGTCCTGGTTCCGGAACGAAACCGGCTTGGAGGGCTAACGTGCACGGCGATCCGAGTTAGTCCTCTTGGACGATTCCCGGCGCGCCTGGGACGAAGGGCACGTCGGGATCAGACTCGCCCCCCCCCCCCCCATTCCTCCCCCTGGGGTACTTCGCTGGCTCGGAGCTGAAGCCCGACACCCCTCGGAGAGTCCTCCAGGGCGCCCCGAGTTGCACCCCGCGGTCGCTCGGTCCCCTCCAACTAGGTGCAGGGGCCCGGGGAGGCGCGCGAGGACCGACCGGTCACCGCTAAAATTACCTCATCGCTTCAGCTCCCCGCCCCTTTCCCAAACCTGGAAGAAGCGTCCCCTCCGGCCTGAGTCGCCCCCCCCCGCCCCCCTTCCCCTCCCCCCCAGCTGCTGAGCCGGTTCGGGCCACGCGCCGCCTCCCGGGGGGCCGCGGAGCCCCGGCAGCGCGCAGCCAAGGGTTAAGGGCGCCGGCCGGCCGGCCGCCGCGCCGTGCGCTCTCGGTGCTCCGAGCGGCTCGCCCTGCCGCCCGCCAGAGGGTGCCCCCCCCACCCCCAAGTCGGATCCTTGAGCTGCGGCGGCGGCAGCCAACTGCTCCATATTTGGCTTCTATTACACATTTACATACTGGAGCGAGCGAGCGAGCGAGCGCGAGAGAGCGCGAGGGAGGGAGGGCGGACGGGCGGAGGGAGGAGGGAGGGGAGGGGAGCAGGGGGGGGAGGAGGAGGAGGAGGAGGACGAGGAGGAGGACGAGGAGGAGGAGGAGGAGGAGGAGGAGGAGGAGGAGGAGGAGGAGGAGGAGGAGAGAGCAGAGTATACCGCAGACATCATTTCTACTACAGTGGCGGAGCCGTACAGGACCTGTTTCACTGCAGGGGGATCCAAAACGAGCCCCGCGGAGCAGCCACCAGAGCTACAGCAGCCGCAAGACACTGTTTCTCTCCCTCTGCCCCCCCTTCCCCACGCAACCCCAGATCCATTTACACTTTACAGTAAGTGGCTATTTTTTTCTCCTCTGATTCTTTCTCCCCCCTCCCCCATCCCCTTCGCCCCTTATTTAGATTAAAATTTTACCCCTACCGCTGCTCTCCCGAGAGGGGCAAAAGCAACAACCAGCAAACAAACCCCAAACCCCAGTCGCCGGCACAGAAAACAGCTGGAAGAGGAGCGAAGGGAAATCGACGCGTCGTGTTGTGTTGTGCTGTGTTTTGTGTGTGTGTGTGTGTGTGTGTGTGTGTGTGTACATACAACCTTCTCCCGCTCCAGCCTCCCGGGCCGACACCCCCGCTCGGGGCGCAGGGACGGACGGCAGGGGGCTGCCGGGCCGGTGGGCGCCCGCCAGGCGAGGGGGCGCGCCCGGGTTGGGGGTGCGGGCGCGGGCGGGGAGAGCGGCGGCGGCGCCCCGCTCCGGCGGCTGCTGGTCCGGCCGCGAGTGCGGAGAACCGTGTCCCCCTCCCTCGAGGTGGCGTAGGGGTAGGCGGCGGCGGCGGCGGCGGCGGCGGCCGGGGGTCGCGCTGCCCTCCTCTCCCGCCGCACCCTCCCCAGCCCTCTCCCCTCGGAGGGCGGCGGAGCGAGTGGGTCTGCAGGAGGGTTGGGCTCCCCCCTCCCCCGCCGCGGGTGGCCGCCCGGGCCTCGGAGCCCGGGGCGGGGGGTCTCCCTGGCGGAGGCTGGCCTCGCCGGGTGCGCGGCTACGGGCCGGGACTCTGCGCGCGGCCGGGCGCCGGGCGGTGGGAGCGCGGGGGGCGCGGAGGGGTGGGCGAGGGGGGAAGCCGACGCGCGGGTGCCGGGCGCGCGGCTGGAGTGGCGGCGGCGGCCCTGCTGCCGCCGCCGCCGCCGCCGCCGCCGCCACCGCCGCCCTGTTGGTGCGGCCGCTTCCTGATCATGTGCGGCGGCCGCCGCCCGGAGCCGCGAGCCCGCGAGCGCCCCAGCCCGGAGCCGGCGCCCCCGCCAGCGCCCGCGCGGCAGGAGCGGAGGAGCGGCGGCGGGCGCTGCCCCGCCGGCGCCGGGAGTGAGCGGCTGCGCGGCTGCTGGGAGGGTGAATGAAGCCAGGAGGAGGGGAAGGAGGAGGCGGCGGCGGCGGAGGAGGCGCTGCGGGGATTGGGATGCGCCCTGGAGCCCCGCTGCTCGCTCACTCTGGGCCGGGCCGGAGACTCCGCCACTCCCGCGGCCGCCGCCGCCGCCGCCTCCTACGTGGTTCCAGCGCTGCGAGCAGGCCGGTCCCGCAGGGGGCAGGGAAGGGGCCGGCCGGGCGGAGCGAGAGGTGAGGCGGCGGCGGGGCGCGGCGTGAGTGTGAGTGAGTGAGTGCGTGCGTGTGTGAGTGAGTGTGTGTGTGTGTGTGTGTGTGTGTGTCTGTGTGTCTGTGTGTGCGTGCGCGCGCGCGGAAGGGGGGCGGCGAGGCCCGTCGCGGTGGGGAGCGGCCCCTCGGTGGCCACTTGGCTGACTCTGCGGCGCCCCGACCCCTCCCCAGCCCTACCCCCACCCCACCCCACCCCCAGCCCTCAGGCCTCCTTCCTAAACTCCGGGGCTTGTGCTTTCATTTTATTTCCGACCACGTAGGGGGCTGACTGGGAGCGATGGAACAATTCAGGTTTTTCTAGGGAGACTGAGCGAGGACCTTAGTGGGGGGTGGAAGTAGGGTGGTGGTGGAGATCTTGCCAGAAAGCAAAACAAAACCAAAAAAAAAAAAAAAATTCAGTGTCCAAGGACCGTGGGGTCCGGTTCAACCCCGTGGCCGTTCTGTTTTGTTTTGCTTTCTTAGTATATAATCCTGCAGATAAGAGGGTAATATAAATACTTCGGGAGATTGAGAAATTGCTGAAGAGTAGTAAGGGCAAAGAAAAAAAAAAAGCCATTCGGAAGCTGGTTATATAATGCGCGATGTGGCTAACGAGAACGGCAAGCTATTTTTATTTTGTTTACCGTATGCTGTGCAGTAGGGACTCCTCCAAACTGGTGCCGTCCCCGAAGAGATTCTGAGCTTCCCTGTGCGAGCCACAAGATACAATTAGCAAAAATTGGAAGACCCTATTGCGCCCACAGAATAAAAACTACTGGCTTAGAGTGGCATACGCCCTGCACATCCTTTCCTACGTGCACGGGAATGTGTATATGCAAATAAGTTCCTCCTTTGGCAATCTAGTAGTCACATCTCAATGACATTTGTGTTTTGTAATGCAGGCTGTTCTTAATATTTAAACATTGTCGTTACATATCGTACAGAGCAGTGGGTAGTTACTTGATGGTTATTTTTAGGCACAGCTCGTTACTTTTCCAACGGTGTTGGTTAAGCCTTTTCTGTTTGGAAGGAGCCCTGCAGTTCCTAGAAGCCCCCGTTAAGCCCACCCTGTGGTGTATTTGTAGTTTGATACTTGGGTTGTTTTTTTTTTTTTTTTTTTTTTTTTTGAGTGTGGCATGAAGCCTATGTTTGAGGAAACCACCCAAGAGAAGGTTGAGAAAATCCTGCACATGAACTCTTGGAAGGGGATTGCACCACAAGAGCTAATGCTGTGGCATTTAATCTCCTCTGATTGCCCTCCAACTGTGCATGCATCAGTCAATATTTTAGCAGCTCCGCAGACAAATGGGCTTGAAAGCCACCTTCTAGGACCGGCAGAGGTTGAAGGGCTCCCCTGAACCTCCCGCCCGCCTGTCTTTCTCATCATGTAGATACGTGTCAGCGGTATAGGTTTTCCCTGCACTTACTCCGGCCCTGATCACTCCTGTAATTAGATCGGGCTGCCATGGCAACAGACAGTGTTCCTCGTCCATTCAGGTGGGTTTGTCTTGTGCCTGGACTATACTCCAAGTGTTTTATGCCCAGTATTTGTGCTGCTCAAGTCAGAGGAGAGGCTTCACTATTTCAGTTGCTGCTGCTTTCAGTCCTTTGGACGGGCGACACTGAATGAGGCTTCTAAGCTACTCAACTTTTATAAAGGAGACCAACAAGCTGTTCTTGCCCGGTGCAGGATGGAAATGCATCTCCCCAGACAGTGAAAGGAACCTGGCACTCCTGCTGATGTTTATTGTGAACAGATCAACAAGTATTTGGTACTTGTGAGAAACCTTCCAGAGTTTCTAAAGCGACATTTCTTTTGCAGTCTGGTGCCTTTGGCCTTGCGGGCCCTTAACCCCTTCAGGTGTGAAAGCACCTACAGGACTGGTTTTCTGAAGGATTTAACTCTGCACAAGTGATTGATTTAGGAAGCATATCCACATTGTCACATTTCAGAAGTTTACTGTTAGAAGAGCCATTATAATAACAAGAAATAGTACTGACTGCCGGAGCCATTCTGAATGTATGCATTTTTTTTGGAATGTATACATTTTTAATTTGGACCTCTTAGCCATCCAGGATCTTTTACATCTGTGATAGTAAGTTCAAAGGTTTTTCTCTCCGGTGAGAGATGATACAGGCCTGTAGCTAGTAGACTGACCACGGGTGGTGCTTTTGCACAATAAACAGCTTGTACTGTATTTTGAGATATAATTTAATGAGAGCAGTAGTTTACTCTTTGCATTAGGACACTACCTCATTAAGTCCGCTAGGCAGAGAAGAATAACAGAGAAAAAGGAAAGAAAAGTAGCTTTGGTTGCTGAAGCTTTCTGTTCCTCAGGAAATCCACCTAAGCGGGAGTATTTTAATAATCCTGCTGTTTGGAAGAAAAAGTAATTGAGAATAATAGTGTCTTGATTTGGTTGTGATCCTGCCAGTGGGTTTAGAGTTTTACAGCCCCATAGCTAAATTGGTAAACCGTTACTTTCCCCTGGGGTAGAATTCATTCCCCCGGGGAGGGGGGGGGAGGTTTACGGCTCTCTCCCCGTTTAGTGGGTTTATGCCCTGGGTAACTTGATTGTGGCCTGTTCAGATCAAGTGTTGCTGTGGTTAAGTTAAAAGGAGCTATTTTTTTCTAGGCTGTAAATAGATGGGAAGCAAGGATATGAAATAAGGTCCAGAAGTTTGAGTTTTACATGCTTTGGAGGTCCTAGGTTATATTTGCAGCATACAGAAGATCTCTTCACTTGCAGTAAAATGTGAATGCATTTTTGAATGCTTAAAATAAGTATGAAAAATGTTGCTTGATTGGGAACTGTGAAAGTCAATATTTTCCTGTCTGGATTTCGTTTTAAGAGGGTTTGGGTAACAGAAGTGATACTTTGTCAGAAATATTATAGCTAGGCTCCCGGGCCTCTGAATTGTCTTTCAGTCTTAAGGAAAGATTCAAGACAAACTCTTTAACCACCAGATTATATATCAAGTGCCTGTAGATGGCCTTACATTTCAATGGCTGTGAGTCTTGGGCAAGGCCAGCCTTATGAGAGTAGTGAAACATTAGTAAACACATTTCAGTGAGTCCAGTATTTATTGTCATTGTAGAGTATAAGGACTTACATTCCTTTTGTGTAATATGCCTTTATTTATTTATTTATTTCCATTCTGAAATGTCAAGTGGATTTTACTTTTGTAGTTACCTTGAATGACAGTTGGCTGATTACTAACACACTGTAACAGTGGCTCATTTTGTTTCCTGGGAGAAGTTAGTCAATAAACATATTTTATGAAAACCCTGGAAATGAGTGTAGGGGTGAATGTTAATTCTTTCAACTACAGTTGTGTGTACGTAACAACATGGTTTAGACTCTGAACAACTTAAAAATCTTGCGTATGTGATGGGGCATAGGGCGAGAGACAGGATATCATTTTTGGGGTGGCCCTAACTAATTTGATTTCCATTGCTTTTTTTTTTTCAGAGTTATTCAGTAATTTGAATGATTGACTTCTGTGAGAGATTCAGATATGTACAAGCTTAACTGCTTCAAAGAATGGATTTAATTCTGGTCATACTTTCAAGGTTACCAGAAGCAGGCCCTCCTTATTTTGTTAAAAGCATTGAAAATAAATGAATTGTAGAAATCTCAGCAGAGATCATAATTTCTGTCCTAGGGCATTACCCACAGGACTGCTCATTTTTAAGAATGAATTTTGCAGTCCGCAATTCTGCTGTTCACATTTTAGTTTCATCGAATTCAGTTCAATAAAATGCTCATTCAAAATTTCTTTAAGGGATGATATAATAGTGAGCATGTTGATTGCTGATTTAGAGAATTAGATTTTTTTTAAGTTTATTTATTTATTTTGAGAGAGAGGGAGAGAAAGAGAGACGGGGAGAGAGCACAAGCAGAGGAGGGGCAGTGAAAGAAGGAGAGAGAGAGAATTCCAAGCAGGCTGTGCACTGACAGTGTGGAGACCGATGCGGGGGTTGAACCCAGGAAGCGTGGGATATATGACATGAGCTGAAACCCATAGTCCGACCCGTTGCCAGCTGAGCCACCCTGGTGCCCCTGGAGAATATTTTTAAATGTTGGCTGAAAGAGTTGTAATTGGATCAGGGTTTTGAAGAAATATGTATAAGAAAAAGATTTTAGGTAAATAATCTTTGTTTGTGGAGGCAGTTTGTAAAATCTTATCCCTGTTTCATAAATGATGTATTGTTGTCTTTATCAGTGTAGTAATATGTTTTGTAATCCTGATAGACATGAACTTGTCAGGCTAGTGTATTATCAATGTTTGTAGTGCAGATTAGCATCCCAAATGTACTAAAACATGTTTAGAACTATTGCAGACAAAAGAGCGACAAGCATTGTATTTTCTTTGATACGTTCGATGTTAGCAGAAACGTCTCATTGATTTTTCTATAACTTTTAATGCATATCATTTGCGGAGTAATGAAAATGCAGTGGTAATTGCCATAATGCAAGCAAAAATGATATATCCTACCTGAAAATGACTTGTCAGAAAATTCATTGTAGTGTAATCAGAATTTGAGACTTAAGGGGGCAGAGGTTCCCCTGATCAGGCTCTTTTGATTCAGGCTAAGAGGAACTCTTATTTATTTATATATTATTTCTTCTTTACTATCACATCAGTTTTATTCAGGCCATCTTTCTTAGCAGTCTTCCGCTATTCACGGAACTGTGTTAGGTGGTTCTGCTGTGCTTTTGAAATACGAAGGGTTCTATTTTTAGTGTGTGTGTTGTAGAAAACATGCTATAGGTTATTTCTTTATTTATTATTTTTTGTATCTTGTTTGTATGTTTTTGCAGTGAATCCACCCTGCCTCGCTGTTGTTCTTGTGTTTCTTCCCTCTGAGGGAACAGCAAGTTATGTCAACTCTGTTAATTACTCTAACTGGTGCAGCACCACAAATACCTGGGAAAGAAGTAGGCATACCAGTGTGAGGGTAAATTAATATTTTACAGCCTTTGCATCATGTTTGACTGTTCTGTGCACTTCAGCAGAATAGGAGACTGTAATTTGGACTCTATAAAACCTTATCTGCCGGGTGATATGTAAATAGGACTGTGTGCACACACACAGATACACCAGCAAACACTCACTGTTAGCTCGTCAAGCGAGTGCTCTCTGCAATAGCTCGTCAAGCGAGTGCTCTCTGCAAATCCACGGTGCCTGCGTCTTGCTCAGAAATGATTGTCCAGTAGGTTGATGCTTCATTTGAGAGGTTACTAGAAAGAAACAAGAAAGGAGGTACTGTGTAAGAGGAAATCGAATTTGGTGAGCTTCTCTTTAACTTGGCCACCATTTATATGTGTCACGCAGCAGGCTTCTTGGTGGAGGGACAGACTTAGTGGAGTCTTGTAAGGATTTCAGAGATACTGGAATCTAGAACAGCTTACCTACTTTTCTGCACTCACGGATTACGTGTGGAGAAACCAGTGGCTAGAAAACTTCTTTTGCATTATCAGTCCGGGGCATGCAATAGATGCTTAAATAAATACTTGGTGAACGGCCTCGTTAGAAGGAAGAGCGCTTTGGCTACTGTTCGTTACTTTGAAACGTGTTGGAAAGCGATCGAGATTAGTTTCCTTTCCAGCTGGGCCCTCCTCTTAAAAATAGTGAGTGTGTGTGGATGAGAATAGTCATGGCTACCGAGATGTGTTGCCATCCAAGGATAATTGGCTCATTTACCTGTTTACGGATTATTCACATTGGAGATTGTATTCATAACTCCAGAATAGTTTCTTTCTGACATCCAATATAATCCTGGGCTTTCTCCCTACTTCTGTTACCTGGCGTGGGCTTAGGAAACCCAAACTAAATTTAAAATTAGCCCAAACAGCTAATCAGAGAGGGAAAGTCTGCCCAGCAATGACCAGTTTGGGGGTTAGTTTACAACCGTGCTACTGATTCTTTCTACTTAATGTGGACCATTGGGGATGATCAGTATTTGAAAACAGTATTTTCATAGGGCTGAAAACTCTGTGAGCAGATCAAGTCCTCAACTTCTTCCATTTCTATGCTTAGGTCTTTACCTCACAAAAACTACAAGCACCAGGCTCCCTGATGGAAAGGTATATGGAAGATTCATTCATTCTTTCATTCATCCATTCACACATTCACTCATTCATTATACGGTGGATTAATTTTTACTTAACCATGCGCAAGGCATTGTGGCAACGTGAAAATGAAATAGACCTATAGTCAATAAGTAAATAATTTCAAGTTCAGCGGAAAGTCTCGCGGAACATGTGCATACTTTTACAGTGTTTTCTGCACTTGATACATTTTTCTATCCCATTAGACCAGTATGCTGATGACTGTGCTGTCCCATGACTGCCCTTCTAGTTGCATGTTGATAGTAATATATGCTATATTAAAATTAGACTTTGGCTCGATTACTATTCAATTCATGCCCATTTCACCAGTTATCGCTGTGATGACCAGCATGTGTTTATCAGATGATTGGTTAGGATCATTAGAGAAAAGAATGCCAGTTCGTGGCTCAAATGGGGCGACCAAGCTCTTAATTTGATTGAAGAGATGACGTTTTTGTGGGTTGGCCTCCCTCCGAGCCCTGTTGGATAAAACCAGACCTGCCTTTTGGACTGGCTGGTAACCGTAGTTTCCATAACACGAAAATGCAAACATTTGATGTCCTTGAGGGTCTGGGTTTCGGTGTACAGACAGTTTAAGGTGGAACTGTTTTTTTTTTTTGAAGCCGTCTGTTCTGCTTTTCATTGTGGATTTCTTCTCCCGCACCCCCTCGACCACCGCAGGAGCATCGTGCAGAAAGTCGCCAGGCCGGTCGGTGCAAGCTGGGGATCTGTGTGTCATCCTTGTAAGACCGTCTCCTGCTCCACGGCCACTCAAGGGAAGTGCATCCCGTGTCAGGTGAGAGTTTTTGCTACGCTCATCTAGGTTCCATCTGAGGATAAGGTCTGACCCGGAAAGTCACCTAGTACCCACGCTTTTGCACGCTGTAGACTGTCGTAATTGCCTTTGCACACCAGATCCAGAGGGAGGTTGAGAAATTGCCACGAGACTTTTTAAAAACTTGGCTTCAATATCTCTCCTGTTGGTTTAATTTATGTGGTTCATGAAGAAGTCCACGTTTGAGTTGGAGCTGGTTGACCGTTGTGTGGTAGGCTTGAGTCCCATCGTCTTTGTCGTCCCCTTTACATAATGCGGTGAGACTGTTTTTCTATCCAACTGTTACCTTAAGTCACGGTTTTCGTGGTACAGCGATTCAGGTGTGGGGAGACAGAGGCCCATTTGTTCAGCGGCAGCCAGGATTTGTCGAATCTTGAATTTCTTTGTGTCTGTTTGGATTTTACAACTTCCTGATTGCCTCACGTACAGTAAATTTTTCTGGCCTGGAGAGTCATGCCGACACAGGGTGTAAACAGCGTTGATGACTCATGGTTCTGTATTGAAGAGAGGACAAGAGGATCCTGCCTAAACAAAATCGGGAGACGTGGAAGTTAGACAGAAGTTGGGGCAAGAGGGCTTTGAGAGCACTGGTGGGTGCAACCAAAGGAGATTATGACATAGATCTCCTCTTTCTGTTTTCTTTGGGAACAGTCCTGCTGGACTCTTTCAGAGGTTCCCAAGCCTGGCTGGGCAACGGAATCACCTGGAGGGTTTAAAAAGAGGGGGGAAAAAGGATTGGGGCTCCACCTCCTGAATCCAAATGAACCTCAATGGTCTCTCGGAATCATAGTGATGCTCTGCATGTTTGAGAACTTCTGGACGAGGTGGTCTCTGGGCAGCTCTTCCCGGTCACGTGCCATTTGCTTACCAGGCAGGACGCGGGTCTGTTGTTCCTATATACCTCACGTATCCAAATCTGGATGTGCAACTGATTTGTTAGGAGGCGGATATTTGCTTTACCAAAATGTTCATTTTAAAAATGATTCACCAGGAGCACCTGGGTGGCTTTGTCGGTTAAGTGCCCGACTTGGGCTCAGGTCATGATCTCACGGTTTGTGAGCTTGAGCCCCGCGTCGGGCTCTGTGCTGACAGCTCGGCGCCCGGAGCCTGCTTCGGATTCTGTGTCTCCCTCTCTCTCTGCCCCTTCCCTGCTCACGCACTCTCTCTCTCTCTCTCTGTCTGTCTCAAAAATAAATAAACGTTAAAAATAATTAGAAAAGAAAATGATTCACCAGCTTTCTTTAAATAAAGAGCTCCCCCCTCTACACCTAAGATCCAGTTTTTAAGCTGCGGATAAATTCCGTGGCATCTGGGATAAGAGCACCGGCTCCAGAAGCAGCCTGCCTGCCTGTGGAACTGCCATTGTGTCCTGGAAAGCCCTAGAACCTTTCTGTGCCTCAGTGTCTTCATGTATAAGGTGGAGATAAGATTAGAACTGTTTTCTAGGGCTGCTGTAAGAATGGAATGAAATACGCATTTGCTGGGTAGGATAGTGCCTAGCTTATGGTGTGTGATCTGTGAACCTAAGTTATCTTTGCATACGTGCTGCCGAAGCGAGCTCTGCACATAAGTTTTATCTTTGTGATCCTGTAACTTTTCTCTCGACAGGATGATTGTAATGTTCTTGTTTTCTGATGGTTGCTCCTGGACCGTACATGACTAGGAACAAGTAAATACACTTGTACCTTGATCTTTGGACCAACGCTGTAGACATTTGCAGCTTTGCAAAGCAAACGAGCCTTTTATTTATTTTTCTGAATTTTGTGTCAGCCCCACCCTGTTGCTGCGATAGAATGCACACGTATTGTTTTTATATTGTCGCAGGGTGAACTGAGAAGTTGCATGCACAGATGAAGTGATTTGTGGTCTGAGTAAAAATGAACGAAAACCTGAGTCGCAGAAAGGGTCGTCAGTAAGGTCCTCTTGGGGGATGGGGCAGAGGAGGGAGGCAGTTATCCCAAACACCGTATCCTTGAGAAATACGAACGGGGTCCTTTACATTTTATTGGCTGCGGTCCAGGGAGGGGTTGTTTCAAAGGAAATAGAATAATAGAATACCCCCCCCAAGAGTTACGTGCAAAGTTAAGCCTCTTAAGGTCTGCAAGTGTCAGCTGCATGGAAAAGGGTGAGATGCCTCACCACTGCTTTATCTCTTTGGGGTATTATCATTTGATATGCTAGGCAGAGAATCCTCACCTTCAAGTTTTGGGGAGAAGTAGTTTGATTGCATACGTGGTTAAAACACACGCACATTTTTTTTTTTTTAACGTGCGATGTTTACAAGAGAATTTTATTGTGGAAAAAAAAAAAAACGGGCATCAGAAAGTCCTAGCTCTTGGTCAGTATGTGCAGCTGAGAAGACACCGAGGTTTTTATAGTATATTAAGCAAGTCCAAGTGTCTTATGAATACGTATTGTATTACCAACATAGTGCAGAGTCACCTTGAGTTTTAAGCGGCTGACATTTTCTGTGATTGCATTGAAAGGAAGCTTAGAAGCATTATCTAAACATTTTGCATAAAAAACGGCCCCTTTATAATCCTCACAATTGATGGCTGAACCCAAGAAGGGGCACAGTACCATTCGTGCGGTATTCTGTTATATTCATTAAGTTGTTTTTGTTTTTTAATTAAAACCTAGGCTGTAAGTATTTCTGGTTCTGCTTCGTTTGTGCATGTGATACGGCTGGCTATGACCTCGCTGGTTCCCAGGCACTCTCTGTGTAAAGAAATGATTCATTCATTCATTCACTGCATCTTTTTTTAAACTACTACCTGGTGCTGTGGGAATGAAAACGAGTAAGAGCTCCCAGAACGAGGCTGCCTTCTTCGTGGTCAGGTAGGGGCGAGGAGAAATGCCCGGCAAGACCTTACGCAAAGCAGAATGGGGTGTCTTGCTCTTACCGGGGTTACGTTCTGATATGGAAGGAGTTCACAGTGACGCCGAGTGGGATGGCGAGGAAAGACCGGGGGGAGGAGGGCTCGTCGGAGTTCAGCTCTTGAAGGCTGGCCAGCATTTCTGTGGGGAGAGGCGGCTGGAGCAGGGGAAGACCCGTGCAAGTGCCTGGGACGTCACTGACGAGGCCATTCTGGCCGAAGCCCAGGTGCAAGGGGGGGCGTCTGCGTTGTAGACGGGGTGGGGGTAAAATTGCGGGGAGAGGTCAGGTCTGGAGAGAAGCTCGGAGGAGCCGCAGAGCCGACTTTGCGATCGGGAGTTCTTGCGCCCGCAGGAAGTTCGCCAGGCGGGAAGCGAGGAGGGCCGTGTTTCGGGGCTGCAGTCAGCAGGCGTGAAGTGCACGTGGGAAGAGGCGGGAGGCAGCGGCACGTGGGTGCAGCACGGCCTTCGGGGGCTTGGCCTTGAAACCCGAGGGGAAGGGAAGGCTGGTGACAGGCTGGAGGGCGCCTGGGGGGATAACGGGGTCCTCTCCCTGGAATCTCAGACGCCTTGCCGAGGACTGAACTGCAGCTCAATGAAATCATGTTCAAACCTTTCTTCCTTTAAGACCTTAAGAAAGGAAGGAAGGAAGGAAGGAAGGAGGGAAGGGGAGGGAGGGAAGGAAAGGAAGGGAAGGGAGGGAAGGAAGGAAGGAAGGAAGGAAGGAACGAAGGAAGGAAGGAAGGAAGGAAAGAAAGAGGGAAGGAAGAAAGGAAAGAAAGAGAGAGAAACCTGAGCTAATTTTAGCTAAATCTAATGTGTGTATGACAATGAATGCCGCTTTTGAAATTCAGTGCACGCAGCATCTCTTTTCATTTAAACAAACCACCCTTCTATTTTCCTCTAAACAGTTTTATTAAGATTTTCAGTGAAGCCCTGTACGTACTAAGAACAATTCCAGCATTTCTTTTTATCTTTCCCACCGTTGATTTATTTATTCATCTCATGTGATAGGCGGAAACCACATTGCTCCATCCACCCAGCTCTGGAGCACTTGTTCACCTGTGGAAAGTCATCTACTGTACTTTGTTTGATAAATCACATTAATATGGGTGTGTTTTGTAACTTTCAAGGCTTTCCGGGAGGCTTTATGTGGACTCTTCTAAATGTGACGCACACACACACACGCACGCACGCACGCACGCAAGGCACAGCTTTCTGAGCAACTTGGCTTCCCATTTATACTTTATAGAAAATGAAGAAAGACAGAGCGAGTGAGCTTTGACTCCGGGATGAAAAGATGCTAAGAAGACATGGCTGGAGATGATCTGGTTGCAGTTCTGTTAGTGGGCAGTCGGTTTTAATATAATTAGAGAAGACTAGAGGATCATTCAAGATGTTTTTCTTTGACCTGAGTTATTTAGATGGGTTGTCTCTATTCCCCAGACTAGCTCACAATGAGGCAGTGAGTTTCCTACCTTCCATAAAAGACAAGAAGGTTAGGACAGGAGTGAGAGGGCTGGAGAAAACCACTTCAGGGGCAGATCATTCTGTCTGCACATCTTTAATGAGCATCTAATATGTGACAGGCATTATGCCAGCTGGGCTCTGAAAGAAATATAGAGATGGTGAGCCGTTCCCACTTACTGTGTATTAACTCATCTCATCCTTACTGCAGTCCTTGGAGGTAGGTACTGTTATTATCCATTATGTGAATGAGGAAATCAAGGCACCGAGAGGAGAAGTAACCTGCCCAGGGTTGATTAGCTGTTAAGTGGTGAAGTCATGCTTGGATTCCACCCTGTACTCTTCTTTTTTTGTTTGTTTTTAAGTTTATTGATTTATTTTGAGACAGCGCAAGCCGGGGAGTGCGACAGAGACAGAGGGAGAGAGGGCGGGGGAGGGAGAGACTATCCCAAGCAGACTTCTTGCTGTTAGCACAGAGCCCAGTGCAGGGCCCGATCCCACGAACTGTGAGGTCATGACCTGAACTGAGATCAAGACTCGGATGCTTAACCGACTGAGCCACCCAGGCGCCCCCCACCCTGTACTCTTAACTGCAGCCATGCATTGACTCTTAAGCCCTGAGCCCTGTGTATGAGAAGCTTACAGTTGAGTCTAGAAGGGAGGGCGTCTCTTTAATATTTAAAAAATTACGATAGGGCTGTAGCATCTTCCACGAGGTCCAGGTCAGGGAAGGGTTCCTGTGTGCTGAGCCTTCCATTTGGATGTTTGGATGCTGGCCTGTCAGCTCAGGGTTGCCCCCAGGCCATCCTGGAGGTGTTACCGTGTTTTTTTTTCACTCGTCCTCATACCTCCCTGAAGTTCCTACGCACTTTGAATAATTATTAATTGAAAAGAGCGATGGCAGTGGCACCGGGCTTATCTGTGTCGCAGGGGATTGGCTTGAGCTGGGCTTCAAATGCGGTTCAGCGTCAGGAGTCCCAGTGAGACGATGAACTTTTGACTCTTCCAAAAGCTTCCCTGGGTCATGGCTCAGCTTGCAAGATTTGGCAGATACAAAGTATTCATCTCTGCAGTTTGCTAGGTGGTGGGCTGGCACTGGATGTAAGCTCTAAGAGCAAAACGGGCGGTGAAAGGAGGTCACGCTTTCGTCCGGGTGGCCGTCAGGAAGCCCCGGGTCTCCTGTCCCCTCCTGTCCGCGCCCCTCCCAATCTCTCATTTTTTTCTCCTCAACTGGACAGGTGGACGAATCTTAACCGACCCACGTCAGAAGGATAGAGAAAGGATAAAGATCACTTTTGTCTTAGCCCGCTTAGGGGAGACCGGTCTGTCTTTCTTACGTTGAATGAAAATTACAGGACTTAAAAAAAAAAATGCCTTGAGAGGCAACGTCTCTCGCTTTATAGATGCATGGAACGCAGAGGACTTGGGATTTACTATCTGTGCACTCGCCTGGCAGCCCCAGCCCACATCCCAGC
The DNA here is from genome assembly GCF_007474595.2 of Lynx canadensis. NCBI lineage: Eukaryota > Metazoa > Chordata > Mammalia > Carnivora > Felidae > Lynx > Lynx canadensis. The sequence goes on from NC_044307.1 coordinate 12,268,642, forward strand.
TGTAATCATACGTGATGCATTTTTATTTACAGATTAGGAGGCTCTGACGCTGACATATGACTAACCGAGAAGCTCCTCCCTCCAGCACTAGTATGTCATCTGCTTCAGAGAACTAATTGCTTGGCAATTCCCCTTTGGTAATTCCCTCTTTATTTTCTGATGAGTTACTTAACAGTGATGGGCTTGTAGAGCAGAGCGTGGAGTTTAATGTGTGCTCCAGAAACTCCACTGTAGGCCTGGGGGATATGTTTTTTTGAATTCTGTTTAGCTTTGCTGAAGGAACACTGAAACCATTATATGGCCTGTTAATATTTCACTCAATACGAGGTTAGACGCCGAGCGGTGTGCAATTTTCCAAAAGAAATCAAAACCAGGCCCCTTTTCAAAATGTGCCCCTGTGCGTTTGAAAATTATTAAAAAGGAACTTAATATTTACAGAATGCTTAATGCTCTTTCGAAAATGTGATTTGAAATGGAATGGCTTTCCAGTCTAAGGCAGGGTGCGTGTGGTACGGGGAAAGGCAGAAGGACCGCTAGTTTGGGGACCGAGTTGCCGCTATTTCCTGACCTGCCCCAAGGTGACTTGGGATGCTCAATCTACCTTGCTGGGCCTCAGTTTCCCCATCTGCAGTAAACAGGGCGGTGAACAACCTGATGGCTCAGGTCCCTTCTCTAACGCTGGGCAGTTCCCCGCATAGATTTCATTGTAATTCTTCCTCTTGGCTCCCCTAAGACCTTTGCTCTGTCAAACATCGTTTGCTGTTGTTTGACTTTGTTAGGTTTCGGATTTAATTAGAATTTACATCTTTAGCGATTATCGCGTCATTATTTATAGAATGAGTCATACGTGGTGCCTACGACCATTTGTCACCCTATCTATGTTAGTTTCATACCTTGATACTTCCTCTGTTCCTTTTTACTGTTCTTGCTTCCCCGCTTCTGGAGTGGGGGCTGCGTTGTGAGCGGAAAGAAACTTTCAGCTGATTGTGGAATTGGTTTCTGCAGGCAGAGCGCAGAAAACTCTGCTCTCTCTGCAGTAATGTCAAGGGTCATAGTCTGCTCTTGATTTGCGAGTAGAACTCCTTTGGATGTCATTTGGTTTTTACCTGCACGTGCAGGCTTGTGTCTGAAGGTAATTCCTTTTCTGTTCTGTGTCAGCTTTCCCAATCAGTGTGGGCCGCGTTACCTTATCTTACTGGTTAATTTATAAGCAGTTCATAGGATACCTCTGGATTCGTTACAGTTTAACCAGTTTCTTTAGGCAGCTAGAACAAAGAGAAGAGGGGACACAGCAGAGCCTTGAGTAGTTTTGTTTGTTACGCAGGCAGAGGCAGGGAAGAAAGAGTTCTTAGGGTGGTTGCAAGCGAGGGCTTTGGAAAAAGGGAGGTTGAGATTTGAGTTCGGGCTCTGGCTCCTTAGGTGTGGGGGCCAGGCCACATTGCTTAAATCTGTGATCCTCAGTGCCCTCATCTGTAAAATGGGCATGTAAGACGATGCCATCTATCTTACAGGATTGTTGGAAGGATCCAATGAGCATTTTCCCACATATATTTCATATGGTAGCATCTCAATGCATAATGAAAAAAAAGAAGAGGAAGGCATAGAATTTAATAACTTGGGGGGGGGGAATGAAAGCAAAGGGAAGAGCTGTGTGTTTGGAGGTACTCGGGCTAGCAGGAGCCCCTCTGAGCCCCCTCGTGGTCAGGATTTGAATCCCACACAGGCCTTTAAAACTTGGGAAGGTCTGAGTACCCCAATTCGGGCAGATGTTCTCCACGGTTTGATCTGCTCCACAGAAGAGGGTGTTTGCTCCTTCGTGATTACTGATAGAAATACTACGTTTTAAACATCCATTGCCTATATACGTCGGACCAGTAAAAGAAAACCAATAAAAGCAAAAGTTCCCTTTTATCCCACCAGTTCATAAATCATCCTCACCTCAGTGTGTTGTTTTCTCGTTCTGGATTATATTTAACACATAACTTTTCTCAGCTTTGCTTTTGTTTTCATGTAGCGTAAACATTCTCATTCGTAACCTACACTTTGCAGCGATCCCTGGCAAGGATCGTGTGCTACTCTGTCAAATTGTTTTATCTTAATTGAAGTTCCATATTATGTGTGGACATTCGCGTTGTTTCTAGTTATTTACTGTTATAAAGCAGCTGTGCATATCTTTGTACACATACGTAGTTACTTGGGATGCAGTCACATCAGAAGGTAAACTACCTTCGTTGGGGGGAGAGGCTCTGAGTTGCTTTCTAGAAGGCCTGGACCAGTGTGCATTGTTACTAACGATACAGGAATGTGTCTTGCTCCAATTTCATTTTCTGTGGGACCTGCTCTTTTTTGGATACTTCAGCAGGCTTCTTGGTTTTGAACTTTGTATTCCTTCGGTCCCTCTCAGAGATAGCATGTTTCTTTACTCATTTCCATATATGTTAATTTACTAATTTCCTTTTACACAGTTAACCAGTGGAAGTCTTGGTGTTTTCTTTCTTTCTTTTTTTTACGTTTATTTATTTTTGAGACAGAGAGAGACAGAGCATAAACGGGGGAGGGTCAGAGAGAGAGGGAGACACAGAATCCGAAACAGGCTCCAGGCTCTGAGCCATCAGCACAGAGCCCGAGGCGGGGCTCGAACTCACGGACCGCGAGATCATGACCTGAGCCGAAGTCAGACGCCCAACCGACTGAGCCACCCAGGCGCCCCAGTCTTGGTGTTTTCTCATCTGTGTATGAACTCTTCGTGTGTTGTAGATGTCGGTCCTTCCTCTGTGGCCATCTTTGCAGTTTGCTTTTCTTTTCCTTCCATCGAATTACTTTTCTTTGTGTGGAAGTTCAAGTTTTTATATGACATCTCTTGTCTCTTCTGTGATCGTACCCAGGGCCACCTGGAAGGGGAGCTCATGTTGTGCACTGGCCGGCCAGCGGCACTGCTGGGAACTGTGCTCCCTCCCTTGGTCCTGAGCTGTCAGTCGGGAGTTTTGGGCCTGGTGAAACGGAGCCATTATCAAAGATCCTGGGTTGGGGTTCTTCAAACCTTTTGCTCATTTAGCCGACAGGCCCCCATGCTGAGGAGGGGGCTCATTGGTCGGAGGGCTGATTTTCGTCCACCGGAGACTAGAGAGGCTCCTTGCTACCCTGCTTCCTTCCTGTTTCCACTCTTCCCCGGAGAGAGCTCTTGGGGCAGGTGGCTACAAATGGTTTTCTGGGTATCGAGCTTTGGGAAGTCTGGTCTCAAGGTCTGAACTTGGGCTAGTGGCTCGGCGGGGATGTGATATATGCCCTACGTGGCCTCTCTAGATGTCCTCTTGTGCTGGTCCAACCCGTTTAACTCTCTGGAGCCAAGATGCACGTTTCTCCCAACGAGAGGTCTGTTTGCATCTGTTTTCCTTCTCTCCTCCCTGGTTGTTCGTGGTGCTCGGGATGAGTCCAGAGCCTGGAGCCTGGCGCTGCAAGCTGGGGGACCTCGCTTGTCTCTAGCCCCCGCATCTGCTGCCCCCATTCACTTCTTTTTAGTCCCACAGCATTGCTTGCCTAGAAGCACCTTTCTCTCCTGTGTCCCAGCTTTTAGTCATGCTGCCCCCTTCCTTGACATCTGCCTGCCCACTCCTGTCTTTCTGGCTAAGTTCCCCTAATTCCTAAGTCTCAACCGAGTCTTTTCCCCAGGGAGCCCTGGGACTAGGTTATGTGCTGACAATCTGGGCTCCCAGCACCCTGTTCTCCCAGCCCTTTCATAACACTTTGTCCTCCTCTTTCCCAGCTCAGTGACAGCAAGGACCCCCCCCCCCCCCCACCGCCGCCAATTCTTGGCATTTGGGATCTCGCAGGCTTGCAATGAATATATAAGCATTTCCCCTATAATGTGGGTTTCTCGGGTCCAAACTGGATGTGATTCCATCTATTAAGATATACCATGACTTGGGGCGCCTGGGTGGCGCAGTCGGTTAAACGTCCGACTTCAGCCAGGTCACGATCTCGCGGTCCGTGAGTTCGAGCCCCGCGTCAGGCTCTGGGCTGATGACTCAGAGCCTGGAGCCTGTTTCTGATTCTGTGTCTCCCTCTCTCTCTGCCCCTCCCCCGTTCATGCTCTCTCTCTCTCTCTGTCCCAAAAATAAATAAACGTTGAAAAAAAAAAATTAAAAAAAAAAAAAGATATACCATGACTTATCCATGGAACCAGCATGGAGTCTAGAGGACAAAGTTGTGGACAGAGTTTGCTGGAGTGGCTCTGTCCATCGCAACAAGGGATGATAAAGGTGACAAAAACGTGTAAGAAGGCTGTGTGTGCTAAGGAGAAAGAAAGAATCAAGAAAGGCCGGATGATGACTTTTCCAGAACAAAAACTATGTGGAATAGAAGGCTGGATTGGCTCAGTGTATCTAAATTTCATCGTACTACACAGATCACCACACAAAACGCTATTATTATTGAAAATCAACGTAGGCAAAAATTGCTTTGTCTTTTAACGTTTAAAACTGTCTTTCTTCGTATTGAAAAAATTCCTATTGAATTTCGATGATGTAAGGATTCTTAGAAACACAGCTAGCGGGTGTTGAATGAATGAATGAATTTGAGATTCGCCTCCCTAACAGCTGTTCTCTGGCCTTCAGTCCTCTTGTGACCCCAGTCTCCCAACTCAGGTGGAAGCTCCTGGGGAGGAGATGATTTTACCTGGAAGAGAGTGGTTCTGGAATCCTAAACAAGGTTGGTCAAATTGAGGTAGACCACCACACAGATTGGGGAACCCCGTACCCTCTGTGTAACCTACCCGTGATGGGGTTGGAGAGCAGTCTGCCCATGGTATCTGTGCCCCTTTGAGTTGGCTGGCCAGATGGCCATTGCCTCCTCCCTCTTGCATACGAGCTCATCCAGAAGTTGCCTGCTGGTTGTGGGTGAGGCCACCTTTCCTGGGTAGAAGGTCATTTGTGGCCATTGATGTGTGGGACTGTATACTTCTGACAGAGGTCCTGACAGATGTGGACAAGGTACAGAAACTGAAGCGTGGCCGCCTCATGTGATGGGGCGCCCCTACAAGGACGTGCCCCAAAGCCCTTTTTACCTTGCTTTGCTCTGGAAAGTTCCAAGGGGGTGTAGAAGAGACTCTGGATGAATTTTGTTTCGATTGCTTTTTTCTTTTCACAGCTCCTGTTCAGTTCACCTCTGGGTCTTTCCTGGTCCCTGCAGCCCACTGTGACCCCAAGCTGCAGTTTTTGGTGGGGGGGGGGGGAGGGGAGCCACAGCCTTTATAGAAGGAGCTGGGAAAACAATGTTTCCTTTTGCTGCATCTGGTGCTCTGACCTCTGACCTGCCACTTTTCATAAGATTAGCAGTTTTGTTTGTTTGTTTTTCCTTTTATAAGAGGTCATAGGCCCTTAAGACAAGTTTATTGTCTTATTGGTAGGAGAAAAGATGATCTGGTTATTGATTCAAAAATCTTCTTCCATAAAACCTGGCTTTCTTTTGAGTTTGAATGAAGTATGGAGACAGCATGGAAGGCCCAATCTTGCTGTTTTATTTTCGCTTTGCTGTTCTAATGAAGCGTCTGTAACCCTTTGTATCTCTCGCTGCTCCTCAGAAGGAACAGGTTGTATTTTTTCCCCCATTTCCTTGTCCTCCAAATGAACAGTTACTATGTAAAAAAATCAATAGAGTGCCTGGGTGGCTCAGTTGGTTAAATGTCCGACTTGGGCTCAGGTCATAAACTTGTGGTTTGTGAGTTCAAGCCCAGCCTCGCGCTCTGTGCTGACAGCTCAGAGCCTGGAGCCTGCTTCGGATTCTGTGTCTCCAGTCTCTCTGCCCCTCCCTTGCTTGTGCTCTGTCTCTCCCTCTCAAAAAATAAATAAATGTTAAAAAAATAAATAAGTAAAAATTAAAAAAAAATTAAAAATCAATAAAATCAATTGATTTTATTAGGGAGGGAGACTCATTTCTTTTTTGTCCCTCCCTTCAAGCTTCAGATCCATTTTTGTCATCCTGGAGATCAGAATAGGCCAATGGGGAGGAAGAAGAATGTTAAAATGAAGGAGTCCTTGGAGTGCCTTGGGTGGCTCAGTCAGTTGAGTGTTGGACTTCGGCTCAGGTCATGATCTCAAGGTTTGTGAGTTCGAGCCCTGCATCCGGCTCTGTGCTGACAGCTCGGAGCCTGGAGCCTGCTTCAGATTCTGTGTCTCCTTCTCTCTCTGCCCCTCCCCCTCTAGCACTCTGTGTCACTCTCCCTCTCGAAAATAAATAAACATTAAAAAATTAAAAAAAAATGAAGGAGTCTTTATGAGGGCAACTTTGAAGCACAAGTCTCACCAGTAGTATAGGAGGCTTCTTCAAACAGAACGATGCAGCTCATTTCTTATTTAGGTCCTGGAAAGAGGGTTATTAATCTATGGAAATGAACAAACACTAGCTGTTTGCTATTCTGCTGTGCAGAGACCATTCGGTGACCTGACTAATCTCAGGGTTTCGGTCTCTAAACGGTGCACTTTTCACTCTTTGCCCTGAAGGCTCAGGAAACAATTTCCTTTTTTTAACTTTTCCATTTTAAACGTGCAGGGTGTTCAAAGACTTCACCGGGATGAAAAGTCCTGTGTTTTCCTGTTTCTCTTGTAGGACTAGTCAAAACTACCCTTTTGTCTTGGGGATGTTTTGCAGCCTGAGCCTCTGTTTTACTAAATACAGCCTTACAAAAAGCACAATCATGTGGACCACGCACATGTGGCTAGTGTGCCGTGGGGTCTGCTGCAGCTGGTAAATCACCTATCGCGGAATTCGGGGGCGCCTCGGGTAAATCGTTTCACTGGACCGTCGTAATGACTCCTTGAGTGGAGACGATCATCCTCAGTTTCCCGGGGAGGAAGCAGAATGCGAGAGGTCGACCGAGGTGCTGGGTGCTGGTGGTCGGAGCCCATGTGGGCTGTGCCGTGACCCCGGCATCCGGACTTGGAGTTCAGCTCTGTTTACCGTCACCTTGCACAGCCAAGACACCCCAGGACTTATGCAGTTGTGTCTCTGAATTTGTAGTCTGAAAAGACATAACTTTGCTTACTGATGCGGCCCGATAGAGCAGTTTTGAGACGGTGGTGAGAAGTTAGAAGAGTCCGGGCCCTTGAATATATGCAGCCCTGATCCTAAGACGTTGTATCGTAAATTTAGATGTTAGATGTTTTTACAGTGCCTGACCCTAAACTTGATTGACAGAGAGTGCTGTTTCCTTTTGTAGCCACTGGACATTTAAAGCTAAGCTTCTAGAGCTGTGTTTTCTTTAATGCATCCGTGTCGGCAAGGCTAGAAACGTCAGGAAGTCAAACCGATCTCATATATGGAATCTTCAAAACGATGCCATCTTCTCTGAGAATGGATGGGGGGCCGTTGCACTCAGATCACTTCTGTCCCCGAAGGTGCCTACTGTCTTTCTGTGGGACGTCACCGAGAGGGTAGGAGGAAGCTCACGCAGCCCCCTGTGATTCAGATTTGTACGTCCTGGGCTGAACAGAGCCAGCGCAGGACATTGAATTAGTTCCATGATGAGGATCTCCTGTCCTATGACCTGTAGAGGTTAATCATGCAGTAAAAATCGTCATCCGTCTCTTGGTGCCAGGAGCGTATAGAATCACTGTGATGAAGCCTTTTCCTTCTTTGCAGAAGTAATTTGGTGCCCGATGGCCGTGTTGTTGGTTTCAGAAATACCTCGAGTGTGATTCACTTGGAGACCGTACCGAAGCTAGATTTTGTATGCGGAATCCTCACGAGTGGTCTTGCAAACATGACAGAGGGCGTCTCTCTTTTAGGCATCCCCTCCTCAGTCTCTTTACAGCTTTTTCCTAGGAGTCAAGGTGGTAGAGCCTGGCGGGGGAGTTTTGCTTGGTGTTGGAGTAGCTAAGAATGTTTCTCTCTAACAGGTCACAGAGAGTGCTGGTGGACATCTCTTCTTGCCCCAAGATCTTCGTTGGAAGTCCACGGGACTTGGTGTCTTGGCCGTTCAAAGTAGATATGAGCTCGCCAGGAGGCATAATGCGTCACCATTTTATTCTGGGCCACCCTAAAGGATGACACCCAGCTTCAGAGACCTCCTCTCGGACATCATCCCTGAGCACCAGTGTTTTAGCTCTCTCCCATTGTCTGAAATCTGTTTCCGACCGATTCTGGGCTGGCTCAGGCTTAGTCATTAAATGGCTAGGACAGTGTTGAATATCTTCCCCCATCAGCTTGCAGCTATATACCTTCTGTCACTCCAGACCCACAGCCGCCTCTTGAGCTCGTGTTGAGTCTTTACACAGATATGCTCAAAAACAGACACCGATCCATTCTTTCTAGCTTGGCGTTAACCCCCAGGCGTAGTCCTGGGGTTACCTGGAGTGGAGGCAACGGAGGATAAATTCATCTTGAACGGACGTGTCCGTGCTAGCCTCTAGTCTGTCTCCCTAGCTTTTAAATACTCGAGCGATTGGTTTTGCGTACAAACGTGTGGGTTGTCGGATTGGAATGATTTTCTCCCTGGATTTCTAGTTTTTACATAAGCAGATATGAAGAGACGGTCTGTCGTTGACTTAAGTAGCCCATTTTAAAAAGTTATATACACTTAAGCATGGTACAGAATAAAAACGTAGGTTTAAAAAAAATTTTTTTTAATGGTAATGCAGCCAGAAGGTGGCTAGGAATGTTTTTTGCCATGAAAGAGTCAAAACTGAAAACTTGCAACAAAGACAAAAGTAGAATAGAAACAGTGCAAACAGAATCTGACCAATATATGCCCCTTGTTCGAGTTCAGCCCGTGGAATGTTATGTAGGACAAAAGGAATGGAAGAGATATTTCAGTAACATTTTGTTCTCTGTCAAGAACCTTCTGAAATATAAATCTGCTGTGTATTGGAGAATGGAAAAGCAATTGATTCAAGTTGAATAGCTTTCATTTAACTAGAATATCCCACAGAAAGCTGTTCTTGTTCTGACAACCATATTTTTGCTTTTCTTGACTTAAAGAAAATTGAATTCGTGTTTACATATTTTATAGGGTTGTTTTATGGACAAAGACACAGGTCAAATCCCATCTCAACACAGTGGCTATTGTTGCAGCAAATAGAAATATTTCTAAGTGAGATAAAACATTTCTATGCCATGGCCCGTGGCCCATAGTAATAAATACCAGGTTGATATTATGCAACCATTTGCAACTATAAATAATTCACTCATAGATGTGCTTTTTTTTTAATTTTTAAAAATGTTTTTATTTATTTTTGAGACAGAGAGAGACAGAGCATGAGCAGGGGAGGGGCAGAGAGAGAGGGAGACACAGAATCTGAAGCAGGCTCCAGGCTCTGAGCTGTCAGCACAGGGCCCGACGCGGGGCTTGAACCCACGAACTCTAAGATCATGACCTGAGCTGAAGTCAGACGCTCAACTGACTGAGCCACCCAGGCGCCCCAGATGTGCTTTTTTTTTTTTTTTTAAATTGTTTTTTAACTTCTAGTCTCTTGCCAACACATATATGCATACATATACTCTTACCTATTTGCATAGTAGAGAAGGAGGAATATGAATATATATTAACAGGAATTAACTTTATTTTGGACTTTCTAGAACAGACCACCCTCTTTTTTGTTTCTCCTCGTGATGGCTCCCTGAATTGCTTCCAACAGTGAAATTGTGAAATTTCCTAATTGGTCACAACTATGGATGTGTCCTTCTGGGGTCTCGCTCTGTCATTCAACCCCGCTGAAAGCTGGTAGCTGGTGTTAGTGATTTAGGAAGCTGAACTTCAGAATTAGGACTTCCCTCCCCCACAAAGGATGTTCTTTTTTTTTTTTTTTTTTTTTTTTTAATTCCCCATTTCTAGACCTTCTTAAGGAGAAATTAGGTGCTTGTTGTTCTGTTTTGTTTTGTTTCAATTCCCAGACCACTCTGGCATTGATCCTGCACTCATTATAAATGTAATCTTTTAGTTGTTTTTTTAATGTTTATTTATTTTTGAGAGAGAGAGAGACAGGGTGCAAGCTGGGGGGGGGGGGAGGGGCAGAGAGAGAGGGAGACACAGAACCAGAAGCAGGTTCCAGGCTCTGAGCCGTCAGCACAGAGCCCGATGCGGGGCTCGAACTCACGGACTGTGAGATCATGACCTGAGCCGAAGTTGGACACTTAACCCACTGAGCCATCCAGGCACCCCTGTAAATGTAATTTTCAGCAATAACTGTTAACTCTTGAAGTACTTTGGCTCTCTGTGGCCTATGGTTCAGTGGCATATGATGTTTTCCCAAGTCCATCAAAGACTTAAATACAGAACGCCTTAAAATTTTAGGGGTATTGATCAAAAGAAAGCTTCTCTAGGTATAAAAGTTTGTTAGGTTTTAATTCTCTTCTACTTTCAAGATTCTTAACTGGATGCCTTATGTTGTGTTTCCTTTCTGTGTTTGTACTAGTTTGCTATTTGGGTTTATTATTTTCTATTTGGAAACAGGTTTTTTTTTTTTTAATACACGGTTCTTAAAAATATAAAACACTTCTAATCTGCTCATTCTTACCTCAGCTGTCTTTTCTGTCTTATGGCTGGACCATTGCTTCTCTTTCTACTTCTCTTCTGGGATTTTTATCTTGCTCAGCACTTCTAGTGTGTGATTCTGAATTCTATGGTTAGAGTTTCCTGACCACCTCCTCCTTGTATCTGAGTCCATTTCCTGTGCTTAAAGCTTTGGCATTTCATTCACCGTCCTCGTAGTCAAAACTGAAACTTTCAGTGCTAATGAGTCCTTGCAACACAACTAATTTCTTCCTTTCTATTTCTCACTCCGTTGTTACTTCTCTAAGATGAGAATATATTTGTCATCAGGAACTTTATTTTGGTGTCCCTTCCTAAATACCTCCTGATTTGTTTTTGTTTTTTTTTTCCTGTTTTTCTGTTACCCTCTGCAGTTTCGAACTGCGGCACGCATCAACAGGTCTTTGACAAATTAGTTGTCCCTGTGCATAGTTTACAGTATTCCACTAGCTGTTTAAAAATAATTAAGCTTCTTCTGTGTTCTTTGCTGTGGGTCAGGAATCGACTTCCTTTGCCATCCAACACAGGAGTTAATCACAAACGGGTCCTCTGAACCAAATAATTAAAAATAGAGCAAAGTTTCTGAACCAGGCAGTTGGCAGAAAAGTCTGTATTTCCATCTGTGTACAGTTAGGAAAATATTTCATGATGTTCAAATAGCGTCAGCTTTGCTCTCTTGTGTGCGAGAGTGTATGTGTGTGACTGCATGTAATTCATTGCTCTGAAGGTTTGGCTGGTTAGCTCATCATATATATATATATATATATATATACGTGTGTGTATATATGTGTGTGTGTATATATATATATATATGTCACTGGCAAGAAACAGGCAAGCAAATGCAGGTGTCTTGTGTATACGTTTGTTTTTTTTTTTTTTTAAGTTGTAGGTTTCTGTGAAGGAGGAATGGTCTGGCTTTTTTTTTTAATGACAGTTTTTCTCTTAGCACGTGACTCAGAAAATTAGAGAGCGTTACATTTTGACTTTGAAGTCTTTTTGCCTTCTGATTTCTTGTCTTTTGACTTCCTACTTACAAACAACCTCGGCTAATGACTTTTAGGAGCTGTTCTTAGATATGTACACGAATCTGTTTCAGTGTGGAATGTGACAGACAGGAGTTCCTGCTCTCCGGAAACGGATTTAGGCCTGGGAGTATACATCACCCTCCTAAACACTTTATGACATAGGGACAGACATGTGAGTGAGTGATTTTGAGAGAAATCTAACTCTTCAACTTGGATTTTCCTTTGTTCTTTCCAGGAATCCGTATCTCATTAAACATGTTGAGTTTTGGCCGGTTCTGCAGCTATGATATGCCTTTAAAAATAGAGTTTTTGTTTATAAGGTTTTAATTGCTGTGTAATATAAAGACTATTTCCCTCTGGTATTTTTCTGTTGTAACTATCTGTTTTTATTCCTGGAAAACTCTTATGTTTAGGTTGATTTTTTTTTTTTTCTCCCAGGAGAGCTACTGTATTAAATAACAACTAATGCTTAAAAAATACACCAATGGGAGATTCGGAATTATTAACAGGAAAAAAAAGGAAATGTCTTAATTTCATTCCTTGGGCTCTGAAACATACATATTTCTCAGTCACCAATTTCTTTATGCATCTAGAAACTCAGAGCCTTGGCATATTCTTAATACTATGATAATAAATGAAGCAGTGAGATTGACAGCTGTGGTTTGATCATGCTCGCATTAATTGAAATGAAGGAAGATCTTCCATAAACTTCATTAGTAAAGTAGCAGTGAGGGGCGCCTGGGTGGCTCAGTCGGTTAAGCGTCTGACTTTGGCTCAGGTCACGATCTCACAGTTCGTGAGTTCGAACCCCATGTCGGGCTCTGTGCTGACAGCCGGGAGCCTGGAGCCTGCTTTGGATTCTGTGTCTCCCTCTCACTGTCCCTCTCCTGCTCACTCTCTCTCTCTAAAAAATAAATAAACATTTAAAAAAAAATTAAGTAGCAGTGAATTCTTGAGTTTAGCTGTAAAGATCCACCAAAGTTGGTAATCGTTTGATCATTTAGACACTTTGTCATTCATGATGTTGGAGGGACCATATGCATCTTTCAGTCTAGCCTCGTCATTTTACCATCAACTTAATCTTGTTCATTTCTTGTAAACCTACTGTGTGCGAGGCACTGTTTTAAGAAGGAACAGTTAAATTGTAGCCTGTGGCTTCAAACAAATTAATCTGTGATGTCCTTTCAGTATTACTTGGAGGCGAGAGTTAACTTGGGGGGGGACAGCTTTCAGAGATTTAAATGGATCTTGCTAATTGTTATTCTTTGTCACTGTAAGATATTAGGATTTAACTTCTTTTGTGAACTCCGGATACACGTAAAAGTGAATGATAGATGTCTTTAAACTTGAAAGTTAATGTTGGGGCGCCTTGGTGGCTCAGTTAGTTGAGCTTCCAACTTTTGATTTCGGCTCAGATCGTGATCTCACGGTTTGTGGGATCGAGCCCCACGTCGAGCTCTGGGCTGATGGCACGGAGCCTGCTTGGGATTCTCTCTCTCTCTCTCTCTCTCCCCCCCCCCTTCTCTCTATGTCTCAAAATAAATAAATAAACACTTAAAAATGTAAAAAAAAAAAGCTTTCAAGTTAATGTTGGGTTGGTCTTCTCTTATACGACTTGGCTAACACTACTGATGCATTTGACTCCTCTGAAGCCATACCTGAATACCCAGGTTGCTCCCACTTTCCTTGTGGGTCTGCTAAATCTGTTTTCTTCATTCATTTGGGCATCTTCTACACGGACATAAGGAATTCAAGTGAAACCGCATTTGATTGTTGATACCAATACATTATTGATGAACAGTTGAATGATTTACTCAGTAAATCATCCAGTGAACAGAAATGCGTTTACCAGATTCGTGATTGGAAACACACGAAACAGTGTATGCACTCGATAGAGATCGCTGAGCAGAGAACGATTCTTTTATGGATAATCGTGGCTGGCTGGCAGGCACACTGAGGATTTAGGCTGTATTAGTCACTGTGCTAATCAGTTAATCCTCACGGTGAACCTAAGGGGGTAGTTATTATCTCCACTTTATAGGTAAGGTAACGGGGTTAGTAGCTTGCCCAAGGTCAGAGAACTAGTAAGTGGGAGGACTGGGATTCAACTCATACCGTCTTAACTTCAGCCTCTGTGCTGTTGACTAATTCTACTTTACTGCCTACCACCCATGTCGTTGTGGGACTTACAAAATCGTGTTTGTAAGCCTTGAGTATATACAGAAGCATCCTCACGAAACAGGTAAAGTATTGAAAAAGTAAGGATTCAGTGAGCAGTCAAGTAACTCTCTACCTGAGTTTAAAAATTACCGTGAATTTGGGGCACTTGGGTGGCTCAGTTAAGTGTCAGACTCTCGGTTTCAGCTCAGGTTATGATCCAGTGGTTTGTGAGTTCAAGCCCTGTATCAGGCTCTGTGCTGACAGCACGGAGCCTGCTTGGGATTCTCTCTCTCTCTCTCTCTCTGCTCCTTCTCTGCTCGTGTGTTTGCTCTCTCTCTCTCTCTCTCTCTCAAAAATGCATAAATAAACTTAAGAAAAATTTACCATGAATTTGATGACCTCCATATGGGTCCCTCCCCTAGCCCGTCACCTCCCCACCCCCTGCCTCAGAAAATTTTCCCTAAAGAGAAGCAATGTTTTAAAATATTTCTAACAAAAGTGCACCAGAAAATGCAACCATGCCAGATGATTATTCTTCCTTCCTTGTTCTTGTCTCTCTTCCCTGCTCTGCCATTCCTCTTACTTCTTCCCCCTTTTCTTGCCTTGCTGTCTTAGAGCATAAAGAGGAACCAAGCCAGACCTGCAGAAGAAGGTTCGGGAGGGTGTTCTCTGATGGGCTTCCAGGCAGAGGTGTCATGGCTGGTGTTGGGGATTCTCGCTGAGATGATCATCTCTTTGTCGTGCTCGAGTGACACACATCTGCCTCCGAGCAAGATGTGCTTCGGAGGGCCTGTGACAAAGACACCAGCACACCACGGGAGGGGGTGATTTAATAAGACTCTGCTGGCAGATTGCTAAAATGCTTCTCGGGGTCATAATTCGCGAATACTAGCTCTGTAGACGTGTGGTTCCTTGATGGTGTGAATCTTAAAATAGCAGTACATTTTCGGTAACCCGTGTGAGGGCACGTCATGACACCGTCAAACACTATCGACTGGAACATGTGTAGATGGTATAGCCTTGTTGTCCCTTAATGCTTCAATGCAGTCTTTCAGCCAGTAGAAATACCTGGGATGGTATGTATAATTCTTTTCATCAGTTGGAAAATAGAGTCTAATAACTATGTTAAAAAAAAAAATGAGCCAGGAGATTTTTTGGTTTTTTTGTTTGTTTGTTTGTAAGTCGTACTCGGTTGCATGAGTAATTTTCCAAGGACTGGACGGTTCTGTAGGAGGAGGTGGTAATTGAATGCAGTCTTGGCTCTTAAGGATTTTAGAATTAATGTTACTTTTAGGCGAGTCTTGGGTAATTATAAAAATCTGGAATGAATTTATTTTTTTATATATTTTTGCAAAATTATTAAATTTTTTTTAATGTTTATTTATTTTTGAGAGACAGAGTGTGAGCAGGGGAGGGGCAGAGAGAGAAGACAGACACAGAATCTGAAGAAGGCTCTAGGCTCTGAGCTGTCGGCACAGAGCCCAACATGGGGCTTGAACCCACAAACAGTGAGATCATGACCTGAGCTGAAGTCAGACGCTTAACTGACTGAGCCACCCAGGCGCCCCTGTAATGAATTTAAAAAGCTAAAAAAGAACCCCATCTAGCTCAAGATAAAAATGCTTACAAAGGCACGTGCAAAAATCTGCATGTAATTATTTGCACATATACATTTATACGTTTGTATTAATATTTTTCTAGTGCAGCACGCATGTGTATGTATAAATATAGTATAACAATATACTATAGTGTAGTATATGATATAGTTTAGGATTACAGTAGGCACCCTCTATAGAACTAGGGTTAGAAGAGCCTTTTATGGACCAGCTGTTTGATTTAGGGCTTTATCATTTGTGGTGACATTTTCCGTGGTCATGTTTTTGGCTTGAAATAATCAGCACTTACAGTAATGAGGCTGAAGTGTGAGTGTCTGTCTAATGTTCTGCCTCTTACCATTTTGCGCAGACACAGATCTATGTTGAAAGATACGTATGTGCCTGTTAAGAAGCTTCAAATACAAGTGAAGAAGCTACAGATGACACTTTGTTGCAGTTCTGTGCATTGTCTCAAAAAACACGCCTTAAAAATTTGGAAACTAGAAAAATCTTGGCAAATGAAGCCTAAGAGTGTAGCCGATTTAAAAGCTGCGTTTGAGTGTTCTGAGTACTGTTCTGTGACAGCTCTTACTGTAGGAATTGGCACCAGCTAAGAAAATTTACAGTTTAATACTTTAGAGCAAATAATTGCTTAAGATGCTTTAAATAGCACAGGAAATGTATCGAGTGTTTACTTGACATTTGTTATATTGAACACTAATACTGAAACAGATTCTTTGACCACAGAGAATGCCAGTGTAGGTGGGGTGGGGGTAGATGGGAGACAGAGGCAGGCAAAAACCAGCCAGCATGATTATCTAAAAATTAAATGGCAAATGAGTTTTTCACGATAGAGAGATACCAGGAGAGAGGAAAAAAAAAAAAAGCTCATTTGTTCAATCAAGTAGTCTTCAAGTATGGTAGCAGAAAGCAAAATGAAACAACTCCCAGAGATTACATTTCTCTTGGTTTTAAGGCACGAATCTTGCCAACAGCTGCCTCCACCAGGGGTCAAAGCCTCCCAAGCTATTGGTTGGTCTGGTTTATTTTTTAAGGTCCCGAAAGCCAGAGGAATGACCTCTCTTTTTATAAAAAAAGAAAAAAAACACAAAAAACCAAAACCTCTCTTGTTATCTGTTTAATCTGCACATGCTTGTGAATGTTTTTTTTTTTTAATGACAGCTTTAGTGCTCTCCTTTCTCAGTGCTGCTCAGTACTTGTGATGTTTTCCTCCCTGAATGCATCTCGCCCTCCAGAGTCCTCTCTTCACCCTTGCCAGGCACTAAGTTTCCGCGTTTATGCGGGTCTCAGAATGGAGTCTCTTGTAGTGAGGCTCTTGGGCGCAGGACGTTTCTTTTTGCTCAGACTGTTTACCATGCATTGTGATTCAGCTGTATCTAATGGGAAAAAATAGGGTATATTTTAGGCTCCTAAACCCTCTCCCATTCATATGTATTTGAGTCAGTTATACACTGTTTTAAAGGGGGTTTTAAATGCATATGTAAAAAACGAATTGGCCTGTGTGATAGGTCCAGGAATGTGAAATTGTGCAATATTAATGAAATTTGTAAAAGCTTCTTCCTTCTATCTTGTCAACATGAGCTGCTTTTAAGCACTCCCGGGAATTTTGAAAATAGCAGTCAGAAGTCAAAACTTCACCAGGCAGGATGGCCCAGCACCCAGAACACTCAGCAGCAAAGAGGCTATATTTATGGCTTTTCCACCGACTCGAGATTTGACCTTGAATAAATCATGTTTAACTTCTCTATGCTTCAATTAACTTCTGAAAGATATGTGTGGTTGTGTATAGCCAGTGGGGAGGCAATCGCCGAAGTTCACAAAAAAGGAAAACTTGGGGGCGCCTGGGTGGCGCAGTCGGTTGAGCGTCCGACTTCAGCCAGGTCACGATCTCGCGATCTTGCGGGATCTCGCGATCTCGCGGTCCGTGAGTTCGAGCCCCGCGTCGGGCTCTGGGCCGATGGCTCAGAGCCTGGAGCCTGTTTCCGATTCTGTGTCTCCCTCTCTCTCTGCCCCTCCCCCGTTCATGCTCTGTCTCTCTCTGTCCCAAAAATAAATAAATAAAAAAAAATAAAAAAAAAAAAAGGAAAACTTGGAGATTTTTATTGGAAAAGAGCAGCCAGCACGAATGTGAGCCTTGCGGGGTGCTGTTCACAAAAGTCTTAGTACACATGGCTCCTAAGGAAGGTAGGAGGTTTCTTATAGTGGTCTTCCTGTATTTTGTAGAATTAAAAAATATGTATAGGCATTGTTTTACCCTCTAACTCAGAAAGCTTTGTGTTCATACACCCTTTTCTCTAAGTTCCCCCCACGAAAGGGATTTTCATTTACCATGTTGTAATTCAGATTATAATCGAGCAGTACCACAGTTCACTTTGATTACACAGAGCCATTTCATTTTATTTTTTTTAAAAGGAATTCTAAGGTCCTATTCATTTAAAAGCTCACTTCTTTTAGTCTGTTCCCACCCCTGAGATCATCTGACTGGCTTTTCATTTACTGGGGAAGAAAAGAAGAAAAATAACCAACACTGATGAAGTCCCGATATGTGCCGAACACACTGCTAAGCGCTTGGTCCTTAAGTATTCCGTGTGACTTACACTCAAAGGGCCTGTCTCCCCTTCCCGGTGCATCAGGGCCTGACTGCCAGGGCCAGAATCCATAGGAGACATTAAAATATAGCCATTGCGATTGATAATCAAAAGGAGGTGCTTTTTTGGTTGAAGGTACCCAGAGTGCCACACGGTCACACGAGGCAGTGGGATCTCAGCGAACCAGTAGCTGACAGGTGGTCCCCTCCCCCCCCACCCCCCACTTGCTGACCTTCCCAGCATCAGGTGGCAGCGAGCTTACATAACAGCGCTAAACCACATCGCCCTGGTCAAGCCACTGTAGTTACTGCCTCATTTGAGTTACATTGTTGTAAAGAGGACTTAGGTCCCAGAAGTCGAAGTGCCTCAAATTTGAAGGAAAGGCCACGAGCTTTCAACACTTACTAAGATCCTGACTCCGGAGTCGGAGATGGTGTTTGGGGTGAGTAAATCTACAGCCCACAGCTCCCCGTATAGGGAAGAGAACGTTTCAGAGTAAGCCAGAGAAAGACTATAGGTTTAACACAGCACCCGTGACTCACTTTCTCTTTGCTCTCTCTGTCCAGCCGTTATTCATTTACTGCTAACCCCACAGGAAGGTTCCTTTTGATGTTTTCCTCTGGCTGCTTTGCAAAAAATATAAACACACAACTTGGGAGAATAGGGCGAGAGAGAGAGAGAGAGAGAAGAGACAGAGGTCACAACTTTTAATCCTGGTTCTACTGATAACGAATTCTGTGACCAGATACTTTGCACAGCACGGGAAGATGTCTTTGAAATGCATTCTCGGTTGCCAGATGGCAGCCATCACTCAGGAGAAGGGCTTGTCTCAGAGTTTCTCAGACGGCCGCCATGTTGGATTGCTGAGGTACCTAAGGAACCATCCATTTGGATCAGCTCTTACAGACTTTTGGAAGTAACCCTGGAGGTGTGACAGCAGCCTGCAGAATCTTTAGCAATTACAACTGATTTGTCAGAAAGAGAACCAGAAGGAATCAGAGCCCTGTGATGGGGGATGAGGTCCTAAGCTATTCCGAAGCTGCTATCCAAGCTTGTTGGGAGCTTATGCTGTGTGGTCGGTTGTAGTTGGGTTTGCCAGAGTTGTGATATCTCCTTAATTTGAATACCAGCCCTGCCATTTACCAGCTTGGCCTGCTCACTTACTCTCTCTGCCTCAGTTTTTTTCCTCTGGAAAGTGGGGATCGTAACCTGATCAGGATGAAATAAATCAATATGTGCACTCTATGCACTTGGCAACTGGTAAATGCTGTTTGTGCTTTACCCTATCATTATGTTTTTGTTCTCCTTTAGAGTTTTCTAATTTGTTTGTGTAGCATTTAGGGCAAGATACCAGGCATTTGGAAGATGGCAGACGTAGGGTTGGTGAGAGGCTGCCCGAGGGTGGCAGAGAGCGTGGGCCAATCCTGGTGTCTACCCCAGGTCTCCAACGTTGTCTGTACATATGTTTCTGAACACCAGACTTGCTCATTTTATTCCCTGAGCCCTCCACCTTCACCTCTCAGTGTTCTGTTCCACTGTGGACGTCTGGCATGAGCCTCCCCTTTTCCAGGACAGAACGGTGTCCCAGCTGTTTCAGCCCAAACCAGTCTGCCTCCCTACTGCCCTTAGTTTTATCACAGCAGTTATTGCCTTGCTTGGTTACTCAGATGTCTTGCTTCCCATGTGACTGGAGGTTCGTGCCACCTCTCGGCACCCAGGGCGGTGAGGCAGAAAGAGCAAGGGGCAGGGACTGGGGGGGGGGGGATGGTGGTGATGGGGACGCACTCTCCTCTCTCCAATGCACTCATCGTGCTCGAGGCATTCGGTCCCTAATCCTCAGAGCCTGGTCAGGTAAAATCAGGGGCTGGACCTTGAGCTTCTTCCCTCGCAGCTTCGTTTTAGAGTACTAAATGGTGAGTAACGACGTGTCAAATAAATGAACGAATGTCCTTTCTCAAGCTGTGCCATTATGATGGCTGGGGTTATTTTCATACCCAGTAGCATCTCTGCTTGGTGAATGGAGGAAATGGTCTCTATGGTGAACTTTTCACTTCCATTGGACGGAAGTTTTGTTAATTTTGATCCTTTCGGGGTCTGAATTTGTATCCACGTCGGACTTAAATACAGTCATTTGTCTATGAGAAAAGATTCTCTGTGCTAAAAAGTAGCACAGAGAATATCACAGACTACTAAATGTTAAGAGTACATAATAAGAAAGGAAAAGAGTACCTAAGAAGTCACTTTAGAAGTTCTTGTTTGAGGGGCCCCTTGGTGGCTCAGTTGGTTGGACATCTGACTCTTGATTTTGGCTCAGGTCGTGAGCTCACAGTTCATGGGTTCGAGCCCTGCGTTGGGATTCTCTCTCTCCCCCTCTCTCTGCCACCCCCCCATTGGTTTTTCTGTCTCTCAAAATAAGCAAAAAGAAAAGTTCTTGTTTGCATGCTTCCTAGTATATTTCATATATTAGACCACATATATAATTATATAATATTAATATATAAGCTCTCATAGTCTAATCATTAAATAATTCGTTAATCATTTTGAAGTTTTCCTCTAGGTAGTTAACAGATTTAAATTTTTATTTCTTTTTAAAAGTTCATAATTTGGACTTGTTTTCTTAGTCATGTTAGGTGTCTTTTCTGAACCAAATGTGCCGAGCACATTATTTTTTGGTATGTTAGGGGAATTCATATATATATAGTGGTTGAAATGTTCAGCATCCTGTCTTTGGAATTACTTGGATGTTTCATTTATTCCTTTTTTCTCATATCTTCAAAAAACTTTTTTTACATTTATTTATTTTTGAGAGAGAGAGAGAGAGAGAGAGAGAGAGAGAGACAGAACATGAGTGGGGGAGGGGCAGAGAGAGAGGAAGACACAGAATCCAAAGAAGGCTCCAGGCTCCAAGCTGTCAGCACAGAGCCCGACGCGGGGCTCGAACTCACGGACCGCGAGATCGTGACCTGAGCCGAAGTCGGAGCCCAACTGCTGAGCCACCCAGGCGCCCCTCCTTTTTTCTAATAGCTATGCCCAGATTCAAAATTGCTTGCTCTTTTATCGTATTTAAAGCGTCTGTTTACTTTATGGTTTTACAGATATTTGAAAATTTTAAACAATTGTGAAAGACTTTGAACTTACTGATCATAATTTACCGGGAACAGAGGGAGGGAGGGAAGGAGGAGAGAGAGAGAGATGGAACAGAATTTGGCCACTTATCTATGTTTGTAACCATCTTTGTACATATTATAACATCAGAGCAGTGGCTTCGTAATTGAGAAAAATTTGGGGGAATAAACCACTGTTTTTTTCAAACTATTACTACTTCCTGGAAGAGATAGCTTTTGAAATATTATTTGTTATACTAGTTCAAACCAAGGAGGGAGCATGTTCACTGTCTAATTAGGCTCCATATGGCTTGAACTCTTGGGACATCTACCTGAAATAGGACCCTGTTAAGAAATTATTCTGTGTCATACATAATCAGGTTCAGGAGGTCTTAGACATTTGCATTTTAGAATGATAATTGGCATCATCCTCAAAGACAAGTTCCACAAACTGAGATGTTTTCAGTTTAGCTGCAACACCAAGATATATATGGAATCTTTTATTTTAAAAAAAGGGTTCCATGTGATCAGCAGTTGAAGAAAATGTATGTAAAAAAAAATTTAATGTCTATTTTTGAGAGAGAGAGAAAGACAGAGTATGAGTGGGGGAGGAGCAGAGAGAGAGGGAGACACAGAATCCGAAGCAGCTCCAGGCTCTGAGCTGACAGCACAGAGCCCGATGTGGGGCTCGAACTCACAAACCATGAGATCATGACCTGAGCCGAAGTCAGGCACTTAACCGACTGAGCCACCCAGGCACCCCTGAAGAAAAGATTTTTTAAATATTAGTGGGACTCCCCCCCCCCCAGCTTTTTGTGGTTCACAGAGTATAAGAAGGTTCTTTTTAGTATTTCATTTTAATCCAGTGATTGAAGTTTTTTATGTTATGACCAGAAGGAAAAATGTATGTGGGGAGGAGGCCTTGGAGGAACAAGAGGTCAGGAGGGTACAGAAACATCAGCTGCCTTTATTTACCAAATATTTACCAATCATTTGTATTTGCTCCTTGTTTACTTGGATCTGAGTTGATAAAAATAAGGTCTGTATTTATTGAGTTTTCTCTCTTAGAAATGCTTAGGCTTCACTTTGGTGGGTTTTTTTTTTTTTTCCTTCTTTTAAAATGGTGCAGAAAAATGTCGCAATAAATGTAGTCCATTTGTAGGGATGGTTCCCTCCCTTATCTGGGCAGAAATACCGTTAGAAGAGAGAATGTGGGAGTAGGTACTGGCCAAATATGTACACTGGGTGCAAGTGATGATTGACCTCATTGATTGGAGAAAGGAAGAAAAATAGTTTAAAACGATTTTTCACAGGATATTTCAGCTAAGATGTTTTTCTGAACGCGGATTCTGATTTGAAAACCGGACTGAGCTGTGGTTTGTTTCTTCTGAACAAATTTGCCTTGAATTGAAGGGGGGAGAGTGTTTCTTAAGCCTCCATATCTTTAGGCAGTGAGTCATTTCCATGCTGTTGAGACATTTTCTAGCCTTTCTTGCCGTGTAGTTCATGCTTTTCTCTGGATGTTTTGACTCCTTAAGAAACTCGCAATAACAAATTAACAATCACACTCCTCTGGAATGAAAACATGGGGTAGTGGAGTAAGAAATAGCAGATCTGGAAATCTGAATAAACAGAAATACTCAGCTTTCATACTCAGGCTCTAAAGAAGGAGTCCAGTGTTGTCCAGGTACTAGCAAGATACAACATTTAAAGCAATAAAACAAAACAGAACCAAAAACCAAAAACCGAAAAAAACCCCCAAAACCCTACAAGAATGTGCTGTCTGTCTTCATTATCCAAGAGACTGTGATACAAAACCATAGGGCACTTTTACTCTTCAAAATTTAATCGGTAATTCTTATTTGTAGTCATCTGACTTTCCTTCCCTCCCTGTGGACCCTAAGTTAGTTAACACATTGGTCTCAATAAAATGAGCTGTATTGGGTTGGGAACCCCACCTTGGCCTGGACTTCTCCATTTCCTCTAGCACCTGGGCCCAGGCCTTGGTGGGAAGGACTTGAATCAGCACAGCTGAGAGATAGTGCTTCCCGAGCTGAGCATTGCACATCCATGTATCAGCCTGATCTGTCCCATTCGCTGTCCCACTGGAATTTTTAGACGGGAGCCAGGTAGTAAACAGACCGCTCCAAGGGCTACTTCTGCCCTATTGATGTGGTTCCTTGTTCCGGTCGTGTGGATGGAGTAAACTTTACAACCTCCCAGCGCGAACCGTTGGTCTGCTAAGAGGCCTCTGTCAGGAAAGTTACGGTCACTCTTTTCATCACCGTGCATGCTTGGAAAAAAACTTTGATGCCCACAGAATCCGAAAGCCTTGGGGCTCCGGATTTCGCGTTCGCCAGGAAGGCAATTGAAACGCTTGCTGAGATTTCATGGACTTTCTGTCGATTCTTAACTCCCGGGTTGGGGCTCGGAATTTCGTTTTTCCTCCTCACCTGTTTCAGATTCTCATGAAGTTTGTCCATACTTGGCCTTGAGTCAGCTGAAAGGGAGTGCCGTTCATTTTGTGCTCAGGACAATGAAGCTCTTTCCTCACCTGTCTGGAATAGCTGATTGGGCTAAACTTCTAGTCTGAGGCATGTGAGTCAGACAGAGGCAAAGATTTAAATGTTATTAACATGAGAAAAATCTTTTGAACGTGAAGTCATCGTGCTTGAGGTTACTTTGAACCCTCCTCATAGTCGTCTTTATGATTTGTACCAGAATCAACATGCTTCGGTTTTATGCTAAAAAACACCGTGGAGTAAAAATGGGCACAAACTGGAAATTACATGGTGGCCAGAAACTTTCATATTAGAGAAATGTTAATACTGCAATAAATATTTAGTGAAGCTGCTTGACTCATGAGCGGTTTCTTTTAATGGCTTTTGGGTTCAGGAATTTTGTTTTATTTTAATTTTATTTTTTTAATTTCCATCCAAGTTAGTTAGCATCTAGTGCAACAATGATTTCAGGAGTAGATTCCTTAATGCCGCTGACCCATTTAGCCCATCCCCCCTCCCAGACCCCCTCCAGTAACCCTCTCTTCATTCTCCCTATGTAAGAGTCTCTTCTGTTTTGTCCCCCTCCCTGTTTTTATAGTATTTTTGCTTCCCTTCCCTTGTGTTCCTCTGTTCTGTGTCTTCAAGTTGGGTTCAGGAATTTTTAAGTCAGATGCTTTGTAATTTAAATTAACTTCTAAGCAAGGAAGTACGCTATGTCGTTAATTAAAAATACATGTATAGTTAGAAGTTAAAATTGTGTAATTATCTTAATGTTCCAGAGCATCTTTTCTGACTACACATTGGAACTTATTCTGTTGAATGCAGGGATTTGTCCAGAAAAGCTTAAGGAGATTCAGCCTACGCAGGAAAATTTGCTAGATTTATAAATAAAAGGTTTGGCTAAAGGGATGATACATGACACAATTTTATTTTATCTATAAAAGATCGTATTTGAGTGTTTTTCTCTTGGTCCTTCTTTTAGGATTAAGTAATAATTTGGTTGCTCTAGAGCAGTAAGATTTTTGTAAACTGTGGGTAACTGAACTCATTTTAGCCGCATCAGGGTAGACTACCTTTTAACGAATCCCCAAAAGGTATCTTTTTTATAAAGTGCAAATGTCCCCAGAGATAGCACATGTGAGATGCTGAAGTAGGAAAGAAAGATAATATAAGTATGCCATCTGTTTCTTGAAGGAATGACCTCTTCTATATTGAAAAGTAACGTTAAAGAATTCAAAGTTTCGAATTTTTAGTGGAAATCATTTATAAATCATGGCACTGACTTTTAATCCTTAGCAGAATTCTTCTTTATTTCTAAGAAGCTTACATAAATGTTTATATAAATGTAGCCTTAAATATTTTAACATGTCTTCTTTTTTTTTTTTTTGAGAACATAGAGACAGAGCATGAGCAGGGGAGGGGCACAGAGAGAAAGGAAGATAGATACAGAATCCGAAGCAGGCTTCAGGCTCTGAGCTGTCAGCATGGAGCCTGACGTGGGGCTCCAACTCGTGAACCGTCTGATTGTGACCTGAGCCAAAGTCGGACACTCAACCGAATGAGCCACCCGGGTGCCCCTAACCTTAAATATTTTAAATGTAGCATACCAGCATTATTTAAAGACAACATTATGCATGATAACGCACAATGTTTTTACATAAAAACGCTTTATACCTTCTTTGGAAGAAAAATCTTCCTTTTTTTTTTTTTTAAGGAAAAAAAAAAAAAAAAGCTCCTGAACATAACGCCTTTTGGAGCAGAGTAGGAAACTCGTATTGTTGTGCTGTGTACATGGAAGGAGGGAAGTAACAGTGTCTGCTCGGCTTTAGCAAGTTAGATGCTTCAACGTCCTCAAGAAGCTGAGTTACAGAACCTACATTCTTTTTTTTTTTTAATGTTTTATTTATTTTTGAGACAGGGAGAGACAGAGCATGAACGGGAGAGGGTCAGAGAGAGAGGGAGACACAGAATCTGAAACGGGCTCCAGGCTCTGAGCAGTCAGCACAGAGCCCGACGCGGGGCTCGAACTCACGGACCGCGAGATCATGACCTGAGCCGAAGTCGGCCACCCAACCGACTGAGCCACCCAGGCGCCCCGAGAACCTACATTCTTATTGCAGAAGTATGATTAGTGTTTGGTGAGGCTGATATAGAGTCAGGTGTGGTAACGGTAATGACTCAGAGGCTTTGTCATTTGACGTATTTTCTCTGTGTAATTTTAGACTTTTCCTGTTATTTTGGAATTTTTTTTTCATTATTTACTAGGGGTTCAGCACCCACAGAGCCAAGAAAAGCAATTGTTACAGGGCTCAGCGTACAGAATCAGTTTTGTTGAACAAAAAGGGAGAAACAAAAAATCTTGTTTTTAATTAGGCTTATCCATTTAAATGTATTATTTTTCCTCATCACTCCACACACGCCCAACATAAAAGTACATTTTGGATTTAAAAGAGAACAAGAAGAGGGGTGCCTGGGTGGCTCAGTCGGTTGAGCCTCCGACTTCGGCTCGCGGTCCGGGAGTTCGAGCCCTGCTGACCGCCGGAGCCCGGAGCCTGCTTCGGATTGTGGGTCTCCCTCTCTCTCTGCTCCTCCCCCGCTCATGCTCTGTCTCTCTCTTTCTCTCTCTCTCTCAAAAATAAACATTTAAAAAATACTAAATAAATAAAAATAAAAGAGAACAAGACGTTTTAGTAAAATGGAAAGTTCAGGATTCTTTGTTTCTTGTAACCTTCCCCAGCCATTCCCGCCGGTTGGAGCCTGGGCCCGTGGGGGGCGCCGGGCAGCCGTGGTTGATACGGGCACATGGCCTCACAGACAGTAGGGAGAATCCCTAACGGGAGCCTGGGATCCTTACCACCCGTCTTGCGTTCCCCCCACCTCGGCTGGCGCGGCCTGGTTCGTGGGGTGACCGGGGGAGGGGGCCGTGTGACGGAGCTCGTTTGCCTGACGCCACGCTAAGGTGGTCGGGAGTCTTCACTCCTGCTCGCGGGGCTCTTGGAGCTCCGTGGCTCCACGGTGACCGACCCACAACACAGAGTGACGTCACACGGGCGTGTGTTTTTCTGGGGAGACGGGTGCAGCTTTCGTCAGATCCCCAAAGGATTGTGTGTCCCTCAGAAGGTAAGTAAGAGGCTCTCGTTTACAATGAAGAGATACACAGCCCTTTGTGGAGAGGATATTAAGGCTGAGGTACAGAGAACAGGCCATAGGCTACCTTTTTTGTTCTATCAAAACGGCCCACGGCACGGTCACACCAAGCTGGCCCCGCACGCATCCCCGGGAGGTACTTAAACCAATTTGTGTACTTTGAAATAATGGGAAAAGCCACGTCTCAGGGTTCGTAGCATCTGCATTTTGAGCTGACGAGATGCTGCACCCTTGTTCGCTGTAGCTCCGCGTTTTTCTTGTATTAGAAATTGCCCAGTGTGAGACAAATGAGCCGCATTTGGGAAAATGTGTGCATGATCGAGTGAAGACGGTAATAGCAATCTTTAGAGAACTGGCTTCTGGTTTACATTCGTATTAAGAACTGTGCGGAGCCAGAAGACTTAACGTGGTATGGAAATAAGGATCTGGTTATCCGCTCGATGTGTCAAGCACAACTCTCCTGTACCTTTACGTTCGCACAACACTTGACAGTTTGCAAAACTGAACTTAGATGTACAGCTGATACAGGCAGATGTTCCTTGTCTGGATTCTAGCTGTTCTCACCATGCCGGCCCCGTACCTGGCCTGCCCCATATCTGCGGAAATCTTTTGTTGGGCAAATTACCTCGGTAGCTTCTCAGAGCAGTCCTGGGGACATAGACACAGTGACTTTTAGCGTTCCTCTCTACAGACTCAGGGAGGGCAGATATTTACCTGAGGTCACAAGGCTGCTGGGGAAGGCATTGGAACTTCTCCTTTACACAGTGCTTTACCTTGATCTAGATAATGAAAGTGCAAAAGCCACCTTTTGACGAACTGAGTTTTCACAGAAGAGGATTAGGGAGTGCTTGTAACCCTCAGATAGTCTCAAAAACAATAGGAGCCTGCTTGGTTAAACAGGGAGAAAAGCTGAAGGTAATATGTCTTATTGGTGTTATCAAGTCAGGCTTTTTTTTTTTTTAACGTTTATTTATTTTTGAGAGATGAGAGAGACCGAACACAAGGAGGGGAAGAGGCAGAGAGAGAGGGAGACACAGAATCCAAAGCAGGCTCCAGGCTCTGAGCTGTCAGCACAGAGCCCGACGCAGGGCTCGAACCCACGAACCGCGAGATCATGACCTGAGCACAAGTCCGTTGCTCAACCGACAGAGCCACCCAGGTGCCCCAAGTCAGGCTTTTATAATTAGTGGAAGAAAAGGAAGATAGTTTATTCATTCCCATCCAACCAGATACTTATCGACTGGCCCTACGCTGGGCCAAGCGTAGTTGTATGCACTGGGGTTATAACAGGGAACGGATGTTGTATAGGTCCCTGCCCTCAGAGAGCTTACCTCCTCACTGGGGACACTGACCACAGAGTAAGCCTGTGCATTTCCAGAGAAACAAAGAGAACAAGGTATGGTAGGGGAGAGAGAATGATGGCGACAGGGAGGGGGATTGTTTGGGTACGATGCGGCATTTGTTCAGAGGCTGTGACTTACGATGTACAGAAGCCAGCACTGGAAGATTGGGATGGTGACAGAGGGGTGAGACGTGAGAATGCGGAGAAGAGCCTTCCCTGTTGAGAGAATGGCCAGGCTAAGGCCTTGAGGTCAGAAGGAGACTTTGAGTCCGGAGCTAGACGCAGAAGGTCTTGGATTTCGTTCTAGATGGGATGGGAGAATTCGTTTCCTTGGGCAGCCCTAACAAATTTTTCACAAACTTGGTGGCTTAAAATGGCAGAAATTTGTCCTGTCATTGTTCCAAAGAGCACAAGTCAGAAATTAGGATGTCTACAGGGCCGTACTCCCTCTGAAGTCTCCAGGGGAGAGTCTGTCCTTCTCTGGTCCATCTTCCTGTGTCTCCAACATTGCTTGACTATTGGGAGTATCACTCCAGTGTCTGCCTCTGTCTTCACATGGCCTCTTCCTCTGTGTCTGTGCCCTGGTTTTGTTTGTTTGTTTGTTTGTTTGTTTGGGTTTTTTTTCTGTCTCTTTTGAGGACACTGGTCATTGGACTTAGGGCCCATGCAGGTAACCCGGGATGATCTCATCTCAAGATCCTTAACCCTATTACGGGTTCTAGGATGTCTGTCTGCAATCCACCTTTCAGGAACCACTGAGTTCCCTAATGGCTCCCATGACAGGAACCACTGAGGGTGTTTAAGCAGAGGGAGGATGGCATCTACTGTATTTTAAAAGGATGGCTCTGGTGATATGGGGAAATGGTTACAGGCAATGAAGAATCCACCAGGGTGACCATCTGGGAAGCTATCTCAGTGATCCAGGCAGGGGCAGCGATGGAAAGAAATGGGTAGATTTCTGTCTGCATCACGGGTGACACAGAGGGAGTTTGTCGATGGAGAAAGTAGCAAGGAAGGAAAAGAGAAAGGTGCAGGGGGGCAGTGCCTTTCACCCAGAAGGGGGAAAGCTGGTTTAGGACCAGGTTGGTGCAGCAGTGGTGACATCCAGAGTTCTGTTTTGGACATGCGAACTGTGAGCAATGGAGATGTATTTGGACATATGTAGCAAGATGCAAGTTTGAGCTTTGTCAGCCTAGACATGGTTAGCGTCTGACGCCCTCACTTCCACCTCCCTAAGGGGAGGGTTTTCATGGAGCAGAGACGGTGACTCAGTCCATTAGTATGACCATCACAGACTGATGACCACCTGGTATTTCGATCAGGGCCAGAAGAAGAAGGCAAGCCAGTAAGACGGGGCCATGAGGAGAATCTGGCTCAGCTCTCGCCGGCTGTCATAAAGGCCGTGTGTAGTTGGCTGTTATTTCGTAAATATCATCGTTTCCTTTGAAATCTTATATTCTAAGCCCGGCAGGCCTGATTGGCAGAGTCACTGATTTTTCTAGTTTGGGATGATGTGCTTATTCTTAAAGCCATCCTCATTTATTAACCTACATTCATTTTTTTTTTTTTTTAATTTCAGTGCTCCAATCAATAATTATTTCTCTTGACAGTTTTTGACAGCCTGCTACTACATTTAGCTGTTTAGCGTGAATGCAAAAGGTGATCTCTCAATTTGCACAAATGGAGTAAAGTTGGTCTTTTATCCTGTGCTTTGGGGGAATCTGGAAATACAGGCGTGTTTACTCTGCCCTGGGGGAGTTTTTGAGGTAGGAATACTTAATACCTTTCTATATGAGAAGATAGAGAGCTGCAGGGCACTAAAATTTTCTGTTGTGTGACGTTTTGCTGATGTTGTAAGATTCACTTGAAAGGCTGGATTTCTCTTAATTGGAATTGATAATGTGAGGTCAGCCACAAAATTTGTACTCATGGTGTGCCAGGCACTGCGATAAATGGGATGGGAGATTATACCCAGTCCTTAAGAAGTAGAGTGGACAGCGGGGGAAAAAATATCCCCCAAACCAAAACAAAACCAAAAAGCCCCAAAAAACGCCACCTCTAAAATGATGATGCCTAGAAATACATAGAAAATGAGTTTTATCTTGCTACGTACATGCACTTACGATGGTCCTGCCTGGAAATCCCAAGTGACAGATGAGGAACAAAAGTGCACGATTATCCTCGTATAGATACATCACGTGCACACACGTATGTGGGCACGTTACGGTCAAGGGCAAACCTATCTAAAGACCAAACAGCGGGGGGAAATGTTCTTTCGCACCCAAATCGCAGTGTTAAACCTCTTCGCAGTTCTCTGCTGTAGCTGTGCGTTTACGTCTTGATAACTTACCAGCGAGCACATAATATTTAATTCCTGGTTGGATTGTGCAACCAGACAGTCCATTTCCAGAGAAACAGTGCGAAATGTGGAAGTAAGCGTTTTCCTTGAGAACTAGCAGCTTCCTTGCTCCAAGCGGTTCTTCTGTGAGTATGAGAATGACCTCTAGGGTAGAAGTTCTGGAACAGAGGGAGGAGAGCAGATTGGGTCACAGTTCACAGGAAAGGAGGAGCTCGGTTCTTCCTCGCAGAGTCTGCCCTTAGCTCTGATGGCCCTCCTCGGGCTGAGGGCGTTGGGCCTCACACATCCTGGCATGATTTAGGGAAGCAGGTAGTGACCTTCTCGTGCCCTCTCTTTCATTTTGCCCCGGGCATATTAATAGAAAAAAAAAATTCACTGTTACATTTTTGTGGCTAAAACTTTTCCAACTCCTGTACTGAGCCTTTGTTTTTCAGCTTAGTAGGACAAAAGGGCTAGCATTTTCTGGACATCATTAAGCCTTCACCATGCTTTAGGTTTCTTTCAAAAAAAAAAAAAAGAACGTAAACTCGATTGCGCCCGATTGTGGCAGCTCTACCGGGGCACTGCTGTTGGCTCTTACTAACTTCGCTCTGGTTTTTAGATGACTTCTTTAAATCTGGTGCTGGTTTCCAGTCCACATCCACTCACAGGGACGCAGACGTGAAACTTTGTCCCGAAGCATTGAGTTCTTTGGCCTGTTGTCCCAGGAGGCACTGGGGAAATGCGTCGAAAACGAGCAGACATGGAAGGGGTGTGTTAGCCCCCGCGGAGGGCCGCCCGGATCTCCCCGCCCTGGCGGCCGCCTCGGCCCTTCAGCCCAGAGATGGTTGCAGGTCTGTGTCCAGGCCTCGCCACGCCGGACTCAGGGAGCTACGTCACGTGAGCCTGGCATGGCGTGACTGTGCCAGGGAGTTAATTCACAACGCAAGACGTCATTTACGTATTCTTAGGTCCACTTGATCAGCACATTCTGTCTCTGGGTCCGGCCACGTGGGAATGTAAATAAATCCTAGCTGGAAGCTGCTTTATGGATTCATCCTGAGAAATTGCCACCTGGACGCAGGTAGCAGTCGTGTCTCGGCACACGATGTTTCCTGAAGGGATATCGCGTGGAGGCAAGTGGTCGCTTGGTGAGCGGGGAGTCGAACAAGGGAGCGTGGTGTTACTGTTGAGTGGCCCCACGCTGGCACAGCCTGGTGCTCTGCTCATGGCAGGAGAAGCCTGGTGTCTCTAACGGGATCAGAAACGCTGATCAATGGCTACCAGTCCCAGGAGACCTCTCGGCAGGGTGGCCTTGCCAGTGAAGCCGACTCCCTCCCCCCAACAACCTTGGCATTAGCTTTAATGACTATACTTCCCTTTTGAGGACATCGTCCTTTCATCGGCTGCTGTCCAGGGCCCAGGGGGTAGGGGTGGCAACGGTGGGGATGATGCTTTTCTTCTTTCAGTCGGCTTTGTGCACATTCTAATCCACTACATCTTGTTCTTGCTGTAAACCTCTGACTAGGCCATCCCTTTTCCCCATTTCCAGGTTCCCAGCGGGGAAAGAATAAGTCCCTTGGTGACTTTAGGATAAACATTCCACGAGTTATCCCTTCAGATCAAGCGCTGTGAGTGGCTTAGCAGTATGGAGGCATTCGTCCAGAGCAGGGGTAGGCACGCTATGGCCTGCTGGCCAAATCCAGCCTGCCAGCTGTTTTTGTAAATAAAGTTTTATTGGAACGCAGCCATGCCCATTCATTGATCTGCCGTCTACGGGTGCTTTCGCACTACAACCACAGCCCTGAGTTGAGTAGTTGCGAAAGAGGCTGGAGGCCAGCACAGCCTGAAACACTTACTCTTGGGTCCTTTTCAGAACATGTTTGCCAACCCTGGTCTGTAGAATTTGCAAGTCATAATTGCTGCAAGTAGGAACTAGAAGTACCCCCCCCCCCCGCCTGCTGCCCCCCCCCCCCCCCATTCAGTAAACAGATGGAGGGATCAGAGAAAGAATGTGACTTGCCTTAAGGTCACAGAGCTGGTTAGTGGGAGAGCTAGAAGCTGAATTCAAACCTTCTGGTTCCTAGTGTGAGTTTTTGGCCCCTACTTTTGGAGGAGGAGCACTGTGAGCTTTACCGTTTACAAGCCATCAGCCATTACAACATAACGAAATTTAGTTTCTTTCGTAGCCGGCCCTGCCTTCCAAACTGACTTCACCAGATAAAATCGCCAGCCAGGCTGGCATTGATGTTCATCTGTTAATCTTACAAATAATACCTCCCAGATCTAGGAACGGAGATAAGGGCTAGGGACATGGATGAACGAATAATGCCTTTACCCACAGGAAGTGTGGATGAGAATGGTCAGATATTTGCACGTTGTTTTTTGCAGGGTGTTCTGATAGGGCCGTGCACAAAACAAGGCTGTGATCAGGTAGAGGAAGGGTGGTGTTAATTTGGCCTTAAGGAGGTAGTGGTGTTGTCAGAGTGACTTCAAAGAATTAGAGATGTTTGAGCTGGGAGTCTTGCAGGCAGAGAAAGGCGGTAGAAATGGCCTGGGGCCCTCTAGGCATGAATTTGGGACTACTTGTCGACCATAGTGAGAGAGTTGGAAAGGTAGATTGGGGCCAAATTGTGGAGCCCATGGCATTTCGTGATAAGGATGTGTAGTTTACATTCTGGAAGTTTCTGACCTATAGATTCCAGAACACGTGGGCAACCACAGTTCTTATTAAAGAGGGCCATCTTGAGCAGCATCTTTAGATTTAATAATTAATACCACAAATATAGAAACAGCTTTCTCCCCAATATATGTAGCTGGCTGATACTATGATTCATCAACCAAAAACTCATTTGAAGTGTTATAAACTATAAATTTACACTATTTATTAATAAGTTGATAAATAATTATTATTAAATAACTTTATAATTCATTATAAATAAATAAATACTTCATTGATACTATTATAAATCAGTAGCATCTTTTTGCTTATTGGATATTTTCTTGATCGCTAGATACTGAATAAAACTAGATATTGACTAAAAGTAATTGCCCGAAGTGTCCAAAATTTTTGATTAAAAAATAATGTTAGGAACTGCCGCTATTGACAGTCATGAAATTTTTTGAGTAAGTGAATGGCCCAGGTTCCAGAGTCAAGCTGCTACAAATTTTATTGGCTGTGTGACTTTGAGTATCAAGTTGTTTAATCTCTGCAAGCTTTAGAGTCTTTCCCTCTAAGGGCAACATTTGCCTTTTCAGATTGGTGCAGAGATACCATAAATGTAGGAAAAGCCTGTAGCGAGAGGTTGGTGCCGAGCGATGCTTACTGGTTTTGGTGGTATGGGCAGATGTGCCTTAGATCTGACCCAATATGGAGGATGAGCCGACAGGGGGGAGTTGTAAGACCTTTTCGTTATCCAAGTGAGAAATAATGGAGGCCTGGATTAGGGCAGAGGAGGGGGCCTGGAAAGGATGGGAAAGTGTACATCCACCTTCGGCAATGATGTGGAAAGCGAAAGAAGCCACTTCTGTTCATACCTAAAGCAAGGGACCGGGCAGAGATTAGAGTTTAGCGAAACCTAATGGCATGACTTCCTGGCACCGTATCCTGTGAATTATCTGGCAAGTTCCATGGCTCTTAATTCCTGGAATTGATCTAGATAAGAATTCACCCAGGGTAAATTTCTTTTATTAGTTTAATGAATTAATGAACCCCTCCCTGGAACATGTTGAAACTAGAATTAGCACAGAAGTACCTCTTTTCATTGGGATTTAGCAGAGCCCTGCCATTTAGCCTATACCCATACTAGAACCTTCAAAAAAATGTATACAAGGCAATGCGTGGCATATTCCAATTTTTAAAAAAATGAGCTGAAATTTACATATTAAATATTTAAGCGCCTATGCTTAGAAAAAGTCAGACAGCATAAGTGTTAAGTGTCATCTGAGAGATTTTTATTTCCTTCTTTGTCATTTCTGTATTTTCCAAAATGAATATATGTATTTTTAATAAGTGCTAAAAAGGAAACCAACAACAGAAAGGAACAGATCAGAAGGGCTTCAGGGAATTTGCTGTTCCTGCCTTTTTGAGTAGCTGTTTACAAATGCTAGTGGTAATGGGTGCCTTCCCAACTGTGTCTCAATTCAGTCAGATGGTGTTCTATATCTAGGGATATGGGGGCTAGCTCATAAAGGTGGGTGGCAGTGAGAAATGAGAGTAGCAGTCATACGTGCCGATGGGGCCAGTCAAAATTTGACTATTACGTTTTATTGAATTATTTTTAATGTGAAATTCGAGTCCAGGCTAAGACATATGATTTTTGTTATTTACCATCGTCTCTCAGTCTGCAGATTCTCACACGCGTGGGTGTTTGCGCACATGCATGGGCATACACCGCCGAGGTGCCGAAACGTTCACCGTGAGCAGCGAGAACACAGATCCAGAAATCAGGAAATGGGGGGGTCTGGTCTCAGCTCTGTTACTTGGTTTTGTAATAGGCTTGACTAAGTCACCAGCCTCCCTGAGCCCAGATTCTTCATGTGTGAGTGAGGAATAATCGGTAAGAGTTCTGACCACCTCACAGGGGTATTTTGGAAATCCATTTTGAACGGATTATAAAATGCCATGCATATGAGTTGTTTTCAGTGCTGGCTTGGCTGCTCGTCAGCGTTGTGGTTATGGACACGTGACAGCAGCTCTCTGGACCCCAGTGTGATAAACTCCAGATGACCTTGCTGTCCATTCAGCACAGAGATGTGGGGTTCAGAGATGGTGGGTCAGAAAGGCTTGCCCTGGGGGCAAGTGGTTTTCTAACTGAGCAGGCGTCAGAATCACCTGGAGGGCTTGTGCTACCACGGATCCCTGCCTCCCCGCTCAGGGTTTCTGATTTTATAGAGTGAGGCCTGAGAATATGCATTTTTTTAAGTAGGCAGAACCCAGTGTGGAACTTGAACTCAGGACCCGGAGATCGAGACCGGAGCTGAGATCAAGAGTCAGACACTTAACCGACTGACCCACTTGATCTCACCCAGGAGCCCCGAGAATATGCATTTCTAACACATCCCCCATGATACTGGTGCTGCTGTCCCAGAGGCCACACTTGAAGGGTGAGGGCGGGTAGCGGGCAGGTGGGAGAACTGTATACACTGTGAAAAAAAAAGCACATCACTGAATTACTCAGTATTCACTACCCCCTCCCATGCAAGCACACCAAAATCACCCAAACTGGATGTTTTCTGAGATTTCATTCCTTTTCCTGAATGTTTGGTTCTCTCATGATACCTCAGTCTGTGGAAACACAAAGTGACTTTTGGATCAA
Source organism: Lynx canadensis (assembly GCF_007474595.2). Lineage (NCBI taxonomy): Eukaryota > Metazoa > Chordata > Mammalia > Carnivora > Felidae > Lynx > Lynx canadensis. The sequence goes on from NC_044307.1 coordinate 12,304,303, forward strand.
GCGGTTCTCGCCTCCGTAACCCTATGTAACATCGGCAAACTTACTACCCCCCATCAGCTCAGAACGCGGAGACGATTGTATTCATACGTGTGTGTGCACCAGAGGCCAGCGATGTCTTTGGCTCTGTTCTCCTTTTTAAAAATGCAGTGAGTAAGCTAATTTTGTAGGAATGTCTCAGAAAGCTATTCCTGTAAACCCAGCATTGTTAAGCTGAGATAGAGGAAGCAGCACTGATTAGCGCAGTGTAGACGACTAATCGTGTAGACGACCCTCCAGATTCAGAAGGTTTGGACAGGAACCCTCTGACTCATCCCTTATGGCTCTGGTGTGTGGTAACATTTAATTTTCTCCCGTGGCATCTCTTTTTTCAGCCAGGGTTAATACTTCTATGTGATTCTTTCACTGGAGGGGATGAGTAAGCGGGGGAGAGTTGGCATTCATTGCTTCATCAACTGTGTGTGTGAGTCATCTCCCGCTTGTCTTCTTAATTCAACTGGAAGGAGGGGAAATGTTATCTCTGGTTCCTGAGGCCAGTTTGGGCTTCAGTTAACTAGGAGACTCCCTCGAGGGACTCGTGATCGTAGGTTCATTCACTTACTAAGGGAATGAATAGATTGTGAATCTCATTACTGTAGCATGTATTACATAAGTGATGTAAATGGCGAACTACGGTAACATCGAGATGTTTATTGATGACCAGGCACCACAGGCAGGATGTTAGCTCCGGGAGGGTATTCTATGAAAGGTGGTGGACTTAAAAAAAAAAAAAAAAAAAAGGATGAGTTCAGATTCATACCTTTACTGAATGCCTCTCTTCTTGCTTCTGATTTGAGTAACAGAGTTATTGAGGGAAGAAGAGGACAATTTCCAAATAAAATAGCCTCGGATCCTTGTTTGGATTTAATGTGGTAGCCGGGCTATTTTGAAACACAGTTATATGTTTCTTAGTTTCTACTTCTAATGCTCAGTTCACTCGTGTCTTCCTGTTTGGCTTGTACCTTCCCCTTCTGACTCAGTTTTCTCTGTTTCTCTTCTTACTCTGCCAGACCACTATTGTGCCTCTGCCTTTGGCTTTTCTCGCTTACCCGCTCCCTTGTATGGCCTTTTTTACTGAAGCATGTCTCTGTTCACTGTTTCTTTATCCCCAGGCAGACCCTCCAGATGGAAGGTTCGTCTTTTCTTTTAATGAATACATTTCATTTTGATGCGGACAGAATTTACATACACTGAAATACAACATCTATCTTAAAGGTGCAGTTCAATGAGTTTTGATAAATGGGTACCTCTGCTTAGCACCCTAATCTGGATGTAGGATGGTTCCATCACTCCAGAGAGTATTTATTCCTCCTTCCTGTCAATTCCCATGGCCCCGTATCCAGCCTCTGACTTCTTATACCATAATGAGTTTTGTCTGTTCTCAAACTCCATACAAATGGAATCATGCAGTGTGTGTTTTCTTGTAAATGCCTTCTTTTGTTCAACACATTTTTGAGATTCACCCTCATTGTTGCATGCATTAAGACTTCATTATTTTTTAAAATGCTGGCCAGTATTCCACTGTGGGTGGATGCTACAGTTTATCCATTCGCCTGTTCACAGATATGTGGGTTGTTTTCACATTTTGACTATTTTGAAGAGAACAGCTATAAATGCTCTCGTACAAGTCTTTTTGTGGATATATGTTTTTATTTTTCTTTGGAGTGGATTACGTGGGACATCGGGTAAGGTGTGTAACTTTATAAGAAACTTCTCATGAAGCAAGTGGTTGTAGCAATTGTATGCTCCCTCCAGAAAGGTATTAAAGTCCCAGTCACTCCGAACCCTACCAATATTTATTGGTTCTTTTTAATTTTAGCTATTCTAGTGGCTACATGAAGTATCATCACATGGTTTTAATTGCATTTCCTGATGGCTAATGATGTTGAGCCCCCCCCCCTTTTTTTTTAAATGTGGTTTTTGGCCATATGTTTAGTGTCTGTTCCAGTCCCTTGACCGTTTAAAAAAATTGAGTTGGTTGCCTTTTTTTTTGGATGTGTAAGAGTTCTATATATATCCTGGATACAAGTCCTTTGTCTGATATATGTATGACCACATATCCCCCCCAGTGTTATCTCTGGTTCCTTTTTTCATTTTTTAACTGCATTTTTGGATAAAGAGTTTTTAATATTAATGAATTATAATATATAATCTATTAAGGTACATATATTTTTTCTGTGTCTTTATAGCTTTTTGCTTACCCTCTGGTTACTAAGATATTCTACTGTTTTCTCACAGAAGCTTTTAAATTTAGCCTTACTATTTAAATGTATGACCTATCTCAAATTAGTTTTAATGTATGGTGTGAGGTAGGGATCAAGATTCAAAATTGTTTGCATACATTAATTGGAATGTATGAAACAGTTATGGAAAATATTTTCTGTCCTCATCAAATTGCCTTTGTTAGAACTCAAGTGACCGTCTTTGTTTTGTTTCAAGACTCTTCAATTCCATTGATCCACATGCTGTACTAATGTCAGTACTGTACTGACTTGATTAAAATAGCTTTGTTGCAAGGCTGCAGTGTGAGTCCTCTAACTTTGTTCTTTTTCAAGATTATTTTGGGCGTTCTAGCTTTTTAGAATTCCGTATACATTTTAGCATTGACTTGGAATTAAAAAAAATGCTTTTTAAGTGCACTTTTGGTGATGGGCACAGGGTATAACACTGCATGTTAACTAACTGGAATTAAAATAAGAACTTAAAAACCAAACAAAATAAAACAAATTGTACGGCTAACAACAAATTCTTTTAGAAGTTTGTTTGGATTGCATTGAACTATGAGAAATCAACTTGAGGACAATTGACCTATTAACAATTTTGAGAACTTCCAATCTGAAAATATACTATATCTCTCTGTGCTTTTATTTATTAATTTCTCTCAATAACATTTCCCCATTTTTGCAGAGGCATTGAATGGGTTTTTTTTAGTAAAATTTAACTGTATTTTATGTTTTTTGATGCTATAATAAATTTATTTTTTATAGAATCTCATTTTCAAAATTTTTAATGTTTAGATAAGAAATACAACTGATTTTTGTTAATTGACCCTGTATCTTATGGACTGCTAAATTCACTTACTAGTGAGGGCACATAACCATGTTCCTTATCTTAAGGGGAAAGCTTTCACCCTTTCACCGTTAACTGTGACATTAACTCTGAGTTTTTCATAGTTGTCCTTGATTGGCTTGAAGACGTTTCCTTCTATTCCTGATTTTCTGAGGGATGTTGATTTATTTGTTGCTATCAGCAAAGGATTTTGAATTTCATGTAGTTCTTTTTTTGCATCTAATAAGATGTCCTATAGCTTTTCTCCTCTATATGGTGAATTACATTGATTGATTTTAAATGTTAAACTAACCTTCAGTTTCTGGGATCAGAAAAAGTTACTGATAGTTATCACTATTCTTTTTACCTATTCTTTTAATATCTTATTATGTATATTTACAACTGGGACCATTAAGAATATTTATCTCTATGGGGCACCCGTGTGGCTCAGTCGGTTAAGTGTCCGACTTTGGCTCAGGTCATGATATTGTGGTTTGTGAGGTGAAGCCTCGCATTGGGCTCACGTTGGGCTCGCGTCAGGCTCTGTGCTGACAGCTCGGAGCCTGGCATTTGCTTCAGATTCTGTGTCTCCCTCTCTCTCTGCCCCTCTCCCCACTCGTGCTCTGTCTCTCTTTCTCTCTCTCAAAAATAAATAAACATTTTTAAAAAAGATTTAAAAAAGAATATTTATCTCTAATTTTCTTCCCTTGTATAGTATTTACTAGATTTATTAAGTGTTGGTGTTATGTTGGCCTCATAAAATGTGTGGCAGACTATTGCTGTCTTCACCATTTTCTAAAATAATTTTTTGTGATATTTTATTTCTTTTTAAAAAGATGTGCAGTTCAGTAGTGAAACCATTGGGCCTAGAGTTTTCTTTGTGCAAAGGTTCTAAAAGTATGACACTGTGATTAAAAATATACAGGAAAGTGTTCTTTTTTCTTTTGGTGAACAGTTCTCTGAGTTGTAACACATACGTAGAGTTGTATACCTTCTACCACAGTCAGGATACACAACGGTTACATCCTGGTGTGCCAGGGATTTTGATAATGAATTCAGTTTCTTCACAGAGAGCAAACTATCCACATTTTTAATTTATGCTTTGTTATATTTTGGTAAATCATGTTTTCCATTTGTCAAGAAATTATTCCTTTCATCTAAGTTGTCAAATTTGTTGCCATAAAGTTATTTATAATGTTTCCTCACTGTCTATTTCATGTCTGTAGGATCTCTGAAAATATTCCCCTTTTCACTTCTCATATTGATTATTTTTTTTTCTTTTTACTTTTGTGATTAGTCTCGCTGGAAGTTAATCAATTTTATTAATCTTTTCAAAGAATGAACTGCTGCTTGTTTTCAGATTCATTGATTTCTGCTCTCATCTTTATTTTTTCCTTCTTTGTCCATCCTTTGGGTTTAATTTGCTCTCCTCTTCCTAGATGACTGATTTGCAAATTTTTCTTCTTTTCTGTTAGTAGGTGCATCCTCTTTTAGGATTATCATGTCTACCTAATGAATATACCCTTTAATTATGATACAATGGTCCTTTACCTCTGGCAATTCTCCTTGTTACAAGTCTGCTGATACGGATGTGAACACAATAGCTGTAGGCCGTTCAGATGTCAATCACCCACTTGTGGTGAATCCTCCTGGCTTAACTACATGGCACAGATTTAGGTATATAATAAATACTTTCATCGTTACATAACTCGATATAGACGTTCCCCGACTTAAGATGGTTTGACTTACGATTTTTCAGCTTTATATGAGAGCAAAAGTGATACGCGTTTAGCAGGAACCGCAGTTTGAATTTTGAATTTTGATCTTTCCCCGGACTAGGATATACAGTGTGATCCTCTCCTCTGATGCGGGCCGGGCTCTGTCGGCCATGTGATCACAAGGGCAGACGGCTGATACACTGACGAGCATTCTGTACCCATACGGTTATTCTGTTTTTCCCTTTCAGTATAGTACATAAGCGTTCTGAGCACGTTTAAGGTAGGCTAGGCTGAGCTATGGTGTTCGGCAGGTTATGCCTATTAAATGCATTTTCGAATAAGGATATTTTCAACTTAAAGTGGGTTTATGAGGACATAGCCTCATTGTGAATCAAGGAGTATCTGTATTTTGTTATTTCCGTTTTATTTCCTTGAGGTTTTTTTAATAGTAAGTATTTTTAATTTCCAAGAATAGGATTTTTAAAATTTCCTTTTTTTTAATTTTTAAAATTTTCTCCATGGGTGTTACTTTATTTTCTTTAATGTTTATTTATTTATTTTGAGAGAGACAGAGAGAGAGAGAGAGAGAGAGAGAGCGAGCCAGTAGGGGAAGGGCAGAGAGAGAGGATCCCAAGCAGGCTCCGTGCTGTCAGTGCAGAGCCCAATGCAGGGCTCGAACCCACAAACTGTGACATCATGACCTGAGCTGAAATCGAGAGTTGAGAGTCGGATGCTTAACTGACTGAGTCACTGAGTATTGCTTTAAATATTTTGAGGCCGTTTTGTTGGATGCATATATATTCGTGACCGTAAGACCTTTTTTTATTAATTGTTCCTTTTGCCAGTATATAATGTCCTTTGTGGTCATTTATAATGTTTTTTTTTTTTTTTTACCTTATATTCCATTTATTTGATAATAAAAGCGCTACCCTGGATCTTGTTTGTATTTCGTTCATATTTTTTAGTTCCTTATTTTCATCTTTGTTTTACACTTCATTTTATTTTATTTAAAAAAAAATTTTTTTTTTCAACGTTTATTTATTTTTGGGACAGAGAGAGACAGAGCATGAACGGGGGAGGGGCAGAGAGAGAGGGAGACACAGAATCGGAAACAGGCTCCAGGCTCTGAGCCATCAGCCCAGAGCCTGACGCGGGGCTCGAACTCACAAACCGCGAGATCGTGACCTGGCTGAAGTCGGACGCTTAACCGACTGCGCCACCCAGGCGCCCCAACACTTCATTTTAAATGGATCACTGTTTTTCCCCCACATATTGTATATAGTTTGGATGCAGTATTACTGTTACTTGAGTAGTGACTTTATACCCAATTATAATTACTTTTATTAATAAGACTTTTTTTTTAGCTTTGTCTAATGTTTTCTACGTGCCATTTATTTTTGCTGCTGCTGCCGCTTCTTTTTTTAACCCTTTCCTTCCTTCCTTTGGCTAGATTGTATTTTCTTTGGCTAATGTAAAAGAAGATATTTTATATTATTCGTATAATTATTCTTACTTTTATCTTAACCTAAACTTAGCTTTCTCTAAGACTTACCAGTGACTTCATTGTTCCCCCAGTTACTCCCCACCTCATAACCATTAGACCTCTCCTGTCTCAGACTGCTGTTTTTCCAAATTTCTACCCTTCTGAGTTTCTCCAAGAGTTTCCCTGACTACTAGTGTTTGTTAATGGGCAACACTCTGAGATGGGTATCAGTCCGCAGCCTGTGCAACTCCCCCAGCTTGTTTGAAACCAGAAGTGACTTGACTTGATCTTTAAGAAAGTTAATGCTTCTGGCAAAGTGAAGGGTAGATTTCATTGGGGTAACATCGGAGGCACAGGTACCTCTAGGGGTCTTCTGCAGTAGTGCAGAAGAGTTTATGACAGTGGAAGTTCCGTGGAAGGATCGATGTGTTTGTACTTGAGGCGTGTGGGAGAAAGAAGTCGATGGAGCTAAGCCTGAGTGGTAAATATGTTACATTTCTTTATTTTTCAAGTTCCAGTCACACGATTTCTTTTTTTTTTTTTAATGTTTATTTATTTTTGAGACAGAGAGAGACAGAGCATGAACGGGGGAGGGGCAGAGAGAGAGGGAGACCCAGAATCGGAGGCAGGCTCCAGGCTCTGAGCCATCAGCCCAGAGCCCGACGCGGGGCTCGAACTCACGGACCAGGAGATCGTGACCTGAGCTAAAGTCGGACGCTTAACCGACTGAGCCACCCAGGCGCCCCTTCAGTCACACGATTTCTTACTAGAGTTTTGCTGGCAGGGTTAAGTGAGGTAAAACATGTAGGCTACATGACATATCCTGGTATAGAAATGATCATGTAAAAACTGGACGGCTGATTTCCACATTTCTGTCTCAATGGCTGTATGAAGGGGCGTAGGAAGGCGGCAGGTGCTCTAGAAGTGTTTTTGTTGTTTTTGCATTGGAGAGCAGGGGATAATATAATTCTTTTATTTGTATTCCTTGTCATTTTGAATTTGAATTGCCGATGAGACATCTAGGTAGCAGATAATTGGGTATATCCGTCTGGAGCTGATAGAAGACAGGGTTTTGAGAGTAGTTGGTAAAACTATAGGGGGCCTTCTAGCAAGACGTGACAGGGGGAGAAAGAGAAGAGATCCTTGGAAAAACATTTATAGAATGGATTTGGAGGAAGAAGATCCATCAGAGAAAATTAGGAGGCCTTGAATCTTTTTTTTTTTTTCAAAGATTTATTTATTTTCGAGAGAGAAAGAAGGGGCAGAGAGAGAGAGGGGGACAGAAGATCCAAAGTAGGCTCCACGCCATCAGCACAGAGCCCAGTGCTGGGCTCAGACTCTCGAGCCATGAGATCATAACCTGAGCCGAAGTCAGACGCTCAACTGACTGAGCCACCCAGGTGCCACTAGGAGGCCTGGATTTTTGTCCCATTTCTGACACTAACTAGTTTCCTTAACCTTTTAAGAAACAGTCTTTTCAGGGGCTTCTCTCTCTCTCTCTCTCTCTCTCTCTCTCTCTCTGTCTCTGTCTCTCCGTCTCTCTCTTTTTGAGCTGTTCTCTCTCTTCCATTCTCCCCCCCCCCCTCCCCCTTCCTCCCCCCTCCTCCTTCCCATGTTCTCTTCCTCCATTCTTCATTAATTTCACAAATATTTCATGAATACCTGCACAGAACACAGAACCCCAGAGAAGGAGCACCTAAATCAGACTGGGGAAAAGGGAGTCAGAGCAGGCTTTCAGAACACATGCCCTTCAAACTAAGCTTTTGACAACGAGGAGTGATTTAGACAGCATGTGCAAAGAGACACCAGAAAAAAAAAATGCAGAATGGTGTATGGACAGACAGAAGGAGTAACAAGCAGATCAGTGAGTCAGGCCTGACAGCGCTGGAGAGGTTCAAGGGCTAGGTCAGGAGGGGCCTTGTGTGCAAACACGGGACCCTGGATTTTATCCGGAATGTAACGCAAACGCCCAAATCCACTGGAGGACCAGAGACAGGGCTGTGAAAAGTCACATGTGTGGTTTAGAAACCTCATTTTTCCAGTGCTGTGCATGTGGCATGATAAGGGAGTAGGTGGTGGACAGGGAGACCAAAGAGGAAACAGTTCTAGAAATTCAGGTGACAGAGGAATGTTTATTTAACGACCGTGGAGCACCTGCTCCATGCTAATCGCCGGCCTGTGTGCCGGGGATCCCGCGTGGGCCAGGACACTCAGGCCCCTTATTCTCAGGAAGCTTGTGGTGACCGTGGAGATGACAGGCGTGTAAAAGGAAGCAGATTGGAGGGATGTTAATGAGGCAAGATCTAGGGACCCGAAGGTGAATCAGACCTTGGAGGTGAGTGAGAGGGCAGGGCCTTCTGGTTTGGAGAGCTGGGCGGACCGCGGCACCACTTGGTGCCCTGGGGAGCCCGGCAGAAGAGCTGAGTGGGGCTTCCAGGTGGAGGTGTCCAGCATGTGCTTGGAGAAACAGCTCTGGACCTCAGAAGGGGCCTCTGCGGCTTCTTTGTGTACTAGATGGAAGAATTGAACTAGTTGTTTCACTTACTTGATTTTCTTCCCTTCCATGACTGCATTTCAGCGTCTGCGTCTGACAGGTGTTTCACTAAAGACCAGACTTCCTTCTACATCTCTGCAGAACCTCATACGGAGCTGGGCAAGATGGTCGAGTTTACTGATCGTTTTAGGTGGATCTGGAAGGCAGTGCTATCGATTTCATTACTCACTGCTGGTCCTTGCTTTCCCCTTACCCTTCTAGTCGCTACCTCGACTTTGGCTTGCTGTGTGAATTGCTGTGGGTAGTTGTGCCATAGTCTGTCTATCACACGCACTCTGAGGGCTTTGGTCCACTCTGCGCATTTTATAGAGAGAAGAGACCCAGAGGGTTCGTGAGGCTTCCAACGTGCTGGTGGAGCTAGGATTAGATCTCTTAATTCACTGGTCCCTTTGGTACTGCCTTCCCTCCCCCTTGCAGAGTGAGTTCTTAGGTATATATTTGTGCAGGAGTTTGGAGATGACTAAGCCTGTGTATGTGGCTTTGAGACTTCATGTCAAGATTGCCAAGAAGCATTGGATTCCGTTAGCTGTGACGTAGGCAGGCGGCCGTCCTTGGTGCCACAAGTTGGATCGGGGCAGCTCTCTGCCCACACGCCCTTGTTTGGGGTGCCCTCAGGAGGCTGTCAGGAATCCTTTTACCCCAGGTGTAGAGTCCTACTGTGCTGTGACTTCAAAGCAAAAGCAAAAAGTGCAGAAATGACCTGCCGGAGTGTGAGAAGCACTTCTTGCTGGTTAAGAGTTTCAAGTGCGAGAGAAAGAGACGTGTTGAAAGGACATTTACTTTCATCAGCTCAGAACATCTGCTTTTTATTCTTTAAAAGGAAGCAACACCTCAAATTACAGCAGTCCCTAGGCAGGCAAGCACTTGAGATTTTGATCTGTGCAGATTCTTCGAGGGGGTGCCTCCCAGAGCTTTTAGGAGTGATTTGTAGCACTTGACAGATTTTGGAGGATGACAGACAGGTTTTGTGGGGAAGGGGAGAGGGCAGCAAAGACAGGGGAGGAACCGCTCTGTGAAACAGCAAATGAGCCTTTTCTCTCCTACCTGGGTAGAAGTAGAAGCTGTACTCAGCAGACCCCGGAGACCACATTAAAATCGGAAATGAAAACCAAACGCCGTTTTTTTTTAATAATTATTATTTTTAATGCAGTGCCCACCTCCAGAGCATTCCTCCAGCGTGGGCTGCATCGTAATTTCCCCTTTTATATAGATTTCATTTTTTTTTTTATTGTGCTGAAATATACATGGCATAAAACTCGGCCACGTTAACTGTTGCTAATGTGGGGTTCCGGGACATCAAAGCCATTCACAGTGGTGGATGTCACAGCTGTCCTACGTTTGTTCTTTTTATTTTTTGTTTACTTATTTTTCCCTTGGGTAATTATTTTATTTTTTTATGAATATAATTTATTGTCAAATTGGCTTACATACAACACCCAGCGCTCATCCCAACAAGTGCCCTCCTCAATGCCCGTCACCCATTTTCCCTCTGTTCTTTTTGATTTGAGGTGCAGGTTTCCCAAATTAAGCACCTTAGGAGGCAAAGAAGCATCACCCCTAACCCCAGAGCCCATCGTAACATTAGAATGGAGCTGGTAGGTGCCAAGGGTTTTTTCTTATTCACGTGCTTTTGTTTAAACCTAGCTGTGATACTGTTCTAGGAGGCTGTAACGTGAATTTCAGAGTTGTAAGGAAATTTGAAGATGGTTCACTCCATTCCCCTGTTTTTAGATTAAGAAATGAATAGCCCAGAGGGACAATGGCTTGCTTAGCTGGGTCCAGAGCCCAGGTGCTCTGTCCCCTGAGACCACTGCCCTGGGCTAGTCGGTCTTTAGTTTCAAAATGTGGTATAAAAAATTCATTGGCGGTTTATTTTTAGGGTAATCTCTCTCTCTCTCTCTCTTTCTCTTTCTCTGTGTGGTTTCTGTGTCTGGATTTTTTTTTTTTTTTAATGGCGTCTTCAAACAGGAATTTGTTTTAAGCAAGAAAATCACAACCTTATTGTTTACCAGCCGTGACCTTAGACGCTGACATTCACTCCTGTCCTGCCTGTGTTCGGATATCACTATACCCAGGATCTTCCTTCTTTCTCCCCCACCCCCGTTTCTTCTGCTGATTGTAGTAAAACCAAAGTTTAAAGGTGATCCTTGTTTTTCCCCAGTTGGGCTTTTCCAGACAGTTGCTCTTGCTTCTTAAGATCTGTTTCCCACTTAGGGAAATTAGGTGAAAACTTGAGGAAGCAGAGCCTTGCAGTTAAAAACACAATGTCTGCTTACCACTGCACACCCTCGGGGCCGGCCTGCCTGTTCCGTCTCCTCTCCAGTCTCTCCTGCCTCCCAGGGCCCACCCGCAGGCAGTTCTCACCTCCTCCTGCCCACATCGGAGGTCTGTGGGAGGTGGTTAGGAAGCCCGAGGACTGACGGGGAGCTCGGGGGGAGCTGGGGTATATTGTTTGGGTCGGCCATGTAAGCCTTGTGCTGCTGTGTAAATGGCCACGATTCAGGCGTTATCTCGGGACTTCTGCTGGGCACCAGACCACCCGATCTCCTGGTAAGGTTAAACTTGGCCCTCCCCTCCCTCCCGCCCTCTTTGATCAGCCGGGAATGGCCCCGGGGAGGGAGGGCAGGAGGGAGGGGGAGGCCAGAGCACAGCAAGATGTGCACTCGGCAGAAACATAATAACCACACAGGCGGAACAGGGAGTGTTTTCTCAGTCTGTACCCCAGATACAGAGGAAGAAGTCCATTCCCGAATCCTTGCCCGAGCTCATTCTTAAAGGGTACCTTTAAGACACCTTCGCTGTCAAGAGCCTGCCCAGACCATCAGCTTGGCCGGCAGCCGCGGGGAAAGTCCGAGAAGACCCCGGGATTGGGAGAGAGAGGCTAAAAAGCATGCACTATCTGCCACGTGTGTTTCGTAAAAATGTAATTGAAGAAGACAAGAGTAAGCTCCCACTGCTGCCTAATAGCTTATTTTTTTGACTGAGAAGAACGTTTCTTTTCATTCAGCAGATCATTTTAGGTGTCATTCAGTTTATTTTAAGCAGTGTGTTTCATCCTGAGCAGATTAAGAATTTTATTTTTTTAAGCTCTGGACTGTGTTGCTTCCTACTGGGAAACTTTTTTTTTTTAACGCCGATGAACAAAATCTATGCGGTCAGGTACTGAATTTTTGCATGTTTGTCTTCTAAGAGGCAACACAGTCGATTCTTCAAAATCATGTGAACCTGACATTTCACTTGGGGAAGTTGAAGGAAGTCGGCGAGGTCTCACGTTCGTTCATGAAAAGACGTGCCTCTTTTTCTCCTTATCACCTTTTAGTATCTGTCCTGCTGGCTGGCGGGCTGTGGTCTGGCTTAGCCCTCTCCCTGGAAGTCACATTGTGCTCCAGAACCCTGTTTACTGTGACCCACAAACCGTTCCCAGGCTTCGCAGCGAGGAGCCAGAGGTAAAGCCATCAAAAAGCAAATGGTGGTTCAACCCTCCCCGAAATCCACCTGGAATGTGTCTCTGAATTCAGTTAGACCTGTTTGCTCTCCTTTTGCGTCCTCACTCGCTCCTAACTTGCAGCGCCCTGCTCCCCCTTTTTATTTTCACTTTTATCATTTGAGTAGTAACGGACGGGGAAGTAGTTACTCAATTTGTAAAACGTTGGGTGGTGAGGTCACAGATGCCGAGATTAGCCTGTAGTTTGTAACCGTTTCAGACAGACGACAGCAAGATCTTGCCTGTGTATTTCGGAGCTGTTTTGTTGGTCTTTTAAACGTAGTGGTAACAGGGAAAAACAGAGAGGTTGCTTTCTGCCATGGTGCTGCTGAATCCTTGAACACAACCCATCAGCAAATCCAGATGCATTTCAGCAGGCACGGAATATTTCTTGTCTAGTGGTGAACTGAACATTGCATAGAAGAAAACAGAAAGGGGACTTTTTTTTTCTGGAAGTAAAGATCAGGTACTAATTTCTGGACAGACCTTCTGTTGCACAAGTTAAATTTTCATTCCTCTCCGGTTGTATTTTCTTGGTGTATTTGAGCTTTCCTGCCGTTTTTTTTTTTTTTTTTTTTTTTTTTTTTTTTTTAATTTGCTTCGTTGGAAAAAAAAAGGCAGTATGTATTTTGTTTTATTAAGCTGGAAGGACAATCATAGAATCTGAATTTTAGAGTTGAAAGGGTTTTAATCTAACTGAATGTTCTAATTTTACAGATGAGAAATCTGAGGCATAGTGAGGTTAAGTGACCAACCTTACAACACACAGCTTGTTTGTGTGAGGGCTGGGCTAAAAACCCAGCTCTCCAGAGACTCCTACTTCACTGTTTTTCTTCAGTGGGCATAAGTTTTTAGCTCCAGCTAGGATCTTTTTCTGTTATTGGGATTATTTCTGAAATGGTTGGGTCTTGAAAATGTATTATTTCAAACCTCCCTCCATGAAATCTCATTACCACGTAACGTGGAGAGTGTATTTACACATGCCAAGACAGTCTTTAATGATTGTCAGTGTGCCCTATCTGGAAGTTTTAATCTTCTTTAGAACAAGGTTTATCTGTTTAAGAAAAGCCCAGGGGTGTGTTAAGTGTGGATGGAGAACAATGAAGCATTACCTCCCAGGTCTTGGGGGACAGAGTGGGAGAGGTGGAGGGAGGGGCGTCAAGCACGTTCTTACTCCCATGGTCCATGCAAGTTGCTCAAATAATTTATCAGTGACACCCTTCTTCGCTGCAAGGCACTAATGACCGAGTGATGTGTGTAGACTTGGAGGTTCCGGGCCCTGTTCAAATGAATCACGAACATTGTCCATTTCCAGTGCAGACGAAAAGTTAATCCCGTGGAGGCAGAAGTGGTTACTATTCCCCCTGCGCCATTACCTCTGTGACATTGTCTCTCGCGGTGCCTTGGGGAGAGATGATCGGAAGGGGCAAACATTGTCTCCTGGTGCTCGTAGCCATAGGAAGTCATGAACGGTAAGATGTGTGTGCAGGGTGGGCAGTATGTGCTCAGGAAGGGACCTCCTTCTGTCCCCTGGCCAGAGCTCCCGGGGGCCCAGTGGGTCTCCTCCTAGTAGCTGGGGCACCGAGTGCCGGGGTGCCGTGGCTTTGGATTGGTGACAACAATACCCATTGCCTATAAGGACATGATTATTTATTTGGCCTTAGGTGTTACGAAGATGTTGTTTGATCTCCATTGGGCTTTGTTAGAAGTGTATTAGAAAGTCCCAGGGCAGAAATGTTTGGTCCCTTTGGTGGAGGTAGGTCACCTACTCACTACATGAGTACATTGAAAACATGTTTGTTTTTTTTTAATGTTTATTTATTTTTTGGGGGGAGGGGCAGAGAGGGGGGAGACACAGAACTGAAACAGGCTTCAGGCTCTGAGCTGTCAGCACAGAGCCCAGCATGGGGCCCGAACTCATGAGCCATGAGGTTGTGACCTGAGCCAAAGTCAGACACTCAACTGACTGAGCCACCCAGGTGCTCCCAAAACATTTGAGGATTAAGCCTAGTGAGAGTTTTGCATCTACTATGAGAGATTTGGGGAGTTGGGGGCAACTACAGGGGGAAAAACATAGAAAAAAGGAATTTTTAAAAAGGAAAAAAATTAGGCTTAGCTCTTCAGAGACCACAAAAAAATTTAAAAGACTTAAGTGCAAAAAAAAAAAAAAAAAAAAGAGGGGAAAAATGCTGTTAAATAGCCATATTCTAAATAGCACCACAGTAACTGGGATCTGAAGAGGATGGAAAGCAGGGAAGGTCTTAGGGAAGCCCAAGGGGAGATTGTAACAGTTTGGGAACATCCTTGTACGTGGAATTATTTTGCCCTTAATATGTGATACTGTGTTAACAGTATGCTGAGGAATTTTCCCAATTAGCAATCCAAAACGGAATCACCTCACATACGTATATGCTGTCGGTGAGATCCAGTTAAAAGAAAACGTGTGGGTGGGTGGGTGGGTGCCTCCTTCTTCCCGCTCCCTCCTCGTCCTGCTGAGGGTGTCCACTTTAATACGATGCAGGTGTGGGTGCTATACAGGTGCCCCTGTGCAGTGTCTTAGAAAGGAGTCACCAAGTTCGGAATTTCCTTAAAACTCGTACTAACAGAGGTGTCCTCTCCAGACAGCAAAGATGTTAAAGACGCTTTAAGAGCTGAGAGTCTATTGCACTAACGATGTCCCTCCTCTCCCCTCTCTTAGCTTTTAGGGTCAAAACTACCTTTCCCTTGAATACGAGAAGGAGAGAAACCCCTTTTTCCACTATTCCTACGACAGAGGTTTCAAAACTCCCTTGGTTTACCTAAAACTAGGAGCTTCATGACAGGCAGACCTCTGACCAGTAGATCAGAAGGCATATTCCTTTCTTTCTTTCACGTGTTCCTTTCCACCAAAGAATGCAACACTATAATTCCTTTGAGTTCCTTAATGATTATTCACTTTTGTTCCCTCCTGTTTCTCTAGTAGAGATTTAAATATTTAATTTGGTATACTCCTGGAATTAACTGCTTTCAGAGGGTATACGTAGTCAGCATATTTAAATGCATCCGGTGCGGACATTGTTAGAAGGAAGAAAAAAAAAACCCAACCACCTCAACATTTTCAGGAAGAAATTATTGTAAAATGAGGTATAAGGTTTCCTAAATAGAGTACAGGATAGTGGACATTAATGTAACCTTTTTCTTGGAGATTTATTGTCATTTCTCTGAAATGATTGCACTGATGTAGTACGTTATGATGCCCCAGAAGCTCATGATTCTTCCTGATGTCACGGCCTCTGTCCCATTCACTTTTCTTGGTTGCCGTGTCTTTAGAGCTCCTTTTATTTGCCTGTCTGATCTGTTGTAAACTTAAGGGAAACCAGAGAACCAAGCTTATAAAATTACTAGCCGGGATCGGGTACCCGGATTCTCACCTGTTGCTTTCCCCACGTACCACCTTGGCCCATGGGGGTCACGGCCACGTTCTGGATGCTGAAGGCTGAGCCAGGCAGGGAGGAATAGGATGTTCTTATGTAAAGTAAGGGCTGCCAGTGTGCATGACGGTTTTTATTTAGTAACAGCCCAGATCGGCATTGGATAAAATAATAAAAATAAATATGATCCCTTCTGTGCTTTAAACTAATCTTGGTTCGAGTTGAATCTGTAACAAGATGGTGGTCTAGGACTTCAGGGTTTACTACGAGACCGAATGGGAGACCTGTTGGGGGTAGACCAGAAGTTTCAGAAGCAATCTTCATCCCAGACAGGGGATTGCCTGGCTGGCATGTCAGGGTTCGTGGGTAGAAACTCCTGGGGTACCTGTGCCTTCCTCTCTCTTCAGCTCCATTATCCCAGGAGGCAGGGGAGAGGTGACGATCTGAAGAGCATGGGTGTGCAGCTCTCCCACTTTGCTTCTTCCAGCCAGGAGAGGAGCTGGGGAATTTTATGCACACACCACAACACTCACTGGGCTCACAATGTAGGTAAGAGGACAGAGTAATAAATTATTCCGTGTGCGTGAGTGTGTGCGTGTGTGTGTGTGTGTGTGTGTGTGTGAGAAACATATTTCCCCCCAAAGTGGATACAGAATGAATATAAATCTGAACTTAGGAACTCAAAATATTTTTTTCATAGAAATAGCGTATGCCATAGCTGGGTCCCAGGAAAGCCCACCAAGCCCCATGGTCCCTCAGGGCCATGTCCATCCACTTGGATGTAGTCTGCATAGATCCTTGGTGCCAAAGGCCCTTCAGCTGATGGCACATGGTTATGAAGAATGGCCACTGTGGCTTACAGAATAACAGTGAACAATGTGAGTAGAAGCAGTTTGTTATTCGACTGGTAAAATGAGTGAGGCTAGCAAAGGACCTGATGGGAAGTGAAATCACTTACTGAAGTGGTTCCCAAGGACCCAAATAAGAACTAAGAGCAGAAGGGAAGTTAAAGGTAAAGAGAATTAAGAGTTCTGCCACTGGAGGAAGAACATTCTAACATCAGGGCCGCCTTAAAAATAGAACAAGCTGATTGATGAGGTAATGAAACCTCCATCACCTGAGATGTTCAAGCAGAGGTGAGAGGCCCCTCCCAGGAGGAATTCTCCAGAAGGAAGCCATATATTGAATGGAGGGTTATAATTCACAACTAGTCCTTTTTCTCCTAACACTGATATATGGTATTCAAGACTCGCATTTGTGAGGTAATGTAACAGCATTGAAATAATTTTAACAAAGGCAAGTAGCCATAGTTTCACAACCCTAATACAGTATAACTTTATTATTTTTTTTTATTTTTTTAAGCTTTATTTATTTTTGAGAGAGAGAGAGAGAGTGTGAGCGGGGGAGGAACAGAGAGAGCGAGAGAGAGACAGAATTCGAAGCAGGCTCCAGGCTCTGAGCTGTCAACAGAGCCTGACACGGGGCTCGAACCCACGAACTGTGAGATCATGACCCGAGCCGAAGTTGGACGCTTAACCGATTCAGCCACCCAGGCGCCGCAGTATAGCTTTATTTTTGTATTGGATGCCTCATTGCCTACACCTAATTTCTTTAAAACAAGAGGCAAAACTTAATAAACACAATGTCATTTTACCACTCTAAAGAGTGTAATATTCACCATTACTGATCTGTTTTCACACTTCTAAGTGCTATAATAATACATATAAATGATATATTCACATTATTGCTGTTCAAGTGTTTAAATTCATTATTAGCAAAATCAAAATCATTCGAAACATGTAGCAATCTTACATAGTTTACATTTTTCATTGTTTTAAGATTTTGACAGTAATATTTCTGCACATTGGTGGTCCTTGAGGATTAGGTAGGGCAAGGTTCTTTTGACTTTTATAATTAGCATGCTGGATTCCCAGTTTTTCCTGCCCTAGGGTGGGCTGTGTCTTACAGTAAATTCTGCTAAAGGGTGATTGGAGTTTGGACAGGGAGAGCAGGCTTCCGGTTACCAGAGAGAGCCTGTGACTTACTGTCTGTGCTTTTCCTAGGTCACCAGTTTTCACAGAATCTGAGTATAATTAAATACACTTTATAATAAACTAGGCTGAATATAATTTAATCTTTCCCTGAAGGTACTTCGGAGTCTCGGAGTGCTCTGGGGTCATGGTGAACATCAATTACCTTCTCACGGTGGGTGTGCAGAAGGAGGCAGATAATAGAGTTCCATCCGATTGAGTCCTGGATGACCAGACATTTGTTCTGTTATCACAGGGAGTCCAATGTCAAGACTTTGGAAGATGCTTAATGTTAAATTCTCAGGCAGGAGAGGATGTGATAAAAGATGAGCTCATTGGTTTTGAGAGGTTGAAAGTTGACGATAATCATCCCCATGGACGTGGTAGTTTAGATAGAGCACTCTTTAGTGTCTAAAGCTCTCTCACATAACTTGTCACCCATTATTTGATTCTTACGACAATTCTAGGAAGGAAACATGGCATCTGGCATCCCATTTTTACAGTTTCAGTGACTTGGCCAAGATCCCCATAGTATGTAGGTGGCTGTGGCCACTTGAGTCCAGAATTCAGTGTTCTTGTAAGCATTCCAAAGGATACTAAAACTTTGTGCAGTGTAATATTTTTGAGTGCCTACTGTGTTGTCTGTGATGTATTTGTTAGCTCATTTAATTTTCACAAAAGCCCTACGTGTAGGTGGATATTGGTTCTTTGAATATTATTATGGCTCCCATGTTTAGAGATGAGGACTCTGACACACACAGGTGAGGGCATGCAATTATGATGGCGGAGCTGAAATTTGAACCCAGGAGCTTGGGGCTGCGTGGCCCAGGCTCTCCCTTTCATGCCACACTGCCACTCTGTGCAGATCCACCAGTGTGGGCTCAGTCGAGAGAAAGCACCTAATACAGTGCTTGTTCCATGACCTTTATTTTTAAAAATAGTTTCTATTATTATTATTATTTATTATTATTATTATATTCACAGTGGCCAAAACCATATTAAAGTTTTTAAAGAACAAGCTATCATATTTGTTTCCCTTTACGTGAACATGTGTGTATTAATTAGATATACTGTCTTTCTGAGTCATTAAAATAGGCAACTGTGATCATTATATTTGTTAATATTATTATACCCAGCTGCACTTGTCTTGACTTACAACTTCACAGCATTAGAGAGCCAGCAAGTTGTCTGAGAACCCAAAATAATGATCCATATTATTTGTCGTATAGTTCCTTTGTGACGGTGATAAAATAGAAGCTCGAACTTAAAGGTGGGGAGAGCAAGGTTGCTGTCGATGGTTGCCAGCAGGCCCATGATACAAACTGCACAGAGCTCCTTAGAAAATACACGGTAACCCCTTTTACTCCGTCTGAACACACGGCGCCTACAGCTTCCGTTTGTCCTCCACTCCAGCCACACTTGCTTGGTTTTGATCTGTTTGTGCAAGGTGATCCTCTCCGTGATTATTTACCATCCTTCACTGTGCTTTCTTGACCGTGAGCTTCAGGCCGGAAGCTCTTTCTAATGCAGGAACTCTATTGGCGTCCCCGTGGTACCTACTTCATAGATGTAACTGGCAGTAACTGCTTAGTGTAGGTGCTTTATACTTTTAACATACCTCATTTTTATTATAGATACCCCCCCATCTTTTAACATTTTTTTTTTTTTTACATTTTAAATGGGAATTTTTTCACAGCACTGCATCTGTACTTAGGAGCTACGACATCTCTCTTCCTCTTGCCTCATAGGAGTTTATATTCCTTCTTTCAGTGAATTTTACAGAGTATTCACTTTGTGCCACATACTCTGTAGGTTGAGGGAACGTAATAACGAGCAAAAGCAGACAGGGTTCCTGTGCTCGGGGAGCTTTTCCACTCTACTTGAGGATGGCAATGAGGAAAAGAGCAGATAATGATTTGGGACTGTAATGCCTACTGGGACATTCCCACCAGACATCACCATCATCACTATGGAACATTCCAAGGGTGCATCCCATTTTTTCAGTGCATCTAATTGGAATGAAAGACACGGGTAGTGTCTGCAAACACTCCAGTAGGTTGTAATTTGAGTCTCTTTGTCTCCCTTCTTCCCTTCCCTCATTCTTTTGTCTCATTCTTAGTTTTGAAAGCTTAGTCGCTATTTCCTAGACCTTTCCTAATACGTCATTTGGGCGACCCAAAGGCAGGACACATGGGTTGTTTGAACTGGGCCAGCGCCATCTACGAAGGTGGTGGGAGAGAGGACGCCACGTTGTGTAGCCAGGTCTTCCTTGAGCTCTAACCAAATTTGTGTTGAGTTCAATCTTTCTGGACAAGTCACTCTCTTTGCATCTCCTTTTTCTCATTATTGGGATAAGGAGCTGAAACAGAAAGATTTGCTAAGGTTCCTGCCAGTTCTGCAGTTCTGTGAGTCACCTGTTCCTGAAAAGTTGAGTGTACTTATTTCAATAAATGGGAATATATTTTCCAAGGAGCCTGGAAATCTATTTTCCAATTATCCTCTCCCCTGGTTTATAACTTATCATCGATGTGTTGTGGCTTCTAACACTGTTGCTGCTCTAAGCCCATCAAGAGGTTAATTACCTGTGAAGAATGAGATGCTGCTGGAAAGCTGTAAAACGTTTGAGAGAACTTTGGAGCTAATCTCTTTGGTAATGTGAATGAATAAATGCCCTTCGTGTATCTAGTTTCTGGGAGGAGGCATAGCGGTATTGGGCATATGTACTGGACAAAGTCAAGTTGCGGTAAGAATTGAGTATTGAAGATCGTGGTCAAGCACATCAAGGATCATCTTCTTCCTCTCAGAGGTTATTCAGTTGGAGCACAAATAATGCTTTTAAAAAACAACCGGATCCTTCCATGTTCCCTTAGGCATCCTGAATAGTACCATTTTTTGTTTGTTTTATCTTGCTCTCCTGTAGTGGGTAAAAACTCTAAACGAGGAAAGAGATGAGGAATTTATTTAAAAATTTTTTTAATGGCCAACCCGGTTCATCTTCTTTTCTAGTCTTCTCCATCTGGAATAGAACAGCTCCAGGCCCCAAACTTGCTTTCCCGTGACTTCAGCAGACCTCATGCATTGCAGTTCCATAGCACTGCCTGGCGCTCAAGCTTTGTCTTAAAGAATGAGTATTGTCTTGATTTGCTCTAAAATATGCCAGACAGGAAATGCCCCCTGCATATAGGGAGGGTCGTGTGTTTCAACACACACACACACACACACACACACACACACACACATCACTAAGCACATCTATTCCCCGTATTTCCTTTCAGTAAAGCACCTAGAAAAAAGAGAAAGCTGTCTAACCAGCTTTTGGTGGTTGTCAGGGATATCATTAGTGGGAATCTCAAGATACTAAATTTAATTTTATGAAGTACTTTATTGGTAGTTTTGGAAGGGCATTACTTTTTAGGTAACCCCATTTGTCACTGAACGGGAGGGAAGCGGAGTGGATGCCACCCAGAATGTTTTGTGGAAAGAAGACCTATAAAGAATTCCCTCTTTTCCCCATTACCCTTATATTTTTGGTTTGCTGTGTTATGTTGCATCCAGCTGGCCATATTCCATCCAACGGGATGTTACAACTCGGGAAAAATTCTTAGCCTTCAGTGTTAAACAGTACTTTAGCTGGTGCTCTGTGGAGAAGGCCAAAGTTGGGGCTTTTGGCCTGTCATCGATAAAGATGTCTCCAGCTAGGGAAGCCTTGAACTGTTAACTTGGTAATCCTTGCACCAGCTTGCCTCTGGAGCTGAGCTTAGAGCCTTTATTCTTTCTGTGACTTCAGAGCTGTTTCAAGAATTCTTTCTTCATTTACTTGGCACTGAACATGTGTTTCTCAGGTTATAGGGAAGGATAGACTCCCAAGAGACAGACGTTGCGTTTCTTTTCAACAAGAAGGTTTTTTAAGTAAAGCTAATAAATGATATGTCTCATTGTCGTGGAAATTAATCAGTATTTTCCCCCCTCCTGTCTTGATCCTTTTTACTTTAGATAGCCACTGTGATACAGTCTACACGAATCCCCGGAGCTTGAAAATGAATTTAAGAGCTAATGTTATTAGAAAGTTCTCAAGTCAGTGATATAGGAACCCAGGGACACGTAATCCACAAGAGGTCCCTTGGTGAACTGGGTTTTCAAGGACAGGTGTTAAAGTGGCCGTATGAAAGTACAGTTTCATTTTAAAGTGGCCGTATGAAAGTACAGTTTATAGTTTATTTGGTGAGGATTTCTGGTGGAGAATTTTTTTTTTTTTGGTCTCCTGGTTGCTATGGCAATACTGACTTAACAGAGTTTTGGTGACCTCTCCAAGTACCAAATAAAGTTATGATAAAGGCGTGAAAATATCAAGGAAATCATATGTGTCCTAAATACAAATATCTAGATTAAATTTGTATTCATCTTCCTCATGGTGTTTGTTATCGTGTGTGTGTGTGTGTGTGTGTGTGTGTGTGTGTGTGTGTGTGTTTCTTCTTTTATTCTAGGCTGCCTGAGGAAAAATGCTGATTCATAGTGTCATTGTCTTTTGTTTTCCCAGGGAAATTCTGGGTCTGTTTCTGAGTTCATTTTTGTACAGCCCCGAGTTCAATCTCTGTAGATAAATCTTTATTTTTTTTTCCCTCTTACAGGCACAAGGCATTTTGCTTTGTTTATGTTAATAAATGTCAGGCTAGTCCCAAAGAATTAGAAGAAATGCCAATCATCTCCTAGGACTCTTGAGCATGCTTTTTTTCCCCCCCTCTATTTCTTAATATATTGAACTTTTTAGAGTTTACAGTTTAGTAGGAGTATGAAGGTGATATCAGAGATTCTAAGATTTTACTGAGAGTATCTAGAAGGTCTTGTCCTTACTGATCGAGAGCACATCTACCAGTTAGCCCCTTGTGGAGATTTTCTCATCCCCAAAGTAGAAAGTTTAATTTTGGAAAAGAAGAAGTTTTTCAGATATGTTCTATAGATTTTGCTACAGTGAGGTGAAGGGCACTTTCAGTTGAAAGTACGTGTCCCTACTTCCTACACTAGCCAGCAGACAACTTGACTTCCTGGTTGTAATTACATGCCAATGGCTTGGTGGCTGTATTGTTTTAGAAACTGAGTTCATCATGGACTCCCTGAGCATGTGCCCTGATTGTTCCCGTGAAGATTGTAATTCCATCCAAGGCTTACAGTGCCATCGTAGAAACTAGATGGAATTATAGCCCCGCGCACATTTTGGGAGGCTGTGTTATTTATGGAGATAGTTTATAAAGTTAAATAATTTTGTAAGTATCCTGAAAGTGCTTGGGACTTAGAAGCATCATCTTGGCCACATGGAAGGTTCTCGGTAAATATTTGTTGTTTATCTGGTTGACTTCGTTGACGACTTTAAATAAATTACATTAAAAAAAAAAAAAAGTCTGGGGAGGCTGTGCTTGTATTTTAGGACTTAAAAAAAAAAATCTCGCCTTAAAATGCTTGTAAGGCCTCCTGCTTGTTAATTGATGGAAAAATTGGCTTCCCGTATGAATACATTTTTTAAGCTTTTTTTGTTTCTAGCCTAGAGTGCAAAATCAAGCAGTTCTAGTGGCCAAGGATCTTTATTTCAGAGAAGTCTGCCTGTCTGAAGTAATTTCATTTTACATAAACGTCTCTTTTCTACATAATGTTCATAAACCTGTGTCTCGCATGCCTTTGGGGTGGACCCCTAGGAGGTGAATAATTATACAACCAGAAACTTTGGCTGTCTGTTGGAATATTGGATGGATGCCTTTCTTACTGGTCTTAATTAGGGAAAGAACTGTTAAGATAATTCACTAATTCATGGTGTGTTACCAGATTTGAAATGGCCTCTGTTTTTTCACACCTCTGGACATACTACTTCAGAAAAGTCTAAGGTTGGAAGTTGAGAAAGATACATCATATATTTCAGAATCTGATACGGTTTTTCAGTTGTAGGCGCTGTGTTATATATTCTGGGATGCTTATGTATACTCTGTGTAGCAAATGATTACTGAAAATGGTAGTGCCTGTGCCATCGTGCCCTGCAAGATAACTACCAAGAAACGAAAAGTCAACCTATTTTGGGTATTCTTTTCAATTTGCATGTTTGGGGAATTTGCACGCATGTAATGGAAGATTCTTCAAAGGTAAAGAAATTTCAATTCAGGAAATTCTGTATTATGATATTGTTTTAATTACCAGAAATACATAAAATTTATAGAAGATTGTAGTAATCGTCTACTTCTTATGAATGTACTTATCCATGGAAGCATTCCGTTTTTAAGAGTTTGTATGTAGAACAGAGCTGACCAATAGTCAGGTAGAGGTCAAGCCGCTGCTTTCCGCTCTTTCTTAAAGAATTTGTTGAAAAGGAAAACACCCTTGCCTCGTGAAATTATCCTGTTGTTTGAGGGCTTAGTAACACTTGGAGAATGTTTTAGCTTTTAACAGTTTAAAGGTTGAACAGTGACTGGGCCCTCTGTTTCCCAATTGATTTTGATGCAAACTCTAAGTTTTTCTTTCTTTCTTTCTTTCTTTCTTTCTTTCTTTCTTTCTTTCTTTCTTTCTCCCACTTTCTTTCTTTCTCTCTCTCTCCCTCTTTCTTTCTCTTTCTCCTTCTTTCTTTCTTTCTTTCTCCCACTTTCTTTCTTTCTCTCTCTCTCTCCCTCTTTCTTTCTCTCTCTCTCCCTCTCTCTTTCTCTTTCTCCCTCTTTCTTTCTTTCTTTCTTTCTTTCTTTCTTTCTTTCTTTCTTTCTTTCTTTCATCGCCTGTAAACATTTTATATGAGCTATATACCTTAGGCTCAGATTTAACTAGACATTGATACACCTTACAGTTAACAACAAAAAAAGCAGTATTCTCTCCTTCAGCTTCTCACAGGGAGTGAGTCCTGCTGGATCTTATAGAAGAAGTCGACTTTAAAAGCGGTGAGTTTTTTTGTGTGTGGTGTGGGTGTAGCAGCAATATTGTGCATTGCTTTCAGCAGGGTCTGTGGGTGGGGAAACTACCTGTGGTGCCCTCACTAGTTACTCATTCAGTTGTTCCTCACCAGAAAAGGGGAAACCCAGCACCCGTACCCACTCATTCTCAATAACAGGGCTGGGGGATGGTGAGGTGGAGAGCCACTGTCATTCGGCAAAAGCCTGCATTGTAGAGTTTATTTTACGATCATTTTATATTCGAGCGACTGTACAAATGGCACTGGGAAGGACATGGAGTACCATAGGGAACAGAATTAACAGTGAGTGCACCGACCCGTTCACCCGACATCAACAGTGGATGCAGTTAAGTTCTTTCCATGTAAGGAGCGATTCTTGGAGGGGCGTCTGGGTGGCTCAGTCGGTTAAGCGCCTCTTGATTTAGGCCCAGGTCATGATCATGCAGTTCGTGAGACTGAGCCCTGTGTCAGGCTCTGTGATGACAGCACTTGGAGCCTGCTTGGGATTCTTTTCTCTCTCTCCTTCTCTGCCCTGCTCGTGATCTCTCTCTCTCTTTCTCTCTTAAAAATAAATAAATAAGTAAGCTTAAACAAAAAAAAAGTGATCCCTGGAGCCAGAGGTTGAAGGGTAGTTGTTTGGGATTCTCTTTCTCCCTCTTTCTCTGCCCTGCTCGTGAGCTCTCTCTCTGTTTGTCTCTCTCAAAAATAAATAAACTTAAAAAAAAAAAAAGAAGTGATTCCTGGAGCCAGAGTTTGAAGGGTAGTTGTGTGTTTGTGTGTGTGTGTGCGTGTGTATGTTATTTATAGAAGTTAACAAATACTTTGTTCATTGACCATTTCCTTGGTCAGAAGATTTCATTCAGTGCACTTCTCCTTTGCTTTCTATGAGACCTCTATCACCTCTAGAATATGAAGGTGAATGAGTGAAGAATCTGTAATTTGTTTTTTTATAAAACACCCCTAATTTAAGAAAGGTGACACTTGGGGACACCTGGGTGGCTCGGTCGGCTAAGCGTCTGACTCTTGGTTTCAGCTCAGGTCATGATCTCACGGTTCGTAAGTTCAAGCCCCACATCAGGCTCTGTGCTGACAGTTCTCTCAAAATAAATTAAAAAAAAAAAAACTTTAAAAGAAGAAGAAAAAACCTCAACCTTAAAAAGAAAAGGGTGACACTTAACTTGCGTCTACTACTAAAAATTTATAGGTTATGTAATAAATTCAAAGACATTGAATTATATAGCCATAGGAAGTCATTATCTGTAACAGCAGAGCCTAAGTGGCTAAAGCTTTACTGAATACCCAATACTGACTACAGGTCACGAACGTCACGGGCATCTGGCGACACCAGGCACTGCGTCGAGGTCAGGCTTGTCATTAACTGCTGTGTGGCCTTTGGCAAGTAACCCAACTTCTCTGGGCCTTAGGAAACATGAGGAAGTTGCATTATATCCGTGGTTTCCAGATGTGGCTTCAGAACCCCTGGGAAGTTCTAGACCCTCCACCAGGTGTCTCCCGAATTAGCCCAGGGCTTGGGGGTGGGGAGGGAGGTTGAAGCCCAGGAAACTGTGTTATAGTAGGCTCCTAGGCGTTTCCAGGTCATGGGACCCCTAAATCAACTGATCTTTAAGACCATTTCCAACTCTTACATTTCAGCCAATCCCTCGAAAAGAAATGGTCGTTGGTCAGCAGGAAGCAATCCAGTAAGTCGAGTCTCTACCAAAGAGCGCTTTCAGATGGGAGGGGGGTATGGTTTTGGTCATTTCCAAGGGCTGCTGCTTGTTCACTGTCAGAGAACTCGAAGGTCTTTCCAGAGGCATGGAGAGGAGAGCAGCGCAAAGGTTATTTCTCTCTCCCATCTCCCCTTGAGAGACACTAGGACACAGGAATGAAGGAAGTCCCTGGAGTGGAGGGTGACCTCTGGAGTCTTCATGTGATCAATCATGGGCTGGATTTGTTGACCCCGTGGTCTGCGTCAGAGTAACAGACAAACGATGAAAGAAGGAGCCCCCCGTCAGCATGCCAGACCAAGGAGGGGCTGGGAGCAGTGTGCCGGGAACCCTGTCCCTGCCGGCGGCTGTGACAGCTCGTCGGCACCCACCCCCGCAGCCTGGGTGCAGATAACATCTCAAGGGGAAGGGGACGGGGAGCAGGGGAAGAGCGCAAGGTTGCAGGGACCCGAAACGGTAACATCCATGGTAGCGGCGGAGCCGTTTGCCAAGAAGAAAAGTCTCTGGCACTAGATGCCAAGCATGTTTGTACTAGAACGGGGTTCAAAAATTCAGACAGAACGCTGTCTGTTTTTAAGGGCTCCCGTGAAAGGTTTGTTTGTCCCAAGCCTACATCCAAGAGTCTGCCTGTCACAAACAGCGTCAGGGAGCCCCCGGACCCTGCCGACTAAAATCTCCAAAAACATGCGAGGCAGAGGACGCGGGTCTTCAGCTGTCTGATGAGGAATGAGCAGTCTGTCTCCTGAGCGTCTGTGCCTTCCGAACACGAAGGAGGGCTCCGGGTCACAGGTGCCTGCAGGACGGTCAACAGAGGAGGAGAGTCGCGATAACCTTCAAGGCACTGATGCTGAGAAACTGCCCTCTTTCTCCTAACGGCCGCGATTAGTTTTTGGAAGGCTGTCAGTGCAGGAACCCAGGGCCGCGAAGCCAGAAAGCAGCTGTGCCCCGATGCCTGCGGGGCACTGGCCCGCAGGGCACCGCGTCCGCCCTCCACCCTGTCTGCGTCCAAGGTGAAGACCGCGGCATCTTGCTTGCGCCCGGACTCACACGCGCACCTCCAGATCTGCACTCGGAACACACAAGGACGTGGTTGGTTGCGTGACAGAAGGAATCCTTTTTGGTAAAGAATTTTTTTTTTTTTTTTTCCTTTGCAAGAGCCGTATGGAAGAGAGCAGAGGGAAGGATGCTTTTCCACTGGCGCTTTGGAAACCTGGAGCTCATCAGCTTTCTGGTTGGTCAGGGTTCCTTATGCCAGAGCCACTGCGAGCCAGGTTCCTCAGCTGCCTCCTGACCCGTGTTGGCAGCCTCTTAAAAATAACTGTCATTCCAAGTTCAGCTAAAATGTATAACCCAACAAATAAATACATATAAAGCTTATGAATAGAAGCTGCAAAGTGAGAATTAACGGACCGGAGAGTAACAGCCTTGCCATGAAAAATACTATAAAACACTCTTCGGAAGGTTGTTGCTTGTGTTATTACTTGTACAGTAAACGGAGAGCCCTTGACCCATTTCCCGTGATCCGTGATTTCCCGTTTCTCTGCCAGGAGGCTTCGAGTAGCTGACCCCTTGCAGACTGAAAACAAAAACAAAAACAAAAACAAAAACTTCACCACCAGTGTGGCCCAGGCCGTGTGCGGGAAAGCAGCTCAGCGTCCTGCTGAAGGAAAGGAAGTGGCACGTTTACATCATCCCTTCTTTTCCTTCTAGAGATGTCCTGTCTTAGTGTGAATGGGAAATCCTCAAATACACGATCGCATGATTTTTGCTGATCGAGACTGAGAAATGAGAACAAGCAGCCGAGAGGAGAAGGCAGGCTCTTCCCGTGGGACCTGATGTTCGCCGCATTCAGACACGGATGTTGTCAGGCGTGGGGGACCCTCTGAAGAACGAGTAGCTCGCCAACACCGATTCCAGAGTCCGTTGTTCTTTACCTTTGGTGGTTGTGTTCAATCAAGGCTCTTACCAGCGTTCCCATCAGAGAGGAGAGAAGACGTCGAAACCTGTGCGATGGGGACTCGTTTTGTTGCCCAGAGCAGCTTTCATTTTCAGGGCTCGTCTGGGTTCGGAAGAGTAAATGTTGGTGCTTTCCTCGTTCCTCCTTCTCCCCCTCCCCTCCCCGCCCCCGCTGCAGCTTCTGTTATCTGCCATGCATATATTTCATTTGGCATTTAAGGGCACGGTTCTGAAAACTGCTGACAAATAATCTCCATTTCACATTTTGCTGCCACTGTGGTCTCACTGCAAATGCTCTCTGCGTGTTCTTGGGAAGTTGTATAATTGCAGGTGCTCTAGTTTGCTGTGCGGTATGCTCTGGTGACTAATGGCCTAATCAGGACTCGAAAAATATATAAACAGTTCAACAGAAGCAATTGATTCACTGAGCTCTTTTCATCCGGACAAGGGTGAGCTAATGGGAATTAGAAAGACGGAGGTGTGCAGCCTTTGATGCGTTGCAGCGAGAGCGTTCCCACAGACCCCGAGCATTATTTCTGCTCACTGATGCCGTGTGTCCCTTTTCATATGCATGAGCCTGCAGCCGTCCTAATTGGCTTTACTTGGTATTCCCTGATGTGGATGTTGTACGCCTTACAACTTTTTCCCTTTCCTCTAAACACTCCTGAGTGTGACAGCTTTGGGGAGGAAGCCTGTCTCCTCTTGGGTGTCCCCTGTGGGCACACCCTGGGCGTGGTTTCTTAGGATAGACCATCAGGCGGGACCCCGTGGCTTACCTCGGCACGTTTGCTGTTGACACAGATTCTTGTTCTCTCGTCCTCAGTGGCCCTTTTCCTTCCAAAACGTCCCGCCAAGATGCACAGAGTTGGGGCAGGGACTGAGTATTCCAGGGAGGACCCAGGCGTCTCCCAGGAGCACTGTCCAGTCGAGGAGTGATAGTGGACATACTCTCACGTCTTTCCTTTGGAATGTGTTAGATGTCCCCTAAGTTCTGTATCGCATCCCCTGCCCAGTCTTTTCACGTGTGGAATTTTCTGTCTCTTAGCTTGACCACTCATCTGATGTCTAAATGTTTGACGACATTGCTCAGCCCCCTAGAAGCTAGCCTCTCATTGACGTAAGAACTCAGAGCATCCGAAAAGGAATCATTAGCGACGGGTTTTCTCGAATAAGACACATGCCTGTTCATTCATAAAGGAAAAAATGAAAGAGTTCTTTCACACGTCCCGCATCCCACATTCATGGTTCATGTTTGAACTTCTTTCTGGCTGTTTAGGGATTACAGGCTGACAGCCTTCTTTATGTACTGTAGTGAGAGGCCACTCGTCGGTATTATTTTTTGTTTGTTTCATTTTAAGTTGTAAGCTGTTGGAGCATAAGACAGTAACCGGTTTTCCATGCCTTCCGGGACTCTGTCGTCCTTCACTCCCTGTCTTGGGTGACGTGGCCTCACCCTTGTGTTGAAACTGCTCTGGGCCTTTCTTCCTCAGAGGATCGGGTGAATGGACCTACACAGTTTGATGTTTGTATCGTAACTTGTGAGCTCTGCCGGAGGAATGTGTGTTTTGGAAAAGTATAGCGGTTGAGAATTTCTTTTGGAGCTCAGCACACTGTGGGTTGGGAAGGGAAAAGAAAGGGAAGGATTAGAGGAATGTTTGGGGGGCTGATGGGCCTTTGGGGGAGCTCTTGAAAGCAATAGATGTCAAGATCATCACCTTGACCCAAGGCTGCCTGCAGCTGTCCGCCCTGACCCACCACACGGGCCATTTCGGGGCTGCTCTCGCCAGAAAAGCTGGGTTCAGAGCAGGGAGGCAGGACAGCATCCTCCCATACTTCTTAAAATGCTACTTACTTTGTTAGGGCTTTATTATGTGTATTATTTTTAATTTTTTTTTACATAACAACTGGATTACAGTTTTTTTTAAAGGAGTTATTTTTAAAGTTACTCTTAATACCCCTACATTAAGAACTCAAGATACGAAGCCACTTCAACTACCACGATAATAAATGTATTAATATGCATTAAGGTTAAAGAAGCTTAATATTACAACAGAACGGAGCAAAGTCTGCTGGAAAGCACTGACGCTTTAGCGTTCTTTGCCTAATCCTTGCATTTAATTTCAGAGATGGAATGCCTATTTTAAAAGAGGGTGGTTAGGGAGCCTGGGTGGCTCAGTTGGTTAAGTGTCCGACTTCGACTCAGGTCATGATCTCGCAGTTTGTGGGTTTGAGCCCCCGCATCGGGCTCTGTGCCGACAGCTGGGAGCCTGGAACCTGATTCGGATTCTGTGTCTCCCTCTCTCTCTGTTCGTCACTCACACACACACACACACACACACACACACACTCTCTCTCTCTCTCTCTCTCAAAGTAAGTAAAGATTAAAAAAAAATTTAAAAATAAAAGAGGGATGGTTGGATCTTCAGACATTTCTGTGCGAACCTCCAGCGAGTTCTTCCTGTTGGACTCCAGTGTGCGTGAGAGTTACTATAAAGAGTTGTGTGCACAAAATCATGTTTGCAGTGTCTTACAGGAAAGTTAAGGGATTCTCAGTTAATTCCGATTCTGTGTGACTTTTGCTTAACTTTTGAACTTAACCTTCCACATAAAAACTGTATTCGACTGTTTTTTCCTCCTCTCTCCTTTCGACTTTCCTTTCCTTCTTCCCTCCCTCCTTTTTGGTGGAGTAAATCCCACAGATGTGTGTGTGTGTGTGTGTGTGTGTGTGTGTGTGTGTGTGAGTGAAATTAAAATAGTGGTTATATTCAAATCAGAAAATGACTAGTATACTGAATATTCAGATCTCTTAGAAAAGAAATAAATAATCCAAGTATTCTGTAAAAGTTGATCTAAATTCCCCACCTGTGTTCCTCCTCAGCTTTCTGTCTTCGGTTTCCCATTTTTAGCTGGAAAAGAATACCAGCCAAAAGACAGCCAGGTTCTCTGTGCCACAAAGCATATCACCATCTGTAGATAAGAGAGTAACATTTTGGCCTAAGAGCCACCTTCTAGTATAAGATAGGATAAACATGATAATAACTGATACAGCATAGAAAAGGGCCTTGTAAGAATTTGAAAATAAGATTTTCCCTAAATAACCAAAGATATTTGGTAGTTGATTAAGACCTATGTGATATAAACAATTATCTTTTCTCAAAAATGGAAAGAAATGAAACTAGACACCCAGAAGCCGGATTAGGAAGAAGGAAGGCGAGGGAAAGATACATTGAAAGTTATTGCCAGAATTTAGAAACACGAACAAGCAAACAACATTTTGGCTCAAACAGCAGGTCTTTTTAGACAAACAGCCATGGATGTGTCAAAGTTGCAAGAAGAAAAATATCTCACGACGCAGCGAGCACTTTCAGACTACCATTGAGTTTTTAAAAAATTTCACCGACAGTTTAGAGGGAATCGTAAATACAGAATACAGGTCGCGGCGATGGATGAAAACAGAATGAATTAAGAGCAGTACTAGCAAATTGTGAACAGTTATATCCAAATTTCCTTGTCATTTGCTCACCTTGGCAATTAGCCAGCCAGTGAAAAAACAAATGAAGGTGAACGTTTTAGCTGCTTAAAACGAATTAGCTGCTTGAAAGGAAAGTGTTCATGTTACATTTAACTTAAGAGTATCCCTCAGTGAAGTACAGGTGTGAGCAAAGCAGGATACAAGTAAAATAAAGTAAATGAGAAAAATCCTAGCATTATAGGTTTTAGAGCCCTAGCCCTTTATGACAAAAACTGCCGAAACCACTCCAAACCCAGTGATGAGAGCGTGGAGAGACAGTGAGCCAAGGGCTGAACGATAATTGCGTCAAAGTATTGTACTAATCAAACGTGGTAGTGTATTCGAATTTTACAAGTAAGCATTCAGGGCTAAGGGCTGTGTGCCTGTCTGTCCCCTTACTAGGTGGGATTTTCATTCTGGGGAGGGGATTTAAAAGTAGAAGACTTCCTGGGGCATCTTGGGTGGCTCAGTCAGTTGAGTGTCCGACTTCGGCTCAGGTCATGATCTGGCGGCTCGTGGGTTCGAGCCCCGTGTCGGGCTCTGTGCTCACAGCTCGGAGCCTGGAGCCTGCTTCAGATTCTGTGTCTCCCTCTCTCTCTGCCCCTCCCCCACTTACACTCTGTCTCTCTCTGTCTCTCAAAAATGAATTAATGTTAAAAAAATTTTTTTTAAAGGCGGAGACTCCTTCCCCCCCATACATACCTAAGTAACACCTCTATTTGAGCTTGGAACCCTCCACTTGCAAAGTTCGTGGTCATTTCCCAGCCCCCACCACATTCTCCTTGATTCACACCTTATTGTTTGTTTACACATCTGCCTCCCTGACTAAGGGTGGAAAGCTTCTTTAAGGACAAGGGCAGAATCTGGTTCGTTTTTACACTTCCCATGGTGCTCTGCGCACTATGGCCACTCAGACATTAGTCATTGATTTTTAAAATACTTCTAGCTGGTCAGTGAAAAGAAAAGAAAACAGCAAAATGAGATAAATACTCAGATCTAAAATGTGACAAAATATTGTAGAGGGTGCTTGAACACAGGACAAAAGGGACATGATATTCCAGATATTGTGATGGAATAGAAGATCAGTCATTGATGCTGGTGTAAAACTATTCTTTGTCAGCTGAGTGTTCCAGAATAGAGGCCAGTGGTGTAGCTAAATTTGTCGGGGAGATGTTTCCAACCAAAAAGAATCATGCTACAATTCTTTCGTTACCATGAGAAATCCATGATAAAAAATACAATTTGTGACTTGGGAATCAGGGTAAGAAACCCAAATTGATATTCTTTTTACAGAAAACATATCCATTCTGCCACTTATACTGTTTTCTTCTTTTATAGCTGTGGCTCACCCTTTGCAATCGTCTGTTGTCCCACCACTAGATGGAGAGTGCGGGGACCATATTTTATTCACGTATATTCTCAGGGTCTAGCACAGAGTAGGCACCCAGCAGCTGTTGAATGAAGAAATAAGGTGTTTCGATTTCCCTAACAACTAAAAGGATATATAAAACCAGTGCTAAGACCCACAAGAGTTGGTTTCCTATGCTGGTAATTGTGGGTTTGGAAATAAGGAGCTACTTTATACATTATTTTTATAGAAGTGTGTCGTATACCTGAGTAACTTTCAAAGTAAAAATTTATAGTTGTGGGATATTAAATCTGGCCAGGACTTAAAACCCGTAGCTGAATCCACTTAAGAGCATTCCCCGGCTCTTCTCAACTAGCCATATAAAAGCGGGGAGTGTGGGTAGTTTCAGCAGATTGCAAACTCACCCACACTTGCTACTTTATCACTACTGTGCTGGAGTCATTACTGGTTTGATGAGCGTAGCCTGGTTGGAGACAGAGGCTCCGTGCTGTTACCTGTCTCGATGTTTTCATTCATAATGCAGCACTTTGCAAGTTGGTTTTGCATATTAGGGACAATGCTTAATGACGTCCAAGTTTCTTTACTCCCCACCCCTATCCCATCATTCGCGTCCCTGGCGGTGTGCTGCACCCCTGTTTTAAATAGCATATAATGTTCATCTCTCCCTGAAAACTCTTTCCCTGCCCCTTCTCTCCTCTTATGTGCTGCTTGCCATGAATGCTTGAATTTCACATCTTTGAAACGAGTGGAAAATGCACCTGTGGTTACCAGCGTTGACTGCCATAAGGCCAGTATCATTACGAAAAAGTGGGGGTAGAATCCATAAGAAGTATGGAATTTGGTTCAGGACCTTGGCTCTTAGATCTTTAGAGTCCTGTGATATTTGCAGGCTTTGTAAGAACATTGTATACCTGGAGGAAGGCCTCTGAGAGAAAAATGTGGAATTCTAGTCTTAGGATTGATATGGCAGTAGTTGATGGAAGATTATTCTACAAAGATTGTAGTTAAGTTGATCGGTTACTCGTAGGTACCAGGGATGTGTCTGCTAACATTCCTGGAAGAACATTCTGTAAAGTCACCAATCTGTGCAGCTCAGTCACCTCCACTGAGACTTCACAGGGCTCAGTGTGGCTGTGGCTTTCGACCAGACTAATAGTTAATGATCCTTTGAATTTAACATCCCGTGTTGGAAGCTGGTAGTTGTGTTTCAGATTCCGGGAAGAACAGGAGCTGTGTTTCCCATTTACTGGTTTGTTATTTTGGAATTGAAATGCTCAAGTCTGAGCAGAATTAAGAATTACACAAAGCAGGGTCTTTTAACATCTTTGTTTAACTCATTTTCTTAGGACTCGCAGAGGACATTATCTGTTTCTCTGGTAGACTGGCTTCCTATTCCAGGACAATGGCTGTTTCCCAAGATCTGACTCCAAAACATCTGTCCTGTCATCAGTCAGGCTTCCAGTCATCTCCTATTTGATTTACACCGTGTCAAACCTTCTGATGGAAAGGACTTTTATTAATGAGGTTTAGGTAATAAAGTTGCACAGGGCTTTAGAAAGTTACTGGTAACAGTCGCATAGCAAGCCTTTAGCCTTTCTAGCGGCAGAATGGATTGTGAGCTCACTGGCAGGGTTGGGTTGTGGGTCATCGTGGAACAGCCATGTTTCCGTTGACTGTGGCTGGGAATAAGTGTGGTGGGGCCATTAAAAAAGCCTGTGGTTGAGTTTTGACTTAGAACTGTTTTAAAATGCCAAACAGACTGAATTCATGGGAAACTGGTTTGAATGAGACCAGCTGCGATGTAAGAATATCTCTGCATCCATGCTGGAGTCTTCTCTCTCCACCGGAGGGACCGATGGAGACAGCTGCCAAGCGCTAGGTAAACAGACGTATGCGTGGGACCAGTGGATCCCAGCCGGGGGCCATTTCTCCCTGCCTCCGAGGACACTTGGCGATGTCTGCAGCCATCTTGGGTTGTCATAAGTGGGGCGGGGGGGGGGTGGTTCTATTGGCATCAAGTGGGTAGAGGGCAGGGATACTGCTCAGTACCCTGCTGTGGACAGAACAGTCCCCACAACAAAAGAATTATCTGGCCCCAAATGTCAGTAGTGCTGCAGCTCAGAAACCCTGGCTTCGACCCTCTCCTCTTTGTAGTTTTCAAGGTGATAAACCAGTCTGTCACGGTCGACGGTGGGAAGAGAAGCCACGGGTGAGAATGGGAAGAGCAGAGTAAGGGCAGAAGTGGGTAAAGGAAATGTTTGAAACTATCTGGACCATAGCTCCGTTGTGCCCGAGGGAATATTTGGGATTCTGTCTTTACGTGTTTGGGAAGACTGAAAGTGTGTGGGCCACTGGGCCATGGCCTTAGGGTTAGAGGTAACCTGAGTGTTTTGTTTTGTTTTGTTTTCTTCCAAGAGCCTGCATTAGTTTTTATGGCTAGTGCAACAAATTAGCATAAGCTTGTTGCTTAAAACAACACAGATTTATTATCTTACAGTTTTGTAGATCAGAAATCCAACCCACGTCTCCCCAGGCTCACATCAAAGCATCGGCAGGGCTCAGTTCCTTATGGGTGAATCCGCACCATTGCCCTTTTTGGTTCGGAGGGGCCTCTTGTAATTCCTTGGCTTCTGACCTTTTTCTCCATCTTCAAAGCCGGCAACACGGCCTCTCCCTGGACCGTCTCCTGCGGTCACCTCTCCCTTTGCTCTGTTCTTCTGCCTCCCTCTTCTGCTCCTGGGAACCCTTGTGATCGCACTGGGCCCACCTGTATAATCTGGGGCGTTCACCCCAAGATTCTGAAGTGCATCACATCCGTGACATTCTTTTTGTCCGTGGAAGGTAACATTCACATGTTACGGACATCAGTATGTGGACATTTTTTGGTGGGGCATTATTAAGCCTATCACAGAACCCAAAGCATTTTAACACCACCGGATTTTGCTGACTCAAGCTAGATGTATAGAAAAAGAGGAATTATGGGGCGCCTGGGTGGCTCAGTCGGTTAAGCGTCCGACTCTTGGCTTTGGTTCAGGCTCTGACCTCACGGTTCGTGAGATCAAGCCTGGCTTCCGGCTCCTTGCTGGCAACATGGAGCTTGCTTGGGATTCTCTCTCTTTCTCTCTCTCTCTCTGCCACTCCCCCACTTGAGCTCTCTCTCTCTCTCAAAATAAATAAATAAGCCAAAAAAAAAAAAAAAAAAAAAGAGGAATTATGAGAATTGCTTGAAATAGAGTAGTCCCCCCAGGAGCAGATGGCCCTCCTCTGGCCTGTCTTCGGAAGGTCAGCATTAGCTTCACGCTGCATCGCAGTGTCGATGTCATTGACCTCACTGCATCTCATCACACGGGCATTTTATCATCTCACGTCATCACGGGAAGAAGGGTGGGTGCAAACCGATAAGGCATTTTGAGAGAGAGACCACATCACGTAACTCTTATTACAGTATATGGTTATAGTCGTTCTGTTGTTAGTTGTTGTTGCTCTTACTGTGCCTGATTTATAAATGAAACTTGATTAGAAGACATGGTTTTAAGATGGCGGGATAGGAAGACCCTGAACTTACCTCCTCCCACGGACACAAAAAACACACAGCTACATCTGTAATTTTTTTTCCGAAAAGCACTTGAGAGTTAGGTGAACAGTCCCTCTGCAACAAAACACAAAAGAGACACATGGAGTGCAGGGTAGGAGAGGCAGAGGCACAGCCCAGTTGGGACCCCAGCCCGGACACGGTGACCGTAGAAGCTAGAAGGACCCCCAATTGTGAACGCTCGCTTGAAGACCGAAGGGATTGTGCCCCACATCAAGCATGCTGACCTTGAGGGCTGGATCCAGAAACACAAGCCCCCTAAGCTTCGGGTTTTGAAAATCAGTGGGGATTAAGGCCAGGAGAATTATAAGGAATGGAGATCTTGTTCTTTGAGGGCTCGTGTGCAAACCCACTTTCCCAGAGATTCAGCACGAAATCCACGGACCGAAAAGCACTTAGACCATGAGTGAAGGAGACCCATTTACATTAAAGCTGCTGCTGGAGAGGCAAGATCCTGCAGGGACTATATGGGGGCGGGGGGATGGAAATGTTGACGGATGGTAGTTTTGCAACGTCGGTCTATCTTGCCAGTGAAGAGCCAACAGGCACCATTTTTGACACCCTTTGTTTGGCCTGCCAGAACTGGAGGGTGCGCTGTACCCACGCTACAACATAACCAAGCTGGCATGACTGCCCCGTGCCCTGCCTACCCCACACAGCACCAGAGCCTCAGCAGGGCTAGTCTCACACCCTGAGCCCCACCCAGCCTGTGCAACCGCTGAGCCTAAACCAGGTGGGATAAGTGCCCCAAGCCCTGGTCTCCCCATGTAGTGGGGCTGGCGAGCACCCTGAGCCCCACCCTCCCTTTACAGCAACCAAGCCATGATCAGCCTGGATGGCCACTCTGAGCCTGGCCCACCCAGCACAGAGACAGAACCTCAAATGGACAGGCAAGTGGCTTGAACCCTCCTTTCCCTGCACAGTGGCTCAGCCACCGTTGGGTCAGGCGAGTGGCCCAAGCCCTGTCCTCCCTTTGCAGTGGGTAGGTCATAGTTGAGCTGGTGAGTGCCAAGCCCCACGTTCCCCATGCAGCAGCCACGGCCCTGTCACAATCAGGATGACCATAGAGCACCTGGCTCTGGTAGCCAGGGAAGATTGAGCCTTGGGGCCACATGGAACATTCACTACACAAGACCACCCCACAACTGAAGGAGGTAGTTAACTCTCCTGATACACAAAGACCAATAGAGGGATAGGCAAGACGAAGAGACAGAGGAATGTGTTCCGATCTAAAGAACAAGGCAAATCCCCAGAAAAAGACCTTCATGAAATGGAAGTAAGCAGTCTACCTGATAAGGAGTTCAAAGTCATGGTCATAGAGATGCTCGCTTATCTCAGAAGAAGAATAGATGAACACCACAAGAACTTCAACGAAGGGATAGAAAACATAAGCAAGTACAAACAGAAGTTGTAACGGAACTGAAAACTACACTGGAGGGTTCAACAACAGAATGGATGAGATAGAAGCATGGATCAGTAAGCTGGAAGACAAAGCAATGAGAAGTGCCCAGGCAGAATGAAAATGAAAATGAGTAGCAAAATGAAAAAAGAATGAAGGAAATGGGGATATCTTAAGAGACCTCTGGGACATGATTAAGTGGAATAGCATTTGCGTTATAGGAGTTCCAAAGGGAGAAGAAAGAGAGAAAGGGCCAGAATAATTTTTTGAAGAAATAACGGCTGAAGACTTCCCTAATCTGAGGAAAGAAACAGACATTCAGGTTCGGGAAGCCCGGAGAATTCCAAATAATATGAATACAAACAGAAACACACCAACACACATTAAAAGAGCAAAAGTGAAGAATAAAGAGAGAATCTTAAAAACAGGAATAAAAGCAAACTATTACACAAAAAGGAAACCCCATGAAACTATCAGCAGATTTTTTTTTTTGGCAGAAACTTTACAGGTCAGAAGGGAATGGTGTGACATATTCCAAGCGCAAAAAGGAAAAAAAATTGTTAAAACTCGAAATCTCTACCGAGCGAGATTGTCACTCAGAACTGAAGGAGAGATTAGGAGTTTTCAAGATAAGCAAAAGCTAAAGGAGTTCATCACTACTAAATTAGCCTTAGAAGAAATATTAAAGGGACTTCTCTGATCTAAAAAGAAAAGGCACTAATTAATCATTAGTAATAAGTAAGAAAACATACTAATGTAAAAATCTTACAGGAGAAGGTAAATACAAAATAAAAGTAGTGGATTAACCATTTATAAAGCAAGTATGAAGGGTAAAGACAAAAGTACCAAAATTAATTAAAAATACAATAGTAATTAAGGGATACATAAAATAAAAAGGTGTAAAATGTGTCATCAAAAATGTAAAATAATGGGAGGGGGTAAAAATATAAAACTTTGGAATGTGTTCACACTTAAGTTGCTGTCAACTTAAAAGAGACTATTATTAAATACATAAAATGTACTGTAATCACAAAGAAAAAACTTACATGAAATACACAAAAGCAAAAAAAAAAAAAAAAAAGGCATCTAAACATAACACCAAAGAAAACAATCGAACCACAAGGAGAAAGGAACAGAACGACAGAAGCAGCCAGAAAACAGTAATCAAAATGGCAGTAAGTATGTACTTTCCAATAATTACTCTAAATGTAAATGAACTAAATTCTCTAATCAAAAGACATAGAGTGGCTGCATGGATAAACAAACAAGACCCTTCTGTGTGCCACTTCTGAAAGACTCACTTCAAATCTAAAGACACACACAGACTAAAAGTGAAGGAATGGATATGCCATGCAAAAGGAAATGGAAAGAAAGCTGAGGTAGTAACACTTTTATCAGACAAAATAGACTTTGAAACAAAGACTGTAACAAAAGACAGAGAAGGGTATTACATACTGATAAAGGGGTCAGAGTCCAAAAAAGATGAGAAATCATTTGTAAACATTTATGCACCCAACATAGAAGCATCTAAATATATTAAGCAAATATTAACAGAAGTAATGGGAGAAATAGACAGCAATATAATAATTGTAGTGGACTTTAATACCCATTTACATTAATACATAGATCATCCAAACAAAATAGAAATAAAGAAACATTGACCTTAAATGATACATTGTATCAGGTGGATGGACTTAATAGAATATTCTATCCAAAAACAGCAGAATACAGATTCTTTTCAAGTGCACATGGAACATTCTCCAGGATAGATCACATGGTAGGGCACAATATAAGTCTCAATAAATTTAAGAAGATTAAAATCATATCAGGTATCTTCTCTGACTACAATGTATGAAACTAGAAATTAATTATAAGATGAAAACTGGAAAAAACACAGGATTGACAACACACTATGAAACAATGGGTGAACAAAGAAATCAAAGAGGAAGTCAAAAAATACTCTAGACAAATGAAAATGGAAACACAACATTCCAAAAATCTTTGGGATAGAGCAAAAGCAGTTCTAAGAGGGATCCTGTAGTGATACAGGCCTACATCAAGAAACAAGAAAAATCTCAAATAGACAATCTAATGTTGTAGTTAAAGAAATAGAAAAAGAAGGACAAAGGATCATGGACCATGACCAAATGGGATTTATTATAGGGATGTAAGGATGATTTAACATCTACAAATCAATCAACATGATAGACCACACTTATAAAACACAGGATAAAAATTATATGATAATCTCAATAGACGTAGAAAAAGCATTTGACAAAATTCAGCATTCTTTTAGGATACAAACTGTCACCAAAGCAAGCATAGAGGCAATGTACCTCAAGAAAATATGACAAACCCATAGCTAATATCAACTGTATGGCGAAAAGCTGAAAGCTTTTTCTCTAAGAATAGGAACAAGACAAGGTTGCCTACTCTAGTCACTTTTATTCAACATAATATTAGAAATCTTGGTCACGGCAATTAGGCAATAAAAAGAAATAAAAAGCATCCAAATTAAAAAGAAGAGAAAACTGTTGCTGTTTACAGATGACATGATACTATGCATAGAGAACCCTAAAGCCTCCATCAAAAAACTTTTAGACCTAATACATGAATTTAGTAAAGTTACAGGACACAAAATTAATATACAGATGTCTGTTGTGTTTCTGTATGTTATAGAAACATATGTGTTCTATGTGTTAATAATGAACTATCAGAGTAATTAAAACAATCCCATTTATGATTGCATAAAAAAGAATACAATACCTACGAATAAATTTAACCAAAGAAGTGAAAGATCTGTACTCTAAAAGCTATAAGACATTGGTGAAAGAAATTAGAGATGACACAAATAAATGGAACGATACACTGTGCTAATGGATTGGGAGAATTAATATTGTTAAAATGTCTGTACTACCCAAAGCAATCTATAGATTCAGTACAATTTGTAACAAAATACCAATGGCATTTTTCACAGAAGTAGAACAAAAATCCTAAAATGTGTATGGAACCAAAAAAGACCTCGAATAAACTAAGCAATCTTGAGAAAGGAGAACAAAGCTGGAGGCATTATAGTCCCTCTGATTTCAAACTATACCGCAAAGCTACAGAAATCACAACAGTATGGTACTGACACAAAAACAGACGTAGAGGCCAATGGAACAGATAAGAGAGCTCAGAAATAACCCCCCACTTATATAGTGAATTAATCTACAACAAAGGAGGCAAGAACGTATCTGGGGAAAAGACAGTCTCTTGAATAAATGGTGTTGGGGAAACTGGACAGTTACATGCAAGAGAATGAAAGGAGACCATTTTCCATGCCATATACAAACTCAAATTGAATTAAAGACTTAAATGTAAGATCTACAATCATAACACTTCCAGAAGAAAACATAGGCAGTTAAGGTCTTTGGCATTGGTCTCAGCAATATGTTGTGGATCTGTCTCCTCAGGCAAGGGCAACAAAACCAAAAATAAACAAATGGGACTATGTCAAACAAAAGCTTTTGCACAGAGAAGGAAACCATCAACAAGACAAAAAGGCAACCTGTTGAATGAGAGAAGGTACTTGCAAATGGTATCTCTTGTAAGGGGTTGATATCCAAAATATGTGAAAAACTCATGTAGCTCAGTAACAAAAAAAGCAAACAACCTGATCAAAAAATGGGCAGGAGACCTGAATAGACATTTTCCCAATGAAGACATCCGGATTGTCAACAGATGCATGAAAAGATGCTCAGTGCCACTAATCATTTTAGGGAAATGCAAATCAGAACCACAATGAGATACCATCTCACACCTGTCAGAATGGCTATCATCAAAAATGCAAGAAGTAACAAGTATTGGCAAAGATGTGGAGAAAAGGGAACGCTCGTGCAGTGTTGGTGGAAATGTACATTGCCGTATCCACTTTGGGAAACAGTGTGGAGGTTCCTCAGAAAATGAAAAATAGAACCATAGGGTCCAGCCATTCCACTTCTGGGTATTTATCCAAAGAAAACAAAAACACTAATAAGAAAAGATATTTTTACCCCTGTGTCCATTGCAGCATTATTTACAATAACCGAGGCACGGAAACAACCCTTGTACCCATCAATGGAGGAATGGATAAAGGATATATGCATGCAGGGGGATATTATTCAACCATAAAAAAGAATGGAATCTTGCCATTTGTGACAGCATGGATGAATATAGAGGGTATTCTGTTAAGTGAAATAAATCAGACCAAGAAAGACAAATACAGTATGGTTTCACTTATTTCAAAAACTTTTTTTTAGTATGATTTCACTTGTATGTAGAATCTAAAAAACAAAGTGAACAAATACAGAAAACAGATAAAGAGAACAAAGTGGTGGTTATCAGAGGGGAGGGATGTGGGCAGATGGTTGAAATAGGTGAAGGGGATTAAGAGGTACAGGCTTTCAGTTAGAAAATAAGTAAGTCACAGGTATGTAACGTACGTCATAGAGAATATAGTCAATAATATTGAAATAACTTTGTGTTGCGACAGATGATGTCTAGACCTGTCGTGGTGATCATTTCCTCACGTAGGAAAATACTGCATCAAGGGGCGCCTGGGTGGCTCAGTCGGTTGAGCGTCCGACT
The DNA here is from genome assembly GCF_007474595.2 of Lynx canadensis. Classification (NCBI taxonomy): domain Eukaryota; kingdom Metazoa; phylum Chordata; class Mammalia; order Carnivora; family Felidae; genus Lynx; species Lynx canadensis. The sequence continues at coordinate 12,347,144 of NC_044307.1, forward strand.
TCAGCTCAGGTCATGATCTCTTGGTCTGTGAGTTCGAGCCCCGCGTCGGGCTCTGTGCTGACAGCTCGGAGCCTGGAGCCTGCTTCGGATTCTGTGTCTCCCTCACTCTTTGCCCCTCCCCCACTCATCCTCTGTCTCTCTCCCTGTCAAAACTACATAAACATTAAAAAAAAATTTTAAAAAATATTGCATCACTGTCTTGTACAGCTGAAAGTAATGTAATATGTTAATTATAACTCAGTAAAAAGTAAGCTTTATCATTGGCATATACGTATAGGAAAAAAACGTATATGTAGAGTTTGATACTGTCTGAGGTTTTAGGCATCCATTGGGGGGCTAGGAACGTATCCTCCCTGGAAAAGGGGGGTGGGACTACTGAAATCCTCTTTTTAGTGGTATAATTTCAGTGCTTTAGAAACAATTTTTCTTTTAGCCAGTGTAGTGTGACACGGAAGATTTGGACAATGTTGAAAAGTAATTGTTTAAATTGGTAAAGACACGGGGCGCCTGATTGGCTCAGTCGGTTAAGTATCCGACTTCAGCTCAGGTCGTGATCCCGCGGTCCGTGGGTTCAAGCACCACATCAGGCTTTGTGCGGACAGCTCAGAGCCTGGAATCTGCTTCAGATTCTGTGTCTCCCTCTGTCTCTGTTCCTCCCCTGTTTGCGCTCTGTCTCTCTCTGTCTGTCAAAACTAAATAAGCGTTAAAAAAATATTTTAAATTGGCAAAGACACCGTGCAGTGAAAGAAGAGGAGTGGGAGATGGGTGGGGAAGGGTACGACAGACAGACAAGGGGTTTGAACACTTAAATGTACAGGTAGTTATCGCTTGGGGGTAAGGAAAGGACCTGTTAAAAATTCAGACTCCTGGGCCCAAGGAGCGTGATTAAGTGGGTCAGGGGTAGGTCTGGGGGTTGCATTTTTTTTTTTTAATTTTTTTTTTCAATGTTTATTTATTTTTGGGACAGAGAGAGACAGAGCATGAACGGGGGAGGGGCAGAGAGAGAGGGAGACACAGAATCGGAAACAGGCTCCAGGCTCTGAGCCATCAGCCCAGAGCCTGACGCGGGGCTCGAACTCACGGACCGCGAGATCGTGACCTGGCTGAAGTCGGACGCTTGACCGACTGCGCCACCCAGGCGCCCCTGGGGGTTGCATTTTTAATAAGCACTCTCCTGTGATGCATTTGACATAAAAGGTTCTTGGATCACATTTTGAGAAACACAATGTGAATAACTGTTTTAAAGCAAATATGTATTTTAATAATTCAGTGCAAAATGAAATTGTTGCATAATATTGATGTTAGAGGACAGAGTAAATATTTGAAATCCATGACATTCTTGTCACTTCAGTTATATTGGGGGGGCATGTGATTTGTTTTTTGCATGTCCAAATCCTTATTGTATTAAGCTGTATTTATATTCAAGATACATAGTGATTTTGACCTTTCGTTGTTCTTAAGGCTGTCATCCTCTCTGTGTGATTAATTTTTAAGTGTTGATCTAAATACCATTTTGGCTTACTAATGTTTTGTTTTGTTTTGTTTTTTAGTGTTTGCATTTTTTTGAGAGAGAAACAGAGTGCAAGCAGGGAAGGGTCAGAGAGAGAGGGAGACATGGAATCCGAAGCAGGCTCCAGGCTCTGAGCTGTCCACACAGAGCCTGATGTGGGACTCGAACTCATGAACCATGAAATCACGACCTGAGCTGAAGTCGGACACTTAACCGACAAAGTCACCCAGGCGCCCCTGGCTTACTGGTGTTTAACAAAAACTAATGACTCTTGAGAATGTCAATGAGTCTCTGAGTCCTTTTTGAATCCGTTACAACCAGGCTGTCATTAGGAGGTTGTTTGGAGATAACATTTGTGCATTTCTTTTTTTTTTCTTTTTTTTTATTAAAAAATTTTTTTTTAACATTTATTTATTTTTGAGACAGAGAGAGACAGAGCATGAACAGGGGAGGGGCAGAGAGAGAGGGAGACACAGAATCGGAAACAGGCTCCAGGCCCAGATGCGGGGCTCGAACTCACGGACCGTGAGATCATGACCTGACCTGAAGTCGGATGCTTAACCGATCGAGCCACCCAGGCGCCCCAACATTTGTGCATTTCTTAACACCCAGCAGTTACTCTGTAGATGTTAGCTCTAGGGACAAACTGATTCGTTTGACCTTTTCCTGGGACTTTCGTTTTAGGTATGAAAACATGAGTTTACAATGCCAATCCATCTAATCCTGAAGGCCCACCATCTCTGTGGATCCTTCCCTGAGACCCTCTCCCACATAAAATGGTTTCCTCTTCTAAATTTCCAGAGCTTTTCTCGGATTCTCTTACTCTACTGCAAAGAGGTGGTGTCGTTTGTGCATATACTGTCTTCCCACATGGGCGATACCCTTCCCGAGGGCATGATCCATATCAGATACTTTTCTGCTCTACGTCAGACAAGCGTTTGGCACAATTTCCTTCCAAAGCACCCATAAAAGAAATGTGTTATGACTTGACTAACATTGAGACGATGATGGCATCGTGTTACAGTTTTTCGGATATTCTCACTGGTTTTAGATATTTAAAACTTTGCAGTGACTTCTTGTAGAACCAAATTTAAGAATAGTTTTCTACTCAGCTTTTTAAAGCTAATCATGTCATGATCTCAAACATTAGCTGGAGTACATCCACTCGGATGAGGGTGGTTTGTAATCTAGATGATACGCTCCGCATGTAACATCCAAATGAAATGTAGACTTGAGTTGCTGGCATGTGGTTGTGGTGAGAAGCAGTTGTTATATATTACTTGGTAGAATTCATATTCATATCTTGTCAGTTTACAGTGAGCCAGAGATTTAAAATAACATTTGTTTCTGTTTTAGTAACTGCTTAAAAAAAAATTTTTTTTTAATGTTTATTTATTTTTCGAGAGAGAGATTGACAGAGTGTGAGCAGGGGAGCGGCAGAGAGAGAGAGAGAGAGGAAGACACAGAATCTGAAGAAGGCTCCAGGCTCTGAGCTGTCAGCACACAGCCCGACGCGGGGCTCAAACCCATGAACCGTGAGATCATGACCTGAGCCGAAGTCGGACGCTCAACCGACTGAACCACCCAGGCGCCCCAGTAACTCCTTTAAAAAAAATATCCCAGATCATTATATTTTTCTTTTCTTTAACTTGCCTTCTGGTAGTGTTTTTAATACATGGCCTTTCAAGCAGTCATGAAACGTGTCAGTGCAGCTTGGCAATGGGTTAACAGGACGTGCTTCTAGGATTATTCTTAATGATTAAAAATCAAATTGATTTAAAAAAAAAAAACAAAACCTGACCCCAAATACAGATGAACCAAGAAAACCCAGAAAACAACAACAACAAAATATCTGTGAATGAAATGTTGGTTCTTGGTCTTCACATTCTCCACATCTGTTTTCTCCAGATCTCTCTCTTTTTTTTTTTTTTTTCAGTTTTTCATTTTGTAAAATTTATTTATTTAAATTTGAGTTAGTTGACTTACAGTGTAATATTGGTTTCAGGAGCAGAATGCAGCGATTCGTCTCTCACATACGACAGCCAGTGCTCCTCCCAACAAGGGCCCTGCTTCATGCCCATCCCCCATCTAGCCCATGCCCCTCCCTCCTCCCCTCCAGCAGCCCTCAGTTTGTTCTGTGTATTTAGGAGTGTCTTATGGTTTGTCTCCCTCCCTGTTTTTATCTTATTTTTCCTTCCCTTCTCTTACGTTCATCTGTTTTGTATCTTAAATTCCACATATGAGTGAAGTCAGAGGATATTTATCTTTCTCTGACGTATTTCACTTAGCATAATACACTCTGGTTCCCTCCACGTTGTTGCAGATGGCAAGAATTCATTCTTTTTAATCACCCAGTAGTATTCCATTGGATGTATAAACCACATCTTCTTTATCCATTCATCAGTCGATGGACATTTGGGCTCTTTCCATACTTTGGCTATTGTTGATAGTGCTGCTGAAAACATTGGGGTGCACCTGCCTCTTCAAATCAGCATTTTTGTATCTTTTGGATAAACACCTAGTAGTGCCATTGCTGGGTCATAGGGTAGTTCTGTTTTTAATTTTTTGAGGAACCTCCACACTGTTTTCCGGAATGGCTGCACCAGTTCGCATTCCAGAGGAGTGGGAAGGGAAGGACTCCAGTAGTGTGACCAGGAAGTAGAATTGACAGGATTTGGAACCAGCTCACTTGTGAAATATGGGGGAAGGCAAAGTGCTGAATCTGGAGTTCTCCATTTGGGCAACTCAGTGATGTCAGGGGACCAGGGAACAGGCTCAGTGGATCCCTAAGAGTGACGGGACCTCAGAGTCTTTCTCACCACCCACCACTGCTTTACTGCTTTTCTTTTTGATCCGTAACTTACCCCTTCTTGGTTGGGAGTCAAAGCCAGTGGCTCCTTCGGCTTCACTTGGGTGGTCTGAGGGTCAGCTGCTCAGGGCTGTGTGGACGCCACCAACGTGAACGTGGAGGGAGGCAAAAAGGAAGTGTCAGTTTAGAGCTGTCCCAGTGTATAATGTGAAAGACGGTTTAAAATTTTTGCCAGCCTCAGGGGCGCCTGGGTGGCTCAGTCGGTTGAGTGTCCCACTTCGGCTCAGGTCACGATCTCGCGGTTCACGAGTTGGAGTGCCACGTTGGGCTCTGTGCCGACAGCTCGGAGCCTGGAGCCTGCTTCGGATTCTGCGTCTCCCTCTCTCTCTGCCCCTCCCCTTCTCACGCTCTGTCTATCTCTCTTTCAAAAATAAATTAAAAAAAAACATTAAAAAATTATACAAGTTTTTCCCAGCCTAAGATTGCTCACTTCAGATTTCAAGAGCATTGGGAGAAGTGCTCACCAAATGAGAACATCAGCCCCCTTTTTTTTTTTTTTTTTTTTTTTGCGGAGCAGCACATTGAGGGGTCTACCAAGACAGAAAAAGAGGACAGAAGAGGACAGTGCTTCATAAACTATAATTACTTAAATGTTGCCCTAAGTAAATATTTAAAATATACTAAAATGGCAACATCAGGAAATGTGACTAAGAAGTCAGTCGGCCACACACCCTTTTCCCCACCTTTGTGGTTGTTGAAAATTTCCACCAAGAATGATAAAAAGCGTGAAGATCGGGGCTGTTAAGTTTCAGAGGAAGGCCAAAATTTGCATGGTTCTGTTAATCCAGTGATGGAGCTCACAAATGGAAACCCAATATTTAAGTTAGATAACTAAAGATGAACCATTACAGTGGCTTCCTGTTCTTGACTTCTGTGCAGAGGTTTGGGCATGGTGAAAACAAAAAAAAAAAAACAAAAAGAAAAAAACAAAAACCAAATCAGGCCTGATCCTAACCCTATCACTTGCATATATACACAGCGTCCAGTTTTGGGGGTTGGAGGGATTTTTTGGGTTTGAGAGAAAGGGCGGTTTTGGAGGAGAATGAAATGCCTTGTAAGGCTGACATAGTATAGAAGGATTACCAGGTGTTATTGTGACCTGATATTAGATCATTGCATCCATACAAAGTATGGAGCATAATTTTGCCAAGAGTAATTACGGTGCCGAGAGAATGAGTTGGAATCTTCTGTATTCTGTGGTCTGTGGACCACAGACGTATTCATTCAAAAGCTCCATGCCAGTTTGGGTACTCATATTGAAAGCAGAGATACAGAACACTTCAATGGGACCTGAAAGTGCACGTAATGGATGTCATTAAGAATGGCTGAGTCTGGGGCGCCTGGGTGGCTCAGTCGGTTAAGCGTCCGACTTCGGCCCCGGTCATGATCTTGCAGTTTGTGAGTTCAAGCCCCGCGTCGGGCTCTGTGCTGACAGCTCGGAGCCTGGAGCCTGCTTCGGATTCTGTGTCTCCCCCTCTCTCTTTGCCCCTCCCCCACTCACACTCTGTCTCTCTCTCTCTCTCTCTCTCTCTCTCAAAAATAAATATTAAAAAAAAAAAAAAAGAATGGCTGAGCCTTTAGAAAGGGCAAGACGCAATCAATGGATTTCTGGGTGTACCCCAAATCCACCTTTTTTTTTTTTTGACAAGAGTTAGTATACTCTCCTGCTTTCTTCTAAAGTCAATTCACATTAGGATGGACCTAATTCTGTCTACTCTGAGAATGTCACAAATAAACTGGCATGGAGTTTTCAGTGAACACCATCGATTGCCCTGCAAACTACTCTTTTTATTTTTATTTATTTTTTTTTTTAATTTTTTTTTCCACGTTTATTTATTTTTGGGACAGAGAGAGACAGAGCATGAACGGGGGAGGGGCAGAGAGAGAGGGAGACACAGAATCAGAAACAGGCTCCAGGCTCCGAGCCATCAGCCCAGAGCCTGACGCGGGGCTCGAACTCCCGGACCGCGAGATCGTGACCTGGCTGAAGTCGGACGCTTAACCGACTGCGCCCCCCAGGCGCCCCCAAACTACTCTTTTTAAAAAAATACCTAAAATTTCTGGCTGAATGACACTGCTAATTTTGTCTAATCTTGGGACGGAAGGATCTAAAGACGTTTAAAAATAAAACGGACATAAAATTACACTCCTATGTTCTTCAGTCTCCACCCGATCACGAAAAATACAAGCAAGCCTGATACGTTGTGTTTGGCACTCGGGAAGTGCTGTGAGCTTCTCCAGAAGTTCTTGAGAGCATTCGCCATCTGCTTATAGGTGTGCAAGACGAGAGTCATACTGGTGAAGCCATGTTCCCCTCTGTGAGGGAGTACACAACTAAGCCCATGTGGGTGGGGTTTCCTGCCCAAGGCGCTTGGAGGAAAGAGGGCTGGAGTAGTTCTGGAAGGGCAGCTGTCTTGAACTGGGAGTTGGAAAATGACTAACACTGATCTAGGAAGTTATTCAGCATGTTTTCAGTGATTCTGGGGTAGCAGAAGGAAAGCCATTGAGGTTAGAGACATAATGGTCAGAGGTGCATGGTGACCCAGGGTTGCTAAGGATTTAGAAAGCACTTGAAAAGGGCAATTAATACAGACCTACATCAGATATTTCGTGTCTGGGTCTGGACCACTGCAGTAAAGCAAATGTCACCATAAAATGAGTCAGATGGGGGTGCCTGGGTGGGTCAGTCAGTTAAGTGTCCCTCCGACTTCTGCTCAGGTCATGATCTCAAGGTTCATGAGTTCAAGCCCCGCATTGGGCTCTGTGCTGACAGCTCGGAGCCCGGAGCGTGCTTCGGATTCTGCGTCTCCCTCTCTCTCTGGCCCTTCCCCCTCTCACACTGTCTCTCTCTCAAAAATAAATAAATGTTAAAAAACAACTTAAAAGAAATAAATAATGAGTCGGATGAATTTGTGGGTTCCTAGTACATAACAGTTTATACTATACTGTCGACTATTGAGTGTGCAATAGCATCTCGCCTCAAAAACAATATGTATATCTTAATTTAAAAATACTGTCTTGCTAAAAAATGGTAACCATCATCTGAGCTTTCAGTGACCACAGATAATCCTAACAGACATAATAATCGTGAAAAAATTTGAAAGATAGGAGAATTCCCAACATGTGACACGGAGATACGACACCAACAAATACTGCTGGAAAAATAGCGCCGATAGACGTGCTTGAGGCAGGGTTACCGCCAACCTTCAGTTGGTAAAAAATAAAATATCTGGGGGTGCCTGGGTGGCTCAGTCGGTTGAGCGTCCGACTTCAGCTCAGGTCACGATCTCGCGGTCCCTGAGTTTGAGCCCTGCGTCGGGCTCTGGGCTGATGGCTCGGAGCCTGGAGCCTGCTTCGGATTCTGTGTCTCCCTCTCTCTCTGCCCCTCCCTCGTTCATGCTCTGTCTCTCTCTGTCTCAAAAATAAATAAACATAAAAATTTTTTTTTTTAAAAAAAAAATAAAATATCTGATCAGAGCTCTAAAGCGAAGTACAGTAAAACGAGGTCTGCCTGCATTTTCTCCTTGCCTTATTGTGGTGCCTTAGAGATGACTGGCATTTTCATTGCCTCTGTTTTCATAAATGTGCTTTCAGAGGAATAAAGAGAGGACACGGGCTAAAGGGACCTCGGGTTTTCTTCACAGAGCATCCTTACGGGTGCTGCGTCCTCATGACTTTTTAAGAATCAGCAGAGCGACTTCATGCATCCAACATATGTGGCTTTTGAGTGAGACTTCTTTTTTCCACGGGATGATGTGGACAGTGTGCTTTGGGAGGCGGAAGGATGTTCCTGTTATACACATTCATTAGTGTGGGCTCCGAACTAATTCATCGAGCAGCTACTCACTTTGAAACAGGAAAATGAAGAAGGTATTTCATGATTTTTTTTTTTTTTTTTTTGGAATCACGGCCAGAGGAAGAATCTGGATTCCTAAACCGTGAGCTGGAAACGAGGACTTAAGAGAGAATTGTTGGCGTCAGACAGAAGTTGGAGTCCTGAATCTGTTAGCTAGTTAGTTTGCACGTTGAGTACATTACTTCACTCCATTCACCTATATTTCTTCATTTATTACAAATAGAATAACGGGGGGTGGGGGGCGCCTGGGCAGCTCAGTCAGTCGGGTGTCCAAGTCTTGATTTCGGCTCAGGGCACGATCTCACAGTTCATGGGATGGAGTCCCACGTCAGGCTCTAGGCCACAGCGTGGAGCCTGCTTGGGATTCTCTCCCTCTCTTCCTGTCTCTCGGCCCCTCCCCCTGCTCACTCTCCCTGTCTCAAAATAAGTAAACTTGAGAATAAAAGATAGTCTCAAAATAGAAAACAGAGGTGTCTACCACTGAGGGTGATTTTAAGGCTACAAGGAGATAATGTAATTTGAGGGCTTAACATTCAAATATTAGCTATTATTATTATTATTATTATTATTATCATTACATGTGTATGTTAACACCCAAAGATAGCCAGTGTTCTTTAGTCATTCTTAATAAGTAGTTAATGGTTTATAATTACATACTTACTTTGTTAACTGATTTCATGCAACAGGCCTTTCTGAATCTTTCTCAGGGCACTTAAAAAGTTCATTGCCTTCAGCGAAAGTAGAGCCTTACTAGATTATTAAGACCTGGATTATTAAAAGAAAGCATTTGCTGGGGCACCTGGGTGGCTCAGTCGGTTCAGCATCTGACCTCAGCTCAGGTCATGATCTCAAGGTTCATGAGTCTGAGCCCCACGTCGGGCTCTGTGTTGACAGCTCAGAGCCTGGAGCCTGCTTTGCTTCGGATTCTGTGTCTCCCTCTCTCTCTGCCCCTCCCCTGCTCGCACACTCGTGCGCATGCTCTCCCTCTCTCTCTCTCTCTCTCTTCTCAAAAATAAATAAACATTTAAAAAGATGTTTATTTAGGGGCACCTGGCTCTGTGCTGACAGCTCAGAGCCTGGAGCCTGCTTCAGATTCTGTGTCTCCCTGTCTCTCTCTGCTCCTTCCCCCCCACTCAACCTCTGTATCTCTCTCAAAAATAAATAAACTTAAAAAAAAAAAAAGCATTTGCTAAAGAAGTCTAAAGGGTACACCTTTCACACAGTGTTACCTGGAAGAATCCAAGTAAACAGGTGTTTTCTTGACAGTGTGCCCTTTCCTCCTGGCCCTTCGGAGTTCATGTCATGGCCACAGCCAGCCTATACTTCAAGCAAACACTATAGAACAAGAAATTGAATGCAGAGGCACATTTGAAAACTTAACTTTTCTCCGTTAAGCCAGATATGGGAGAGATTTGCAGAAGTTCAAATCATTGTCACTCTTCTTAATAACCTTTTTTGTCTTGGAAAATGTAGTTGCTTTTTATGAAGAGACGCTATTTTATGTAACATGCAGTGGGTCTATTATCATTTGTAGCAAATGAATGAATTTTAACGTAGTTCAAAACTGTTTTAATTTGTAACACAGCGGATATTGTTCAATATCATCTGCCTCGTTAAAAGCTCTTTGGGGTCCTCAGTTCATTTTGGGGTACAAAGGGGACTTGGGACCAAAAGTTTGAGAACCACTGGCTTGGCATTTTGGGTCCTAGGGTGCATTTTGGTCAGTGTGTATCTGCCAGTTGCTTACGTCTCCTGGGAGAATTGTCCTGTGGTCAAATGTGTTTGGGGCCAAGATGCATGCTTCTCTGAGATTTGCAATACCTATCAATACACCAGAGCCCCTCAAAAGTGTTTCCCAAATGTATCTGAATCTTTTTAGTCCTCGTTTTATTTTTAGCATAGCATGACATTTCACCATGGAATATGTCGTCCCATTGAACACACCGGCCAATACACGACATATACTACCCTCTCCCCATTTCTTAAACATAAAAAGCAAGATTCATCAAGTACTTTCCTTCAAATCCATGTGTTACTTAGAGGAAGGCCCATGAAAGTTTACTAATTGATCTCACCGACTCTCTTTTTAAAAAGAAAAACCACGCATCCTTCATCACTTTATACTATTTGGCTTATAATCGGCAAAGCTGACTTCACGATGCAAATTCATACATTTGCACAAGTCTTTGAGACATTTTTGTCTGTTAATCGGTAGCATCTGCTCTTTGTGTCACAAGACGGAGTCATGCCATTTCCACACAAATTGTCCAAATTGCAGCCTAGCCGGGGACCTGTCACTACTGTTTGGTATTTTTAAATGGATATATATATATATATATATATATATATATGGATATATATCCATATATATACACACACCTGTGCTGATACATCATATGTCTTTCTAAAACATAGTCGCTCTTCGTAACAGAAAGGTTTATAAATGGCAGGTGTTTGTTTTTTTTTTTTTTTTAATTTCTTATGATTCTTTCTTTCTAGTTCTTTGGTTTCCATTGGTTGTGGGCATAATTGTAACAGCTAAAACAAGAGAAAAGGCTTCCACAGTGTGGATGAGGAACATGTTCCTGGCTGCACTTGATGGACATTGTCCTCCTAAAAAATAAGGACGCTACAATAACCAGCAACAGTTCCTTTCTGACAACAGCGACGTTCTAAATTTGTAATGAGACAGAGGTACAGAGGTCACGTCTTTCACTTTCTGTATTTCATGTCTGTGTTGGGGGAAGAATGGAAAAGTCTTAATTTGTTGTAACCATTAAAAGGATGATAGTTACTGTACATTATGTAGTTCAAAAGCTTTTGTTCTTTATGTTTTGGCCTTGCCAGTTCCTACTTAGAAACTTAGTATTTGTTGAATCCTTGGTGACTCTCTATTGGCAACTGAAAATTGATTGTCCCTTATTCTGTAAAAAAAAGAAAAAAATTCAGGCAGAAATACCGTGGCTGTCTTATCCAGCGTCTTGGTGTTTTCTTAGCACTGAGCAGTTTTAGCGAGAGGTCTTTAAATGTGCAAAAGGACATTGAGTCTATCGGAATTTATATTAGAGCATTTTGTAAACTATGCTGGAAATTCTCTCATAGTTAAATTAACCAGATTAACCAGACTGAAATTGAAGAACCAGATGGAGGTTACTCTTCAAATGGCAAGGGGCCACCTTTCCATCTTCTTTGGCGGCTCAGTATATATCGTTAAGGTATTTGGGAGATTGAAAATAGAATCACAGAACTACGTGACAGGGTAAGAAGTTTGGTAAAGATGCACTTGGCCATTGTTTATATAAACTCTATGATGTTAACACTTCCTGCAAGGGAGAGTCATATTTTAGGTATGCACATACGAGGTGAAAAAGGTTATCCTGGAGGGGTCCGGTCATGCATCCACAGAGAGCTTCAGCTCTGGAGTCAGATGGCCCGCGTTGGAGTCTCACCTCCGTCACGTTATGTGTGGTGTTGGGCAGGCGATGTAACTTCCTTGCAACTGTTTCTCCAACTGTAAAAAGTCGTATAAAATTCGTGGAACAGCGTCTTAACACATTATGACTGTATTAGTTATCTACTGCTGTGTTATAAATTACCCTGCAACTTGGGCGTTTCAAATAACAAATACTTACTATCTCACAGTTTCTGTGAGTAGGAGCCAAGGCACATCTTTGATCCGTGTCTGTGGCTTGGGGCCCCCATAAGGTTGCAGTCAAGCCATTAATTAGCCCAGGCTGCAGCCTCATCTGAAGGATGGGGTGGGGGTGAGGTTGGGATCTGCCTCCAAGCTCATTCGTACAGATGCTACCAGACCACAAGGGCCCCTCCACAGGCTGGCCTCACAGCCTGGCGTTGGTGGGTGACCCAGGAGAGAATGTGTGAGGACATTCAAGATGGATGCCAGTCGTGTAGTCACCTAATCTTGGAAATGGCACCTGTTACCTTTGCCAGCCTCTGCTTGCTAGACGAGAGTGACTCAATCCAGTCCATACTCAAGGGGAGGGTATTTTAGACTTCCGTATCCTACCATCTACTTGGTATCTAAGGATGTCTAATAGGCATCTTAAACCTAACATGCAAAAATGGAGTCCCCAGCACCTGCTTTTCCCACGATCTTTTCTGTTCGGTGAATGGCAACTCTGTTCTTACAGATGATCTGGTCAAAAATTTGAACTATCCTCCTTAACTCTTTTCTTGCTCTTATACCCCTTGTGAACTTGACTTTCAAAATATATCCAGGATCTCACCAGTTCTCACTACCTCCTCCCCCAGTCCACGTGTTGGGTGTCTCACCTGAATTTTCGCAGTAGCCTACCTGGGCTCCCTGTCTTCAGCATTGTCCCCTTAGGGCCTGTTCTTCACAGCAGACAGAATGATCCCTTAAACATAAGGCAGAGCATTAGACTACTCCATTCACAATTCTCTAGTGTCTTCTCCTGTCACTCGGAGTAAAAAGCCAAAGTCTATGCAATAGCCTACAAGGCCTCTTGTGATTATAAAATTATTTTTCTGCATTTAATTGTATAAAATGATGTTTGTATAATAAATATCCATATACATATGTCTGTGAAAGCACGTATTTGTATGTTTAATTGCTTAATTTATCTGGAATCTATTTTCTGAATCATGTAAGATGGGGATCTGACTCTTTCCAAATAATGAGCTAATTTTCCTGTCACTATATATTGAACAGAACACCCATTCCCCACTAGCATGGTATTCCACCACGAACCTGGTAGTTTTTTTCCCCATGCAGTCTAATTGTTGAATTTTAGAATAGTGATATTCCTAACAGGTCCTATAAGATACAATTTAGAGATTTCATTTGATGTGGGATACTCAGATACATGTAAAAACAACTTGAATTCTAGTTGGGAATTAATTATGGAGAACAGTTACTTGTGTCCCTTTATATGAGAGATAAGGAACTAATTCTACCTGGGAGATTGTGACTTAAATTGAAAAATCCAGTTAGCTGCAAAACTCAGATGAAAAGAAAGGGGAAAAAAAATCCTCATTGCTTTTAGGCCACTGTTTCTGACACGTGTTGATACACTTTGCTGTCGCTGCTTAGAGCTGTTGAGAAAATTATCACAAAAATGCTTATCGAATTTCAGACCCTGTAAGGATATCATCTGGATTGAGATCCTTGTTTATCCAGGTAACTTTCAGCATGCAGGCGTATCTGTGAATGCTGTAGTCCCCTGGTGTTCTTTTCTTCTGTCTAGACTTTTGGTCTTATCTCTGTTTATAGCTTCCACTGGCGAACAAGAATGGGTATGCAAAGGAGATTAAACTGTTCTGTTGGTTGGTTGTTTTGTGGTGTTTTGTTGGTTATTGGCATTAGCGGCCCTGATGAAGAGTTTGCTGGAAGATGGAAGTATGTTGAAATTCTCGCTTGAAAGGAAGTGGATAGAATGTTCAGTGGTTTCCTTTTGACAAAAACGGTCTCATACCTGGTGCACGGTGTGTCATTGAGGGTCGACTATAAATCACAAAACGGATTGCTTCAGCTCCTTCACATCTACAGAGATAAGAGTGGGAAATCGTGTCACTGAGATCCGTCCCTGTCCCTCCCTTTTTCTTCCTCCTCCACAAGACGTGTGACTTGCCCCGTGTGGACTTGCCCCTTGGCTCTGGCAGCCAAGGAAGGGCCCTGAGCTAATGAGGGAGCCGTGCTTCCTCTCCTGGATGATTTTACTACCACTTGGTGCCAAGATAGAATCCAGAAGCCAATGTCTTTTTTTAGGCAGAAACAGCACAGAGAAAGAGAGACAAAGAGGGCCGAGAGAAAATAGAGAGCTTCTGGTAAACTTTGAACCAACACCATAACGTGGCAGTCAGTGAGCAGTGGGCACGAGTGATTCCACCCAGAGTCTGGTCAAGGCACAGATGAACCTGCTGTGTGCCCGGCCTCCCTGGGCCGGCAGCTTCGTTTGCGGAAGAATCTTGAACTCGACGACAGAGACCCCTCCAGGTCGAAACCACCGAGCTGGAGAGCTGGTAACAAATGAAAGAAAGGCAGTAATTTATTTTTAGTAAAAGAAGATTGATACCAATAACTCGCAGTGGGCTTGCCTAAATCCTCCTCTTCCCTTTCAAATTCTGTTTTTACCCACACGGTAAGCTCAAGACAGTTTGTCGTGCTCTGAACTTCCTGGCTTGTGTTGATTTGTTAGCAATATGTTGCTGTTACACATTTGAGTGGGAGCTGAGTTACATTGCATGAAAAAGCTGCTCTAGAGGCTAATAAAAATCGTGACAACCCCACTTTCGGTGGGTATTGATAGCATCAAGAAAATAAAAAAGACTTTGCCATTTTCAGGCAGTCGCTCTTCCAACTAGACTGAAAATATAATGGGCTTCAACTCAACTCGCTCGTTTAAGCATTACCCCAGAGCAGCTTTCTCTTCCTCCTCAAAAGTTCTGAGTGCCTACACGAATTTAACCACAGACAGACACAACCCCCTCCCCCCAAAAGGTCTTTTCGAACACGTTGAGTATTTTGTCAAGCAATGGCTTCAGAAGGCTCTCAAGGAATCGGTAATTCACGCAGTCATCTTGTGAGACAGGAAAGTATATATCCGCTCTCTTACAGCGGGGTCATCGGATAGTGACCTGGCAGTGGCCGCAGGACCTTTGCAAACACGTGGAGTTTGGAGTCACAAGTGGGTTGCAGTCATCCTGGTGAGAGAACTGGATGGTGGTCTTGCTGTGTGTTTGCAAAACAGACGAGGAAGAGCTCCTAAAGAGCTAGAAAAGGCTGCAGACGGTTTTGGAAGGCTGTTTCCAGGCTCAAATGGCCAATGTCAAAAAAAAAAAAAAAACAGCAGTGGAGGGGACTTGTTAGAGCATGGGAAGAGCTCGAACAAAACCCCGTGACAGGTGACTGTTATAAGTCACAAGGCAGAAGAGGACTCTCCGAAGCCACCTTGTCACACACGGTTCTCATGTGTATGCTTTGTTGGCACCTCTGAGGAGGGGTAGAGAGGCATGTGCATTTTAACCATTCGTTTCATATTTAGCGTGTAAAGTAAATGCCGTTTTCCAGCTTGGGCGGGGGGCAGTTCTTGATCAAGTTGTATCGAGACTCGGCATGAACACCCATCGATTAAATTACCTGTTTCCTGTGCAAAATAGAAAGTTTCCTCTTTCTGACCCTGTCTCTTTTTTGTTGTTGTTGTTCAGTCCTAACCGCCCTGTGTTTAAAGATGTTAATGTTGGCTCAGTGAGTCTGAGTCTTTAATGGGCAGAATCAGATGACTTTTGATTTGACACGAAACTTCCTCCCCTTTCTATCCTTGATAACTGCCCATCAGTTATCTCTAGTTATTAAACGTAAGGAATCCTTCTTTATATATTTATTTCAGTTAGTAAACTTGAAATTCTGCAAGCATGTTGCTGGTGGTTTATATCCCAGCTTTCAAAATACGCTACCTATCCGACAGGTGTTCCGTTTTCTTTCCCCCTTCTCCCTTCCCACCTCTAGTATTTCAGGGTACCATATGTAGATCAGTCGTGTGATAGCTTCGTTCTGATCATGAACATGCTTGTTTGAGGTTATAAAGAATACATCTGAGAGAGGTCAGGGATTTCCCCCTGAATATCAACTAACTGCTTGAAGTGGCATTTTTCATTCTGACTTGTTTTGTTTTCTTTTCCTGTAGCATACTGGAGCAAAATGAAAGAGTTTATTCTGAGGCCTCTGATGCACTGCTTCCCCAGGCCATGAGGAAGAAAGAGTGGACTTCAGCCTGTATGAATGGTCTTGAAACACGAATGGTTGTGGGTAAGTCTTCCAAAGGACTTGGCATTCGTTAGCTTTAGATGTCATCAACCATCATTTATTCGGTGGCTCAGGACATTTTTTTTAAGGGCATGGCTGTTCCTCCACAACCCAAGCAACAGGATGTTTGAGAGACTGTTGATGAAGAGTCCAGAGAGCAACTAAATTTACTCAGTGTGTTTCTGAAATTTGCAGAGTAGTGGGATCTGAGGACAATGCATTTGTGGTTAGAGAAGACCGAAACAAACAAACAAACAAACAACTGTACACACAAACAACCAACAGACTACACCTTCCAGACATTCCTTTTAGCTGAGACCATAAGGAATTAAGCACACCCGAGACCCTCAATTCACTCTGAAGGCAGATTTGTTACCCTGTAGTGGAGTATCGGGATGGGCAAAGTGAGAAGTGCTGGGAGTTTCCGTCTTGCTCAGTAAATAATTACTGAGCACCTTTTAAAAACCGTACGTAGAGCCCTGAATGACAGCCTTGGTCTGGAGGTAGAATTCAAATGCTCCAAACTGTTAGCAAACAACAGATAAGTTCCCAACGAGACACAAAAATATTGTCGTTTTTCCAAGGAAGGTTGATCAGCCTCGTTGGTTGTAGTTCTTGGGCACCGTCCTCACACGGAAGCTACTTCTGCACATCTCTCTTGGTGACCTTGGACAACTTACTCGTCCTCGTGGAATGAGTCACCTGTAAAAATGCCAGTGCACGCCTTCATGGTCTCTTGCAGCTCTGAAATCCCACAGCTGACTCTAGCGAAATTAATGAAATAATTAGACCCTTGGGTTCTCGCTCAGCCAAATCAGTTGTGAGCCCTTGGCAAGTGATCTTTGGCAGGGGTGGTGCTCGCTGGACGGGCCAGTGTGGAGAAGAGGGGCCAGGCACTTGGTGGAGGGGGGGCCCTTCTCCCTCCTTCTCCCTACGATCTTGTGAACCAACCCTTTGGTCAGAGAGGCCTTGCGGTGTCTGTGGTTAGTAATGTCTTGCGGCATTAAAGACAACGTGGCACGTTGTTATATGAATGTAATGCAATGTGATATAATACGGTATAGTATGATGTAATATCGTCCTTTATTTTTCTGTCGTGGATCTCCCTCTTCCTTCTCTGTTGGCTGTCACTATCTTACGGGTTATCTGCCAGTCTCTGAACCCCATGAAGCCCCAAACTTTGTCTTACGTTGAACAGGATTGATTATTTTTCTTTCTTACTGAACATCCCTGTTCTGAACAGAGCTCTGAATGACACTTTAAATGATGCTCACATATCACTCTTGTTAGCAGCCTGCTGTCTGCTTCAGAGTGGTGCATTATTTGGGTTTCATAACAGCATTTTTTCCCCCCTCTGACAAATGTTAAATTACGAAGTGCAGGAAACCACATGAATGCGGTGGGATGAAAATGTGAACACAGTGTTATCTGGAAACGCCAGTGTTATGATTCTTTCTCCTGGTGACAGTCTCCTCCCTGTACTCAACGTATAAAGCCTATTTACCTGTTTGGTGGCCGCCTTCTAACTCCTGTCTTTCTCTTCACTAAGACTGTGTGCCACGGTCCCCGTGTCACACTGAGTCGGGAAGTTTGTTTAAGATGACTGCCTGGGGCTGTCTCTTTCTCTCCAGGTCCTGCCTGACCACTGAGCCCGGCTCACATTCACAAAGCCTTCCCAGAATGCTCTGGCCTCTATGAGCTCCTATAACATTTAGAACTTGCACCATAAAAAAAAAAAAAAAATATGTATGGCTACCTATTGCTTTGTGGGTGTTTGCTGCCACCCCATCTGGGTTGCAGGCTGCTGGGGGGCAGGGATCACATCCGAGCCCACAGTTTCTCAAAGGTGGTCTAGCCCCAGGACCTCCTGCAGCAGAATCACCTGGGCATACAAAGCAGCAGATTCAGCAACACCAGGCTCGATGAGTCAGAATTTCTGGGGATGTCGAGCCCGAGAAACTCACCGCAGACAACTCTTGAGCGCACAGAGGTTTGTGAAAACTGCCTGAGCTTACCTCTTCATCCTCCCCTGTACCTACCTCCTCACGCGCGGCATAGGGTCTAGATCTGAGCGCATCACAGATACCCAGGACGTATTTGCTTGCTGACCTAAACAGCATCCTCCTGTGATGGTTGCACTCGCTCTTCAGTCGCCCTAGCCTTTTTGGGATGTGAAGTCTGCATATTCTCTGAACCCTTAGAAACCTCGTTTTGGCTAAATGTGTAGTCCCCTAGGTCGGAGGCTCTTCCGGAAGCCTTCTTTTTATATCTCCTCTTCACGCAGTGACCCTGCCTGTCCCTATTCATGAGCAGCCCCTGCCCACGTGCAGCCCAGCAGTAACGTCAACTCTGGGGACAGGGACCGGAGTGTCAGGGCAGGAGACAGAGCTGAGGTGGGAGCAGCGCTGGGCTGACCTTGATTGCTTTATCCTCGGATCCCAAGGCCACGCCTGCTGCCCCTGGCAGTACGTTTTGAATGCTATTTCTTTCAGCTGTTAGGGCTCCGAGGTTGTCCACTTTGGTGGCAGGAGAGCGATCCCATTGCTGAAAGCAATAAAGTTAAGCTGCAGTGGACAGACATCAAAGCAGCCCCGGTGCCAGCAGCAGATTCAGAATTTGAATCTGATGACAACAGACTGCGTGGTGACACGGGCCCCCTCCTTCCCTTCTCCGCTTGCTCCAGCAAGGGCGAGCCTGGCAGAGGAGATTGGCTTCTAGGGCAACTCCTGATGCCCTTGCTGGTGGGTCCGGCCCTGGGACGAGATCTGACAGAAACCCAACCAAAGAGCTCTTGGAAGCCCAGCCAGCCTGTAAGGGAACCAGTGGGCTAATCGGGAAATGTACCAGCTGTGAACACAATCACTACGGGAGCGCCTGGGTGGCTCAGTGGGTTGAGCGTCCGACGTCGTCTCAGGTCATGATCTCGCAATTGACGAGTTCGAGCCCCACATCAGGCTCTGTGCCGACAGCTCGGAGCCTGGAGCCTGCTTCGGATTCTGTGTCTCCCTCTGTCTCTGCCCATTCCCTGCTCATGCTGTCTCTCTCTATCTCAAAAATAAATAAAATATTAAAAAAAATTTAACACAACCACTACCATTAAACATTTTTTTAACATTTTCTCTAATATGTTTTAAGGTTTATTTACTTATTTTGAGAGGGCGTGTAGAGAGGGAGGGAGAGAAGAATCCCAAGAAGGCTCCATGCTGTCAGCGCAGAGCCCGACGTGAGGCTTGAACTCACAAACCGTGAGATCGTGACCTGAGCCGGGATCAAGAGTCGGACGCTCAACCGACTGAGCCACCCAGGTGCCCCAAACCTTTTTTTTTTTTTTTTTTGCAACTTTTTGTATGTTTTCACTCTTGCTTAGTCACACACAGTGTTACTTAAGAGAAGTTGTGCCAGTCTTGAATTACGTTTGTGTTGCAAGGCACATTCAGGCGCAGTGACAGGAAGCGTCTTCTCCCACGTGTCCGAATAATTTTGCTGATGGGGGGTTTGGAGAGCAAGAAGGTATAACAGGATGGGTTGGGAATGGGGTTTTTTCCTCATTTTCAGCTAAGGGGAGAAAAGAGAGCCCAGGTTTCCGAAGCAATGCTGAGAGCAAAAGAGGCTTTGGCTCACGTGCTTGGTCGAAATCTGCCTGGATGTCCTCTCTGTAGCCTCTTCCGGTCCAGTGGGGGTGAAGCCTGCCTCTGTGATGCAGGAGCCAGGTGCACAGGCCGTCGGTCACGGGAGAGAAACATACAGGTGTTGACATCAGTGTCTTGAGACTTCATTAAAGGTTTTAAAGTGGAGGAATGACGAGGGGCAAAATTAAAGAAATTATAAGGCACACAATTTTAGTGAACTACCAAAGGCATTGCTGTTTTGGAGGTCCTTAACAGCGCGTGGAATTTTTCCTGATGAGTAGTCATCCGTGGTTGGGAAAGAGGAGCGCTGGTTCTAAAAGAACGTTTGACTACATCACTTGTGTTGTTTACCACGAGGCATTCTCGAGAACTGCAGATTTTCCAAATGGCTTCCTCAGTCATCGGCGCTGCTTTTGCAAGGCAGATATAAATAGGGAACAGTCAGTCCAGTACCCTCCCTGAAGACCATCACTGGAAAGCTCTTTAAAGGCTTTCTAGCCTAGAGAAGTTAGACAGCCGTCATGCACCCAAGCTGATGTTCTCTGTAAAGCAGTACTAAGCATGCCTTCCGGGTGATGTGTTATAACCCTCTCTTCTTGCTGATAACTATCATGGGCTCATTGTACCAGTCCTTCAGAGAAGCGATGTGGTTTTGTATAACTGAGTGAAACCACACCAGTTCAGGAAATGCAGTGAATTGCCTTATAATAGGCATCATCAAAACAGATGGTGATTAACTTGGAAGGTACCCTTCCTTGGTGACAGTTTGAAAGCTTTGAAAGGAGGTGTTTGCGGTGCATCAAAAGAAATTAGGATTAAACTGCCACATTTGCACACGGTTGGCGTGAAAACTGAAAAGAAACTCATCAGAGTTCCTTACTGCACATGCTTTCCCTGAAGGCATCATCACATCGTGGCTTCATTATCCATTCCACTCTAATGACTAACGTTGCTCTCTCTTCCTCCCTGGAGTTTAAGACCATTGGCTTCCAACTTCCTCCCAGATGGCTCTGGTTGGGTGTCATAGGTACCTCCAACTACACCCCCTCCTGTCTCTGCCCCGTCTCCCTTTATGGGTTCCTTGTTTTTAAAGAAACAGGATCAGCGACCAGCCAGTCATTGATGCTGGACACCATCTCCTCTTCCAACGCTTCGGCCCTTGACCACCTGCTAGAGTTTTACCTCTTGCTTATTACTTCACGGTCTTCCCACTCTTCTCCATTCCTCTGCTCTTGTTCTGTTGCTGTCGTTACCATCCCTTGCCCCGACCGCTGCAGGCACTGCCCAGAGACTACATTTGCCTTAGGTCTTTCTTCCTGTATTCCATTCATCCTACTGTTTTGGGACTTTCCTTCCCAAAGATAAGGGTCTGGTTGAATCACTCTCATTCCTAAAAACCCTTGACAGCCTGCGCAAGTACGGATCCTTTCATGTTAAGGATCGAACTCAGACTTCAAACTTGTGTTTATGATCGATCACGCATCGATTCGCATTGATTACAAAATCATGATGAAATGTGTGCCTGTGCCTGTCAACAAAGCCTGGAAGTAAGGAAAGCAAAAATTAAGATGTTTGTAGGATTAGAGCGGTTGGTACTTTTCTTTAGAAATAATACTCCTCTGGTGTTTTCCATCGCAGTGAATGAATATGATGAAGTAAAAGGAAAGATTTAAAGGATTTTGTTAGCTTCCCTTTCCCTACAAGATAAAATGGTGACTTAACTGCATGACATTCAAGATCCCTGGGAATTCATTACCAAGTCACCATCGAAATCTCGTCCCTCCCTCCCATCTCCCCACATGACACTTCTTGCCTTTCTAAATATACTGTGTACTTTAGCAGCCATGACTTTTTCATGTTGATTCTTCTGCCTGAAATTCTGTTTCTCTACCCCGTGAACATCATTCACTGATGCCTGATGGGAATGTCCTCTCTTCCTACGTGAGCTCTGTGGATGGCAGTTCTTTGATTTTGCAGCCATCTCTGTGGATGACCCACAAGGGTGGAGATTGGTCTATTTTAAACCTTGTATTCTAAGTAGTGAATCCATTCCTGTGCACAGTATGGCTTAATAAATATTTACCAAAGGTAAAAAGAGACAACTCATTTAGAAGTATACAAGTAGGGGGTGCCTGGGTGGCTGAGTCGTTGAAGTCTGACTCTTGATCTCAGCTCGGGTCTTGGGGTCGTGAGGTCAAGCTCCGGGTTGGTCTCCGTGCAGGGCGTGAAACCTACTAAAAAAAAAAATAGACAAGTAATCCTTCAAGTAGGATTTAAAATGTTTCAGATCATCTCAGTGCTAATTACGGTGTTGTAAAAATTATAAAAAGTTGATGTTTTAGGTTAAACGATTTTTACGAAAGTCACCGGACTCGGCATCATACCATTTTAAGTAAACCAGTAGAGTGAATCTTTGGTATTTGAAAATTCTAACATCAGGTAGAATCACTTCAGCTCCTCAGGAGCCATATTTGTGAAGTTACTAGAAATTGCTTTTTACTGTTCTATGTCATGAAAAAATCATATCGGCCAAATCAGAAATCCACAGAAATGACACATCCAGTATTGGCAACATAATATGAATATGTGGTATTTTTTCCTGAAGGGGATTGAAAAAGCCAAGACTGGGTAACATTAAAGGATTGATATAACATTTTCAATTCTGAAAGGCTATTCTACTCTAGAAATATACTTGTTACTATTTTTTCGTTTCTAAGAATTCTGTTTGGTTAAAATTGCAAAGGAGAAAAAAATATCTTGGCTGAAACAAAATGAAAAGTCATCTCCAAAATTAATTTGGCATCCTCAAAAGTTCCTTTGCAAAGGGAGGAGGAGGTTTTTTAATATCACATGTTAAAAATGCCACTAAAAAAAAATCATCATTTGCACTTGTGAGCAAGGAATTCAGAATGGTATTTAATGGAGATCAATGTGCGAGGCATGTTACCCATCTTTTTAAACAATATTTTGACATTAGGGGAAGGCTGTTTAATAGTGTATATTGTTTTATAATATATATTATACATGCCATATATATTTTTCCTATTAATGTTTTGGTTAGCATCAGTAAGTCGGGATAGAGAATTTCAGTTTAAGATTTGCCACTTTTTCTGCGTGATATTCCTACCTGACCTTCAGTTTGCTTGCCCGTGAAATTATGACAAACGTCGAACCACTGTTGGAATAACGAATTTAGAAATTGATCAGTCGACAACATGTGCTGATTGACCGACTAACAAAACCTTAAATACTGTATCACTTTGCAGCACCTCCTAGAAGTTGATCTTTGTCTGTTCTGCACAGTGAAGAACCTTTGCTGAATTTGTTATTTTTCTGTTCTGAGCCTTGCATTCATTTGTTTTTATTTTATTTTTTTAATGTCTCTTTATTTTTGGGGGGGGGGGAGCGGGGGAGGGACAGAGAGAGAGGGAGACAGAGGATCTGAAGTGGGCTCCTTGCCGACAGCAGAGAGCCCAACTTGGGGCTCGAACTCTCGAACCATGAGATCGTGACCTGAGCCAAGGTCGGATGTTTAAGCGACTGAGCTGCCCAGATGCCTGCTTTGTATTCATTTAAAAGCCTGACCATTTGGCTGTTTAGAAGATGCACCAGGAAATAGGTGTATCTGAAACTGGTATATCAATGTACGTCAACTACACTTCCATTAAATACACACACACACACACACACACACACACGCACAAAACGTTAGCCGTTATGGTCCTATTACTTTCATGGTATCCAGTTAGACTATTACTCAGTTTGTAATAAAAATTTTACAGCCTTTATTCTTGGTGCCTTCCTCCCAACTGAATTCATGCGTCTTTGCTCTGTTAGGGAAGGCGCAGTGTGTGACAGAGCCCGGTCCGGGAGGGTGAGAAAACGCTGTGGGAACGCAAAGGGATGAGACGGCTGGTCCAGCTATAAAGTGGTGAGGACGTGGCAGTGGGGTTTGGAGCTAGACTTTGAAATATGGCTAGGATCCCGAATGGTAGGAGGGTGAGGAATGAAAGCGAGGAGAAGGAAGAGGGCACGTCGTGGACCGGCTCGGGCCCAGTGTGAGGTGGGTGAGAGAGAACGATGAGAGATTGGGGAGGAGCGGGGCTGCTTGGATAAAGACGGTAATAATAATGATTAGTGCAGCTGCCTTACAGCAGATTCTGTGAGTGTGCTTTACAACTCCCTGCAACACAGCCCCATTTTACAGGTGAAAACAGTGGGTTGAACCCCATACTCAGGGTTGGAATTTGATCTTAAGTGGTGGAGAGCCATTCATTGAAGGTTGTGGAACAGGAGAAGGTCATGATCAGACTTGGCACCGATTTACTCACCTGCTCTGATAGCCTCGAAGTTCCCCGTAGTTAAAGACAGGTCTCACACCGCCGCATGTTCCCTCAAGGAGTGTCGCTGACCTTCAGCGTGGTGGAGACCCCATAAACACTGGTGGAGTCTATTTTATTTATTTGTTTTTTACCGTTATTCATTTTTTTGAGAGACAGAACACCAACCGGGGAAGGGCAGAGAGAGAGGGAGACACAGGAATCCCAAGCAGGCTCCAGGCTCTGAACTGTCAGCAGAGTCCGAAGAGGGGCTCCAACTCCCGAACCGCGAGATCACGACCTGAGTCGAAGTCGGCCGCTTAACCAGCTGAGCCACCCAGGTGCCCCAGAGTCTATTTTAAAAGCTTCCTCAACAAAACTTTGGAGGCGCTTCTGGTACATTTTCCCTTTTAAAGAGGAAGCTAAGAAGAGAGAGTTAATAAACTATTTCCTTTGTGCCCGTACGTGTTTCTTCTCCTCTGATCCTCACAAAATATCTTAAAGATAATGAGTATGACTTTTACATTTAAATTATATGTTATCATGGTGGATGAGTTATTGGTGCTGAAGACGGTCACACAGCTTGCAGGAACCAAAGCTGGGATTTGAATCCTGGACGCCCTGATCCCCTTGCCTGTACTCTGTCTTCACTCCTGCCTGTCAAACCACTTCTGATTTCCAATCCGCTCGACACTTTCCCCCCCCCCCCCCCCCCCACCACTGGTTTAAGGCCACTTTGCTAGCACTCTGTTGATTTCAGAGAAACGAAAGCCCACAAGGACCTAATCTACTTGGTAGAAGTTGATGGGAAAGAAATGATTTTCAGCTTCTTCAGGACCAGTATCCTTCTAAATGATGCGGCTGGCAGGTGGCCATTTCTAGGAGCCCATCAAATTATCCACTTGGAAGAGCCCGGCATCCTGTGTTGGGTACCACGCAGAGTGAAGTCACCCTTCACAGTAAAACAGAGTCTGGGGGTGAGTACGTTGCAAGCACCCTGGATATTTAAGGGAAGCACTTTGCTTCTTCCATTTGATTGGCACCAAATTTATTATACTAGAAAACACTTAGCAACAGGCAGACAGCATGTGCTTTCAAATGCTGCCGGGAATTTGCAGTGACATTTACTGAAAGGGGAAGTTTAAGTCCAACAATCAAAGGTCATGGTCCGTGAACCTACAGGCACACATTATGTAAATGCAGCCCAAATCCAAAACCCAGCTTGACAAGGTTTGGAGTGGTTATCTGCTCCATGAAATTAATCTTCAGTATTATTCTCCAAAACATCAGATGTGCTTAATGCGTTTGAATCAGGACTTGTAAACACTTGACGCCTAATACTGGTACCAAAGATCAGGAGTTAGCTCACCTGCTGCTGTGCCCACTTTGCAGGAATGGACAGGGTTTTCTCTGTTTTCCTGGTGAGCATCCCCATGGGGATTGCCTGGCAATGCCTTCATCCACTTGGGAGAGGCAGCGAGCTAACGGTACTCTGTCTCAGAGACCTAGCCACCCTAACACCCCACTTTCAAAGTGTCCTTAATTTGATTTTTAATTATATATTTTTAATTGCTTAAAAATTTTTTTTAATGTTTATTTTTGAGATGGAGAAAGAGTGAGAGCAGGGGAGGGGCACACACACACACACACACACACACACACACACAGAATCTGAAACAGGCTTCAGGCTCTGAGCTGTCAGCACAGAGCCCGACACAGGGCTCGAACCCATGAACCGCGAGATCATGGCCTCGGCCGAAGTCGGATGCTTAACTGACTGAGCCTATTAAACACCAACTCCCCATTCCTTTCTCTCCTCAGCTCCTAGTCACCTCCACTTTACTTTCTACCTTGACAAGTTTGCCTATCTTAGCTCCCACGTGCACCTGGAATTATACAATATGTGTCTTTTTGTGTCTGGCCCTTAATTTATTTTTAACAGTGTTTCAAATAAACTTGTCTCATGCATTCACTTTTAATGCCTTATTGGATTCATAATTATCATTAAGATATAATTCTCATTCTAATATAGGAAGCTAGGTCCTATAAGAATATGAGTAAGCAACAAGCTTTCAGTTATAAAATAAGTAAGTCACGGAGATTGAAAAGTGCGTGCAGCATAGGGGATGTAGCCAATACTATCGTAATCACGTTGTGTGGTGACAGGTGGTGACCACACTCGTCATGGTGAGCCCTGAGTGATGTATAGAACCGTCGAATCAATATGTCATACACCTGAAATGGATACAACATTGTATGTTGATCATACTTCAGTTGAAAACAAGGAGTAGGAGTAAACAGAAGACGTAGAAAAATTTTTCATGAGCAGTGGGAGAAAATAATTGGTAAAACAAAAATTAGATGCCTCAGAGGCATTCCTCTTTGGAACTGATTCCCCCTTACTCGGGTGTTGCCCCTCTTCAGCCTGAATTCTCTGCAGAATTTCGACAGGCAGGCTTGCGTGTCTGTAATGCCTCCTAGGAAGAATTCGGAATTTGCCAGCCACCATCTGTAGACTGACTTGTCTTTTATTCTTCTTTTCGCTGATTTTTAAGTCAGTCACTCCCGTCTCCTTGCCTCTGTCCAACAGCCAGCCGAAACATGTGATGACTGCCGTTGGAAAACGGGTGAATCACAGCCCTCTGCTTGCGGTGATGTTGCACAAGGCAGAAGTATTCCTTTCTGCATAGAAACAGAAGCGTTGTAATTTTACTGCAGCAGTGAATGTGGGGCGAGGCAGAACGTCATGTTGCAGAAGGCCCTTTCCCCGGCTCTGACTGAACCCAGACCTAAGGCCATTCAGTTCAGGGGCGCTGTGCTGGACCGCTCCACGCTGTCCTTCCCCACCTCGGCCACACTGAAGTAGAACCGCTGAGGTTAGTTGCACTGCGATGCTGACCTGAGACACTCTCTTAGGAACCCTTCGATGGGTTTCCACAGATGAGGCATCGGTGCTTAAGAAATTACTGTGGGACAGGAGGTTTTCCTGACAAGGTAGTAAAGCCACATACTGAGATTCGTTTAATAGCTCATCTAAACCATCATGTGCAAACCTTTCTGTTTACCTACTTGAGCTCAGCAAAAATGTGCACATAGGTAATTCAGTATAGTGTCAGAGGACTGTAGGGAATTACGTAGATGTCGGCCATTGGCAGTGGCCCCACCCTCGTGATGTGTGCCTGCGCCTGATTGTGTCACGGACCAGCCACACTTGTCTCAGAGCTAGCGACGCTTCAGCCCGCACAGGCCCTTCCTAGGGCCTGGGGTTGAATTCTAGGTTGGTAATTTTTGTGAACTCTTTCTTAAAGATACTCACCCCACCAATACTCTCTCCCGTTGCTTGCCTAACTTTATAAGCTTCAGACCCCACACATTGGATCCGCCCCTGATTAAGCATATGTAGAAACCATGCCTGTCCATATGGTAATTACATAAATTCACTTCTCCTTCATGTTACTTGTGAAATTCCCCCCAAATGTGCCAGCTCACAAAACAGGAACATTAACGGTCTATGTAGAGCCTCTGGTATCATACCAGTTGTTTCCAAGGAAATTTGTATCTTGGACATTTAGCAAATAAATAATATGTTTAACTGATAGTGATTATGTCCTAAATTTCCCGAAGCGATGACTAACAGTTATGATTCACATATTCCTGGGAATCTCCCTTCCCCCAACTTGCTGTCTGCCTGGAGCAGTGGACGGTATATCAGAGTTTCTTAGGAATATAGTACAGTAGAACTGCATAGCTTCTGCCTTCTCCCTGTGCCACGTAAAGAAGAAGGAATTTAGTGGCTATTTTGTGAAACTTTTTTTTTTTTTTTCCCCTAGCTTGACGTGGTTATTTGAAGGTAAATAATTTTCCTTGCTAAGGAGTCACTTGTTACGGGTGACTTTGATTTGACAAACAGCTGTTGATTCCTAGTGCAGAAAATTAATTTCTTTCCTCCTCTCCCAAAGAGTTGTTTTATGATTCCCAGTCTATTGTTAGGCATAAAAGCTAATTTGGTTTGGATTATTTGTTTTAAATGTACCTGGTGTTCAAGCTATGATGGCCTTTCCTACTGAAATAGCACTGCCGTGACCTGGGAAGAAGAGACTCCAATTAAACAAAGCCCATTTTTTTTCTTTAAAGACAAGAATAAAGTATTTGCCTCTAAAATGGTTTTAAATTAATTATTGGTATTCATGAACCGTTTAAATTTTTTCTGAGTCTGGGGCGCCTGGGTGGCGCAGTCGGTTAAGCGTCCGACTTCAGCCAGGTCACGATCTCGCGGTCCGTGAGTTCGAGCCCCGCGTCGGGCTCCGGGCTGATGGCTCGGAGCCTGGAGCCTGTTTCCGATTCTGTGTCTCCCTCTCTCTCTGCCCCTCCCCCGTTCATGCTCTGTCTCTCTCTGTCCCAAAAATAAATAAACGTTGAAAAAAAAAAAAAAATTTTTTTCTGAGTCAAATATCGTAAGGAGGTGTGATGTCATAGACCGTTAAGGGTGAATGACAGTCGGTGTAGACAGAAGGTCCCCATGCATGATGCAGAGCAGAGTGACCACAGAGCGCAAAACAGCCAAATATATTTTGTCCTACCTGAAAAAGGAGGCCTGTTCCAATGGCCTGTTTGACAACAAAACTTATCTAGGTGACTTAGGCACAGTAGAGGGCTCGGAAGGGGGAGAAGGAAGCAGATGGAATGATGTAGAGTTAGAAACGCGCTTGCTTCGGGAAGAGGGCGTGGTCACCATCTAGGTTTCAGTTTTTGCCATACCACAAATTTTGTGACCTTTGGAAAGTTACTAACCTTTCTGGAACAGTTCCCTCCTCTGCGAGAGGAGGGCAGTAGCCTGGATCATCCTTGGAGGTTCCCTTCACCAGTGCCATTCTGTGTCTGAGGATTAAGCGACATCAGATTTACATGGGAAACGAGAAGGATAAGAATAGACACACAACAGGTGGAAGGGGGCAGGTATGTAAATGGGGGTCTGGCACGCAAGGGGGAAATAGCCCTGGTGCAAATTCAGATGTGCATCTGTGTCCATGGGCAAGTGACTTTTACTGGAGGAACTGAGCGCTGCTTGAGGTTAGGGTTGAGCCCTGGGCAACTGACTTGCACCACATCTCCCAAGGAGCCCTGTTTCCCTTTGCGTGGCCTGTGCTCCTCACCCTTCTCTTAGTGCAGGAGGCTTTGCAGTTGAGGCTGTGCTGGCCTCGTTGCCTCCTCACCCCTCACATTCTCACCTCGCCTTCATTTGTCCCTTCAGGATGCTTCTGGAGGCGCTCATGGGCCTCGGGAGATTACCTTCCTCATGCCGAAGCCCCGCTGAAATTCTTTGCGAACTGTCCCGCTTCGAGAATCAGACACGATTGTGTTTGTTTTTGCCTGCGCTCACAACGTGCGGGTGCACTTTTGTAGTCAGCAGAGTAGGTTGAATGTGAAGAGCCGGGAATCCTTGCCAGGTTGCTATGTTGTTGTTTAGTTCACACTGAACTTGGTCACATCCTCAATTTCTGGGCAGCGTGTGAGAATAGTTCCTTCTCCCGAGAGTTTATCGGACCAGTGCGGCTGTAAGCACAAGACAGTAATAATAGCATGCAAATGCAAGCATTAGACATTTTCTGAGTGCTTACTGTGTACCCAAGTACTGGGCGAAGAAGCACTTTATACGCACTAAATGTGTGTGTCTGCAAACATAACACAGCTATGAAAAACAAACGTCTGATTCTCACAACTCTAAGAGATTGGGGATCATTATTATCTACGCTCTACGGATGACAGAACTGAGGCCCAGGAAGGAGAAATGACTTGGGCCGAGTTACAGGTGTAGTGACGTGTGCAGGATTAACTTTTCCACTAAGAGCAATCTTTGTTAGTGCGAAGTGCGAAGTCTGGCGCGGATGCCAGAACGAGTCCGGGTTAGTTTAGATGGGATTAAATGAGAGAGTGGTTTCAACGGTGTTTTGTAGGAAGGCAAGTGTCATGATCGTGTGATGTGAAGGCAAAAGGGCATTTCAAGCTAGAGGTGATTGCCTGTGAGGATCGAAGGTAAAGAAGGCAGACGGCAAACAGGTCCGTTCAGTTGGAGGGAAGAACATCCCTGCGTGTGATCAGAATCAAACGAGTAGAGCGAGGAGCTGTTTTGTTAGCTGTGGTGTAGGCATTGCTGTAATTAGTAGCAGGTCAACACCTTATAAAATCCCTCCGGAGTGTAGAGACGTGTTTCTAACAGAAACGTGTAAGTCTGCAAAGGAAGTAAGGTGCAGGTGTTAATGTCCTGCCCTTAGGAGATTTCTTCTTGGGTTCTCTTTACCAAATGACACGAGCCTCACACTCCTGCCTTGAGCTGTCACCGTCTTTGCTCGGATTTCCATTAGTTAGCTTCAGGTCTTAGGTCTATAGTCACTTGAAGTTGCTCAGACATATTTGCTCTAACCCCCCTCCCTGCCACGGGCAGCTTGGGATGTTTGTCTTTTTGGACACGTCTGCCTTGCCCCAGAAGCCACATTACACACTGAGCGTGGCAGGTGCCTCTCGGGGAGGGGTGTGTAGCAACATCTTGTTGGCGAACACACATAGGCAGTGGTGGCTCCTCCAGGGCCCCAGGTGGTGGGCGTCAGGTAAGAGATTTGAACTTGGACCAGAACTGGAAGCAAACTGGGGTGACCTGGATTTGTGGGTGCTTGGGGAGAAAACATTAAAATGAAGAATTGTGTGGGTAGTTGGTCATGTTTGTTTCAACGGTTTTCCCCTCCAAACCTTGAAAAGAAACAAAGACGACGTGGGGAGGGATTTCTCCAGGCTTGTCAATGGCTGGTTTGTGTGTCGAATTAATTGACTAATTACTTTATGTGTAGTCCTCCTTGTTTGGAAAAGACTTATGGCCGTGCCTTAGATCTCGGAATCTGTCAAACGAGAAAATCTTATGAAGTAGTCAAGTTAGCGGGTTATACGTGCCTCTTGAAAGTTTCTTTATAAGATGATTATATATCAATGAGAGATTCAGGCAAACCATAAGAGACTCTAAAATACAGAGAACAAACTAAGAGTTGATGGGGGAGGGGCAGGGGAGGGGGAGAAAGGGTGATGGGCACTGAGGAGGGCACTTGTTGGGATGAGCACTGGGGGTTGTAGGTAAGCGAGGAACCCACGGGAATCTACCCCCAAAACCCAGAGCACACAGTATATACACCGTATGTTAGCCAACTTGACGATACGTTTTATTAAAAAAATAAAAATCATAAAAATAAAATAAAGAATAAACATGAGTACTTAATGTATTTACATTCCTCATCTGTTTCCCACTTTTTGAAAAACGCGCTTTTCTTTGACCTTCAGATTGTTAGACTGTTGAGCAATTTTACATTTTCTAGTTTCTGTCCAGGTCGCTGTTTGTGAAACTCTAGTGTTGACATGGCAACTCTAGTTTTTTGTCTTTTTCCTTAAAGCCCCTCCTGCCTTTTGGAGCTCTGTGGATGCAGCAGCAGTGAGGGCCCCCTCCACCTGCGGGACCCTTGCCGCCTCCCCACCCCTCATCCCTGGGCTTCATTACGGAGTCTTGCTCTGCTTGGTAGCATGACCCCGAGAAAGTTCAGTGGTCCCGTGGTTCCGGGTCGTTGACAAGACTCTTGCCTCTAGGCATTCAGATCAGAACTCTGGCGAGCAAGGACTTCCTGTCTCCCTTCTGCCCACCAATCTCCAGGAAATACTAGAGTTACCTCGTGCTTACCTCCTATCTTAATTTATCAGGCTCTCGTGCATATTGCCACAGGAACTCCTCATTTACGGCTCTGTGGGGAGGTTTCGACGGATGAGCAAACTTTGCAGTGTCACCCCTAAGAGGTGACGAGACTGACTCAGTGCCTCTCTCGCTGCCCCAGGAAGAGTGTCTCCAGCCTGTGGAACACGGGCCAGTGGCAGGCGGTTACGTGGGGAGGCAGGGCCCATAGTCCCCTCCCCGTCGACCAAAGGGTAGAAGAGAAAGGAACTTTACCTTGTGCCGGACCCCCCGTTAGGAGCATTGCTTATGACCTCCCATTTAAACCTCATCACACCCAGGAGATGAACACTGTTGCTTTTGATTTACAGACGATGCAAGACAAAGGCTAAGAAGAGTAAGAGAACGAGGATTCTAAACCAGCCGTGCCTGTCATTAAACTCACACTCGATTTTCAAGCATGAACTGGTTATTTTTGAACTTCCCTTCCTCTTTCCTTCGGATGCTCGATTTTTAGTTATTTTATGGCAAATTGAAAAATTCCTCAAAGGGTGTGTACGGGGGGTAAATAGATGTATCTGAAACAAAACTGTTATTGATTAGCCCTTCTAATGAAGTTTTGTGGCTAAGATGAGCGTTTTACCATCACCTTGGGATTTCAGGTCACTGAGTTGAATGACTGAGAAATGAAGAAGGGAGAGTCTCGCAGAAATGGGGATCATGAAGCCAAGGATCTCAACGAGAGGTGGTGGGGAGAAGCATGTAGCTCCGGGGCCTGTGTGGAGCGGACGGCGGGGGGGTGGGGGGGAACTGGGAGGATTTAGCTTTGGACCTGTGACACCTGTGGTCTGTGCCACAGCAGGAGCTGCCCAGAATGCGGCACCAATATCCAGGGGTCTCAGGTGGCAAATATGGGTGCTGTTGAGTGGGAGCAGATACCGAGATTTGTGACCAGGGGTGATCGGAAGTGCCCACCTTTCTAGCCCTATTTCTACCTCGAAGGTCTCTGTATGAAACACTATGCTCACGACGCTGCCAGATCTTGGACGATTGCTGTCCATGGCAGTTGGGGGAGTCACGGGCTTGGGGTCAGAGAGACAAAGTTCAGATCCAACATCCATCACTTGCTAATTGCGACACTCTGGACAGGTTGCTGCAAGCCTCCTCTCTTTGAAAGGTACAATGGGGAGAATCATTGTGTCTCATAGGATTGCTGCCCATAGAGCAGTCAGCACAGTGCCTGGCACAAAAAACTACCTAATTATTATTCGTTTCTAAGAGCATGTATTATTATCTAAGGGCAACCAAGAGCACAGGTGGTCTTTTTTACTGTGGTTACACAAGCTGTGGCATACCGGCAAAAGGGTCCCTCATAATTCGGCGAAAGAAATCCTTGAAATTTCTGTTACAGCAAAAAAAAAAAAAAAAAATGCAAATTACTACCCGGTACATTTCTGGCAGCCATATAAGCCATTTACATAATGAAACCTCTCTAATATTATTTCTATTAATAGCCACACTTCTAAGTATCAATCTGACCATTTTGTATTTAGAATCATTCTCTCTGTGAACAGATTCCTTTTATTGCCGTGTCTTCTTAATATCTTGTGACAAGTGTCATTATCTCTTTCCTCCATAGTCTAGTGTTTGCGGTTTCGTGAACTCTTCAAATGTTAGTTTACTACCCAGGAAGCTCATTTTTAATAATGCATGCCTCGAATGTCAGAATGCTCTCAAGTGCGGGCTTACAGATGAATGTGAAGTGCTATGGTAAGGAAGGTTCTAGATTGGTACCCAGGACTAGGTTCTCTGCACCTTTATGCTCCGATGTCATCCTTTGCTTTGATGTGATCGCTTCTGTTAGCTGTTCCCCAACGAATCCCCTGTTGATCACCCTACTAAACTACTTCACCATGAGTTTGTCCATACGTTTGGCCCACACTGACATCTACCCACTTAGACCTTTAAGTTTCTTTATCTGCAGGTGAAGTGTGTTGTTGGATGGCATGACTGGTTCTATCAATTGGCCTCGAAGCAATGACTTGTGTCCTTCATTAGGAAGAACTCTCCTTGAGGGCATATATGGCTTTTTCTCCTGTTTGCTTCTGACCCCCAGCAAGAGGGTCACAAAATACAGGGGTCCCCAGATGCTGGTTGAAAGAATTAAAGAGAGAGCACCTCGTGAGGAGAAGCCCACAGTTGGGAGGAGGCAATTGCCTTGGTAGGCAAGAGTTCTAAGCCCCGTTCAGCTCTGTGATCCTGTCAGTGGTCAGGGCTTACGTGGCGGGAAAAACGTGGCAGCCACACTCTCGGGATGTATCCTCATCCTAAACTTTGTAACGTCGAATAAATGGTCAGGAGTTTTTCCTGTTCAATGATCCTTTCTACTAGGGGGTTGCAAAGGCTCTAAGCAAGCGACATTGATAAACCTTAAAAACACTTCCTTAGGTTTTTGTTATTTTTTTTTTAAGTTACTGCTTTTGTGTTGGTCTTTGAAGTATGGTTTTACTAATTTGAACTCTTTTTATGGCCAGTAAGGGAAACTCATCAGAGGCAGCTTCAGAGAAATGGGGCTTTGGCCAAGGACCCGGGAGGCTCTCATGGATTGTAGGGGAGGGTGGGGGCTGGACCTTTGTGCTACAAAACAAAACCAACCCCAAACCACAACCAACAGTCCACAGTGTATCTGGGGTTTGGGTCATGTAGTATGAACAGGACTGTTCCCACCTGTGTGGATAGGCAGTTTCTAGAAAAACAAATGCTGCTGGACAGACAGTCCAGTGTGTGTCTACAGAGATTGTACCGTGGGTGTGTGATTGTGTCTTTGTCTTAACTGTGCTGCTGTGGAAGATTTTGTAATCGTTAGTGCTAAGATTGCTGGAGAAAAGAATGAATTAAGATACCTATTGTCCCATTGTAGTAATTTCTGTGTGTAGGGCTCATTAAGGTCTTTGCTCAGAATAAGCGCGTCTTTTCTGGCTGGCACACGCTAACATTCACACAAGGTGCAGAGACGTTTTTCTGCTCGTTCTTGTCACTTCTTCACGTGACTTCAACCTACTGCCTCCAAATTGATGTCCCCCGGGTGCTGGGGTGGCCCAGCAGAGCTGAGTCACACGGGGATCCCCTCTGGGGTAGGACGCTTGCCGAAAGAGGATCTTCTGGTTGGAGCGATGTTGGCTGATGCTGGGGGAAAGGTTCAAGAAGCAGCTGGGAAGGCTCCAGCCTTGAGGAGCCTCCTTTCATGGCTGAACGTAGTGAAGGAAAAACGCACACTTCACTGTCGTTTCTGTCATATCCGAGAAAACAGCACCTAGTTCACTACATAGTAGCGTCTGAAACTGGGTGCTCCTGAGATCTACCCTTGTATCTTTTTTTTATTTTTATTTTTATTTAAAAAAAAAAAATTTTTTTTTCAACGTTTATTTATTTTTGGGACAGAGAGAGACAGAGCATGAACGGGGGAGGGGCAGAGAGAGAGGGAGACACAGAATCGGAAACAGGCTCCAGGCTCCGAGCCATCAGCCCAGAGCCTGACGCGGGGCTCGAACTCACGGACCGCGAGATCGTGACCTGGCTGAAGTCGGACGCTTAACCGACTGCGCCACCCAGGCGCCCCTACCCTTGTATCTTAAAAGGAGCAGAGAGGCACGTCTGGGTGGCTCAGTCCGTCAAGCGTCCAACTTGATTGCGGCTCAGGTCATGATTTCACAGTTTGTGAGTTCGAGCCCCGTGCTGGGCTCTGCGCTGACAGCACTAAGCGTGCTTGGGATTCTGTGTCTCCTTCTTTCTCTGCCCCTTCCCTGCTGTCTCTCTGTCTCTGTCTCTCTCTCAAAAATAAATAAACAAACATTAAAAAGAAGAAAGGAGGAAGCAGACGTGAAGTAAAACTGGGCTTGATCAAGAAAGAGATCAGGCTCGAGCCAGAGCGGCTCTGTGGGCTCCCGATTCCTGTCCTTAGCACTCTTTCTGCCACTTCACATTCACCCTTTTGGGTCTTTCCCACAGTGACCATGTGCAAGGTCATAGCTCTGTCCTTAGTATCTGTACTTGTCGGTGAGGGCGGCCATAACGGAGTAGCACAGACTGAGTGGCTGAAACAGCAGAAATATATGTCTCACAGCTCCGGAGGCCGGGAGTCCAAGATCAAGATGTCAGCAAGACTGGTTCCTCCTGAGGTCTCGCTCTTCGGCTTGGAGACGCCCGTCTTCTCCCTCTGTGCTCATGTGGGCTTCTTTTCCAGACTGTGTGTCCTGATCTCCTCTTATAAGGACACCAGTCACACTAGATTGGGACCCCACCCATTTGACCAGATTTTACCTTCATTACCTCCTTAAACGTCCTATCTCCAAATACAGTCACCTTCCGAGATACTGGGGAAGTTCAGACTTCCGACACATACATTTGGGTGGGGAGGACACAGTTCAGCCCATGACAGTCTACGTGAATTGATTTGATTCATTAATTAAATGCATTCATTGGTGCCTTATGGATTATATTCATCATCCAGTCCTTAAATTGTCCATTCCAGCAGCGTTTCAGATGTCAACTTGACTATCATATGCAGCCAGCTAATTTAAAATGCTGTTGCCACGTGCACCGTGGCATGGTGCTTGTCACAGGGGAAAACTGGGCACTAGAAACTCACTCCCTGTCTTTTTGGGGGATGGGGGCCGTCCGGGGAGGCAGACGTGCATAAAAAAGGGCTTCGTTAAGTCTGTTCCGAGACGGGAAATACAGGTGCCATCTCTGGATCTTTACTAAAAATCGCTTATTTCTATTCAAATCTTCCATGGTGGCAAACTCCCATTTGCCTCTCAATGGGTGTTGGAACATTCGCGTGTCTGGAATGCTCGGTAACCATAGTTCTGAAGAGGAAAGCCTCACAAGCTATTGCTGTGTTCTTTCCAAATACGTTCTTTCATGGCCAGAATGGTCACTCACTGACTGGATTCCTTATGTGTGCCCGGTGCATTTTATTTACTTCTTGTATGTATGCATGTATGTATGTATTGGAGAGGGCAGAGCTGCTCTTCTGACCAGCCGTGTCGCGCGATGAAACGGTTCGATACGAAGCCCCACCCATCTGTCTCTACGGAGACCACGTCGTAGTCCTATTTTTGTCCCTGATGTCAGGCATAGTGCCTGGCATTTAGTAGGTCTTCAGTAAATATTTGCTGAATAAACGTGTGCTGATTGAAAAACGGTCTATTATGAGTAGCTCCCAGAGAGACTGTGGGCTTCTGAGCAGGAACCTGATGAGTCACACATTGTTTGCCTGACTCAGTGCCACGTAAGTGATAGATATGCCATCCTTAAATCCTCTGCCCCCCACCCCCACCCCTCTCCCAGCCTGGCCTGTCATCCTTTATCAGGAGCCCTGGAAGGTTCTTAAAGACGGGAAGACAGATGCAGGTTATGGCACAGACATACAGTAGCAATGTAATCCACGCAGTTTACCATTTTGGGACCTACCGACATAAATTAACGCTCGTTCCCTGTCCCCCGGGGGGCAGAGTACTCTCTTCTCCGCGTCTGTAGTCACAGCTGCCTTCATTACAGAATCCCAGAGAAGCGAATTAAGGTGAGCTGGGAGAGAAGGGGGAGATACAGCTCGCTGGATCCCCGTGGGAGCAGGACTGGGCAAGCGGTTCTAGGCACAGAGACAGCATCGAAGGAGGCTCGCCTGCTTCACCACTGCCAGTGACCGTCGACGGTTTTTATTGTTTAACGTTTTGGAAAGTGTCTTCCGAACCTCAGGCTGCTCGAGAGAGCAAGCATTTCACGGCGGAGATGATGTCAAGCGATAAGAGATGCCTCGGAGGGTCAGTGGCAGAAAAGGGTGTGGCTGCAGGGTGATGAGAACGTAAACCTGCAGAAGTCAAAAAATTCAGGAGTTTAAGTTACGTCGCAAGTGTGACTGCGTCCCCTTGGGGGCACGTTAGCGTTTTCGGAACCGTAGCACATGCTGCTAACTGGAAGCCCTCGTTTTCCGCAAAGTCGTATTGTCAAGGTTGCCACGCAAGCAGTAACTTTAGACTCACGTGTTTTGTTTTTGTTTCTGTTTTTGTTTTTCAATCTTCTTCTGACCCACACTATATGGTGTCGTAGCATCTGTGTGCCGAAATTCAGGATCGCTCGAAGAAATAAGGAAAGCGGTAAAGAGCTCAGACTGGGGTGCGTGATCTATGTGACTTCATGGAAAAAGAAACCTTGTCTTTGCTTGAACAATAACCTAAGACTGAAACAAAACACAGCCCCCTCTACCTCTGAGATACACACACGCTGTGTACATATCGGCATATTAGTGTCATTCATATATATATTAGCGCAAACTACACATACCATACAATTTACTAGCTAAACCATTTTTCAGTGCCCAGTTCAGTGGCATTAAGCACATTCATACTATCCCCGCCAGCCGTCTCCAGAACTCTTGGTTTTGCAAAACAGAAACCGTACCCATGAAAACGCTAACTCCCTATTCTCTCCTCCCCCCGGCTCCTGGCAACCACCTTCTGCTTTCTGTGTCTATGAATTTGACTATTTTAGGTACTTCACATAAAGGAATCATAAAGGATTTGTTCTTTTGTGTCTGGCTTATTTCACTTAGCTGATGCACTTTTTTTTTTATTGTTTATTATTTTTGAGAGAGAGAGACAGAGAGCAAGCAGGGGAGGGGCAGAGAGAGGGAGACACAGAATAGGCTCCAGGCTCTGAGCTCTCAGGATAGAGACCGACGCGGGGCTCGAACTCACAGACTGTGAGATCATGACCTAGGCTGTAGTCAGCCGCCCAACAGACTGAGTCACCCAGGCGCCCCCTGATGCACTTTTAGTAACAGCTTTATTGAGGTATAATTCCCATACTATTAAAATTCATCTCTTTAAAATGTACAATTCTGTGGGTTTTAGTATATTCATGACCGCTATATTTTTGAAGAGAGTATATCCAGTACTTTTCTCTTAGTTCTCGAAAATGCAATGCACACATGCCTTTTATCGCACAAATCTAGTTATAAAAATGTCATGGAATAGGGGCTCCTGGTGGCTCAGCCGGCTAAGCCTCTGACTCTTGATTTTGGCTCAGGTCTTGATCTCACAGTTCGTGAGTTCCAGCCTCACGTCAGGCTCTGTGCTGACAGCACAGAGCCTGCTTGGGATTCTCTCTCTCCCTCTCTGCCCCTCCCCCTGCTCGTACTTTCTCTCTCTCAAAATAAATAAATAAACTTAAAAAAAAAAAGATTCT
Source organism: Lynx canadensis (assembly GCF_007474595.2). Classification (NCBI taxonomy): domain Eukaryota; kingdom Metazoa; phylum Chordata; class Mammalia; order Carnivora; family Felidae; genus Lynx; species Lynx canadensis. The sequence goes on from NC_044307.1 coordinate 12,386,063, forward strand.
TAAAAATGCCGTGAAATAAAAGGAACAGAAGGCTAGGGGCAAATATCTAGATTGTTGGCTTGGTTCAGATGAATTCAGGCAGCCAAAATAGTTTTGTTTTGTTTTTAAATTTTTTTTTTAACGTTTTATTTATTTTTGAGACAGAGAGAGACAGAGCATGAATGGGGGAGGGGCAGAGAGAGAGGGAGACACAGAATCGGAAGCAGGCTCCAGGCTCCGAGCCGTCAGCCCAGAGCCCGACGCGGGGCTCGAACTCACGGACCACGAGATCGTGACCTGAGCTGAAGTCGGACGCTTAACCGACTGAGCCACCCAGGTGCCCCTAGCCAAAATAGTTTTAAGCCTGTCTGCTTTATTGAAACATCTTTCTTTTACATCATGGCTCCAGCAGTGTGTGATTATTTATTGGTAGTTCTTGTGAGGGAATTGTTTGCGTGCAAATTGATTGTGACGAGTTAGCCAGAAATTCAACACAACTGACATTCCTTCCGAGTCTGGATTTGTTCAAAGACCAGTTTTGAATTGGCTAAGGCAATAAATGGATGGATGGGCACTTGGGTTATTTGAGATCTGGAATTCCCAGGGTCAGAGGGGATATTTTGGTCTAAGAAAAATGGCATTTCGTGCGTGTATATTGCTGGGGGGGAGTGTTAATTTGTGTAAACATTTAGGTAACAGTTGAACATTATCCAGTAAAGATAAATGTGTTCTACTCTGACTCGGCAGTTTTGCTTCTAAATTTATTCCCTAGAAGAACTTCTTTACAAATGTACCAGAAAACATGCATGCCGTCCATCACAGCTTTGCTTATATTACTAATGGTTTAAAAAAATACACCCAGGGGTGCCTGGGTGGCTCAGGCAGTTAAGCATCCGACTTTGGCTCGGGTCATAATCTCGCGGTTCGTGAGTTCGAGCCCCGCATCGGGCTCTGTGCCGACAGCTCAGAGCCTGGAGCCTGCTTCCGATTCTGTGTCTCCCGCTCTCTTTGCCCCTCCCCCCCCCCGAGAATAAATAAACATTAGAAAAAAAAATACAACCAAACCACCCAAATGTTTATCAAAGTAGTATGGATAAGAAAATTGAGATATAATCAAAGAATATTGTGCAACAACGAAAATGAGTGATCTAAAAGTGTGTAGAACAATCCAGGTGAATTTCAACAACCTGATATTAAGTCCCCCCCCTTCCCCAAGAAAAAGTAGGTTGAAGAAAAATTCATACAATATGAATGACTCTGTTTGTAAAATTCCGAACATATGCATAACTAAACAAGTAAAGTAGAATTTCATCCCGAGACAGTTAAGAAAAGGCTGAAAGCCTAGAAAGACATCCATTAAAACCCTTTTCCCTCCGAGCTGAGGTGGAAATGAAAACCTACTAGCTCTTTCTGCCACTTAAAGGCTCCTATGAAATTTCTAAGTACACTACATAGTAACTCTTGAAAATTCCACGTACACACGGTTAGCAGACTAAAACCCAACAGAAGGACGGCTGGGTAACAAACAAATCATGCATGCAGAATATTTTTCTTTCAAATAATTTACATTCCTGAAATAGAATTTTCAGAGGAGCTTTTCTTGAATGATGTTAGATTGACGGATATACCTAAAAATAGAGCTGTAGTTTTTAATAAATGAAAATTAGTCAAGATCCTAATCAGTACTTCCTGTATTCGGTACTAATTTTGTCACTTTATTACTTTTGTTGACAAGGGTGGTGCCCATTCTCACATCCCTTGTATTCTGCTTGTTTGGATGTCATTGTGAGACCACCCCACCGCCATCCACCATCATCATCACCCCCATCATCATCAGGGCACATGCTTTTGCAAGCTCTGAGCTTATAGCTACTTACACATGTCGCATCGAATGCAAGCCTGTTCCCGCCTCAGGGTCTTTGCCTTACTCGTCCCTTGACTTGATCCTCCTCCCCCACACCCCCCTCCACCCCCTGGCCTCATGACTCACCCTCTTACTTGATCCGGATCTTTGCTCAAATGTCACTTTAACTGAGAAGTAACCCTTCTCAGGGGGTGTAAACACCCCCATCGCTTTCCATTCCTTTAACTGGTTTAATTTTTTTCTCTATTGCACCTTGATGTGTTTTTTTTTGTCTCCCTTCTTCCACTAAAATCTAAGAGGCTTAGAGTTGATGTAAGTGGGGGCTGTGCCTGCTTCAGTCACTCTTGTCTCGGCGTCTGGCACTGGGCTGGCATATCTCAAGGCTCAATTATTACACAGTGAGTGAATGACTGACTGAATCATTCCAGTAACTCTTTGAGACAGATACTGCTACTGTCATTCTAAGTACTTTTAAAAATGGAGGGTCTGATATCTTAAACCCCTTGCCCATATGCACCCAGCTGGTGAGTGGTGGGGGCTGGAATTCAGAGGCAGAGCACCTGACACCAAAGCCTAGTCCTGGCTCTCCTTTTCTGCCTTTGGTCATCTGTCCCTGATGCTGATGTGACTTTTTTTTTTTTTTTTTTTTTTTTTTTTTTTTTGCATAAGAGCATCTTTCCGTCTTTTCAGATGATCGAATCATCAATTGTTGAATTCCCCAAATATAACTTTATAACGAATAGTGATGGCCCCTTTTAGGGCTCTGTCTCACGTATGCAAAGATTCCTTCCACATTTCAGATTCAGCAAAAAAAAAAAAAAAATTCTTTTTTGTCCATATTGCCTTCTCCAGCCTCCCACGCCGTGTTTAGTGCAGTTGTCGGGGCTCTGAGACCACAGCGGGTGTGTGAGAGCAGCAGACAGGACTCTGAGTAGAACGATTTATAGATAACCCGCTGAGCTGCGTTATCTTCTAAATGCATGTGTCCTTAGACCATTTCTGATGGCATCTAATGACCTTGCCTGAACATGTGCTGCCTTGTAATCTGCGCTCATTTGTCACTTTCTAGATTTTGTCACTTTCTGCTAGATTCACTAAAATAACATGGATGGGGAAAGCAAAATAAATATGAGAGGCGCCCGGAATGCTTTATTTCTTCTTTTAATTTTCTTTGACTTGTTTTGGGAGCTAGGAGCGGGCTCTAAAGTTAAAAATAAAACAACTAGGGTTAGGAGCTGACGTTGTCACCTTTTTAACAGAACCTCAGAGGTTGAGGGGGGCCCCTGAGAGTTCTGTGGTCAGTGAGGAGAAGCGTAGTCTCGCAGGACTTCGATGCTGCTTGGCTGCATAGATGCTTGGCTGGCGGGTGACGTGGGTGGCCGTCCTAGAACCTGGCTGTACCTACTCCCTTTTGGGGGTTCCTTCCACAGCCCAGCTGCCTTTCCTTCCGTGCTTTGCTCACCCTGCTGTAAGCCTGTCTATGCCACGGAGAGTAAAAGCCTTTTCTGGGACCACACATTGGCCAACTGATTATCAGCAGCCTCTGTTCTCCTAGATTATCTGGCTTCCTCATCAAAACAATCTTTTTTGACCTTGGTTGGCCATGGTGGACTGCCCACAGGGCTCAAATGATCTCTGTTGAGGCTGTGTATTAACTATTGCTCAAACTTGCCAGAATCCTAGGACATGAGGATCTTAATCTTGGTGTGTGTGTGTGTGTGAGAGAGAGAGAGAGAGAGAGAGAGAGAGAGAGAGAGAGAGGTGGGGGAAGGAAGAAGGGGATGAGAAAAAGGGGAGGGAGAGAGAGGAGGGAGGGAGAGAGAAAGGGAAAGAGGGAGACAGGGGCAGAGAGAGAGGAGAGAGGGAATGAATATGAATAATGAGCATTTTAAATCTACAACCATGGACGATTTCTGCTTTTTCTTTGGCATAGGAATAAGCCCAGACAAAATCGCTTCTGTCGGAAAAGTTCGGAGGTGGCTACTCTTTAAAGTCAAAATAATACTAATATTTAATGAGTACTTATTATGGTTCAGATACCATGCTAAACACTTTACATACATTGTAAAATTCAATGGTCACAGCAACCCCGTGAGGTAATTATTGTTATTCGTCCCATTTGATGGATGAGGAAGTTGAGACTCCCAGAGGATAAACAATGTGCCCAAGGTTGCAGAATGACAGAGCTTTGAATTTGAATCTAAGCAGTCTGACTCCAGATCCTGTGCCATTGTTTCCCTGATCACAGAAATGGTGTATATTCATTTTAGAAACCTGGAAAAACAGGGGGAAAAAAAGTGAAAGGCAGATCGTAAGATAACCGTGAACATATTTCGTATTTCTAGTCATATACCCTCTTCTAACTGGCATCATGCTGATTGTACCACTGGCCCATACAAGGGGAACGTGTCGCTAGGCCATTTTCAATCCCACATAGCATGATTTTATTGCCTATATAGTTTTACATGTCTTATAGATACTAGAATTTACACAAGTAATCTAATGTGTTGAGCATTTAATTCTCCAGATTTTTTGCAGTCATTAGTGATAGACTGTGCCACACGTGTCCTTGAACATGTATCTTTTTTGAACATCTCTGATTGTTTTTTTAGGATGAATCTTTAGAACCGGAACTGTGGGTTCAAACAGTAAGAGCCTTTTTAAGATTTTGATACATTATTATTAAAGTACTATATTTTAGCACTCATCAACCGTGAAAAGGAATGTCCATGTGTCTGCATTCTCGGACGGCACTAAGTGCTGTAAAAAAACACAGAATCAAAAACCTTGCCAATTTGAGAAGTTCAAAATTACATCTTGGCTTAATTTTCTTTTGTGTGTGGTTTTGAGCGAGGTTGGACATTTTTTTCATACATTTTCTGTTTTATACGTATATATTTTAAAATCAACTATGTTCTTTGCTTATTTTTTGTATTAGGGCATATATTTTTTACTTATATATGTGTTCATTTTGAATAAGGATGTTAACTCTTAGTTCATGATGTTAAAATATTTTTCCCACTTTGATATTTTCCTTTGAATTTTATTCATGGTGAACTTCACATACAGATATTCCAAAGGTATGTAGTCCAACATTTTTTTTTTTCTTGTAGACCTAAAAAAGGCTTCCATGCACTAGGATCAGATGAATATTCACCTATAATTTGTTCTAGTTTTTTTTTATTGTCTTGTAGTTTATATTTAGAGCTTATTTTGATGTGTGATCTCAGGCATGAGGATCAGATGAATCTTGCCAAATAGCTCATCAGTTTTCACACGCCATTTATTTCATACTCTTTTACCCTACTCGTAGGAAACACTGTCTTTATCACGTACTAAGTACTTTTATGAACTTGGGTATATTTCTGAGCTTTATATTCTGTTCTCTTCATCTGTGTGGTTTTGCATGTTAGTTTGGTTCCATGGCTTTCATCAGTTTTTAACATGTACAGTCTTGGATTCTTCCATAGAACTTTCTTTTTCCAAGAGTCCTTAGCTATTTTTAGCCTATTTATTCTTCCATGTAAACATAAGGCCAGTTTGGTCAGATTGTAAAATGTCTTTTCAAAATAAATTTTAACGGTCACAGATCGTAAGTTAATCTGAAGAGAATTGAAGTCTTTACACTTTTGCAAGTTTGGATCTGGGTAGTTAGTCTCATTCAAGACTTGTATTTGCCCCTCGGTGAAGTGTTGTCTATTTTCATAGGACTTGAGCAGTTCCTGTTAAGTTTTCCTTAGAGATTTTATAGAATTGTGCACTTGGTCATTATTTCTCTCATATTTTTAGCTCATTGCCGGTCTATACAAAAACTCCCTGTGTGTGTGTGTGTGTGTGTGTGTATCATATATATAAATGCTTGTTCTGTGCATGTGTACACATACATCTTGTAATAACTGGCCATCTTCTTGACCTCACAGAGTTGTAGTAGTCTTTCAGCTAATTCCTTTAGACGGTCTAAATAGGCGATCATAGCATTTCTAATAATGAAAATATTGCCTCCTACATTTTAACGTTCTTAACTTTCATTTCGTCTAGGACATCCCAATGTCATGTTAAATAATAATGGTAGAGCGGGTACACTGACTTCATTACTGAATTTAATTATTGACTCTTTTAACTTTGAATAAGATGTTGGCTATTGGTTTATGGCAGACAGATTTATTGTGGCAAATAAGTAGTATTCTGTTCCAATTTTCAATACCCCTTCCCACCCCTTCCCACCCCTTCCCCCTTCAATACCCCAATTTTTTTAAATGTCTTTTTAGCATTTTCAGTAATAACTTTTTCTATTGAACCAGCGATGCTGTGAACGGCATAATATATAATCTCTATATACATAATCTCTGTATAATCTCTGTATCATGCCTGGAAGCTTTGAAATTACTTGTCCCCCAAATTATTTAACTCAGGTCCTTATTTTTTTTTATTAATATTTATTGATTTTTGAGAGAGAGAGAGAGAGAGAGAGAGAGAGAAAGAGAGGGAGAGATACACACAGAGCGTTAGTAGGGGAGGGGCAGGGAGAGAGCAAGACACAGAATCTGAAATAGGCTCCAGGCTCTGAGCTGTCAGCACAGAGCCTGACCACGGGGCTCGAACCCATGAACTATGAGATCATGAGCTGAACTGATCAGATGCTTAACTGACTGAGCCACCCAGACACCCCTCAGGTCCTTATTTAACTCAGGATGAAAGCCCATCCCTCCCGGCCCCTGCTTAATACACACAATATTTTCCTGATCAAGATTTTTACTTCTCAAATTAATACTAAGATTTTAATTTTTCTAGAGTATCTACCATTTCTGTATTTAACCTTTCATTAACACAGAGCCAAATTTACATATTCTTTTTTTTTACATATTCTTAAAATTAAAAAATATCTTCAATATTTTTTGGTTTTATTCTACTTCCTTTTAATTTGGTTTAGTTGATCAATTCTTTGGAACATTAGCTTAATGAGCAATAAGTCTAGTCTGTTTTTTGGATATTTTCAAGGGCCACCTTTTGACATCTTTTCTATTTGAAATTTTGAGTTCGTTTCTGTCATTTATTTTTGTGTGCTCTGTCTTCATTTTGCTTTCCCTAGGTGTATTTCCCTTTTCTAATTTCTTGAGTGGATTGCTCTTTTAAGGATCTTCTTAATGATGAAAATATGTAAGGTATTTGCTGGAGTGAGGACTGCCTACACTTTAATATATAATGTGATCCTTATCTCTATGGTCTCAATCTGCAGTTGCATAATTTAGCATTTCTTAGGCTCTCACCTGTTTCGAAGAACGTTTTGTAAGTGTACATGTTTATTTGAATTGTTTATGCTTCTCTCTACTCGTTGAAGTTCACTGCGTTGTGATCATGGAATATTGAGGTGTAGTCAGGTTTCCTAGATGTCTCCGTACGTGATTGACTTCCGCTGATGTTCCACGGGTCTCTATATAGAAGGTGCATGCTGTAATTACCAGGTTGATGTAGTCATAAGATGAGCCTTATTATTATTTTACCCTGCTTCCCTAGACTCTTATTAAATTTCCATCTGCTTACTTTTCCAAAGACGGAAGGCAGCGGGGTACACGTTCACAACACCATTGCATGACTCTCAGTCTCTGGTTATCTTTCTTTACATGTTTCTGTCCTGTGTTATCTAGCTTGGCACATACGAAGTTAACATTTCTTTTGCATGTACCCCTTGTCAGTAAAAACCAATACTCCTGTTTAATGTGTTAAGTATTTAATTCTGATTTTATGTTCATGTATCGCTTTTCTTTTTTTTTTTTTTAGTTCCATTATATTTATTTTTTAATACTTTAATTTACCTTAAGTAAACTCTATGCCCAACCTGGCGCTTGAACTCACGACCCTGAGGTCAAGAGTCAAATGCTCTACTGACTGAGCGAGCCAGGTGCCCCTAACATTGCTTTTCGATATGCAGTGTCTTAGTGTTCCTTTGCCCCAGTCCTCTTTCCTTTCACTTAGGAAAAATTCTTTTTCAATGTTTATTTATTTTTGAGAAACAGAGATAGACAGAGCATGAGCAGGGGAGGGGCAGAGAGAGACACACACACACAGGATCTGAAGGAGGCTCCAGGCTCCGAGCTGTCAGCACAGAGCCCGACACAGGGTTTGAATTTACAGACCGTGAGATCATGACCTGAGCCAAAGTCGGACGCTTAACTGACTGAGCCACCCGGGCGCCCCTCTTTTCACTTTTAGAGCTTTCTTGCAGGTGGCATAGAGGTCATTCTTAATTTATGACTCCACCTGAGACCCTTTCCTTCTTGAAAGAGAATTAATACCTGCCTTCAACGTTGTTCTACTTGTTCTCATTTTTGGCATCGTTTATTCTTTTTCCTTTTATGATTCCTTGAGGTTTCTCCCATTTTCCATTTTGTGTGACAAGACTTATCCTCTGACAGTTTTCAAGTTAGAATGTTTCATTTTTTAGTTATCTAATTACATTTGAGAAAAAAAAACGACCTGTATTTCTGTAAGGGCGATGTCAAGAAGCTTTTGACCATACTTTGTGTGAGTTGAGATTAACACAGTTTTGATCTCCTTTGGGATTCTCCTTTCCTTTTAAATATTTTGATTGAACTGATTATTATTTTGTAAATGTGGTACAAATTTTCTTGTAAGAATTACCTAGATAACCTGTATCGTTTTCTAACTATATTCGGTTGTTTGCGGTTTCTGTGGCTTGACTACATATTATAAACTATATGAAAGCATAACTGCTCCTTTATCTTGTTTTTTGAATTAAATTTTTGGTTGACTAGAGAGCTTCTTCAAGTGCAGTTAACCCTTGAGCAACATGGGTTTGAACTGTGCAAATCCATTTATATGCAGATGTTTTCCTGTGAATGTATTTTCTCTTCCCTATGCTTTTCTTTTTTTTCTTTTTTTTTCAACGTTTTTATTTATTTTTTGGACAGAGAGAGACAGAGCATGAACGGGGGAGGGGCGGAGAGAGAGGGAGACACAGAGTCGGAAACAGGCTCCAGGCTCCGAGCCATCAGCCCAGAGCCCGACGCGGGGCTCGAACTCACGGACCGCGAGATCGTGACCTGGCTGAAGTCGGACGCTTAACCGACTCTGCCACCCAGGCGCCCCTTCCCTATGCTTTTCTTAATAACATTGTCTTTTTCTGTAGCTTACTTTATTGTAAGAAGACAGTATATGATTCAAAGACAAAGTCTGTGTTAATCGACTGTTGATGGTATCAGTAAGGCTTTCAGTCAACAGTAAGTAGTTAAGTTTTGGGAAAGTCAAATTTATATGCAGATTTTCAGCTCCATAGGTGTTGCTTAAGGGTCAACTGTATAATATTTTTATGAAGTTCATTTTCTTAGTGATTCTTCGCATCACTTTTTAGCTCTCATACCTTCACAGAAAACTTGCTTTGTTACAATTCCTGTATCAAAATTCTTCACCATCAGGGCTGTGCCGCTGGTTGGTTTATTCCTTCCATTGTCAACTACAAGTCTAAGGCCAGCCTGATTTTTCTTCCGTCTTATAACCTGGGTGCCTGTATTTTTTCCCTTCCTCATTGGATGCTAGTGATCTTCTTACTTTGACCTCAAAATTCAAACGTTTCACTGGAAAGTAAATAGAAGACTGTTTTCTGTAATTTATATATGTACATATACGTGGATCTATGTGTCTGTGTCTGTTTTCATTCATTTGTTTTCTAGTACAGAGTGAGCTTTTTTTTTTTTTTTTTTTTTTTTTTTTTTGTCTGGGAATCAGGTATTTCTTCAACTCAGAAAAGTTTTCTTACATGATGTCTTTAATAATTGCTCCTGTGGTATTTGTTCTGATTACTCCAGGAACCACAAATACCTATATCTTGGCTTCCTATTCTGTCTTCAATATCCATCATAGTCTACGTTGTTGTCTTCTTGTGCTCCCTTTGGCATAGTCTGTTCTTGACATCACTGATTTGACTTTTGAGTTTGTCTTTCCTTGTTGTTGGTCCTAAGGTAGCTTTAAATGATACTTTTGAAAATGGACAGTTGAAAAAAATCTGTAATTTTTTTGTAATTCAGTCCATTTCTTTTTGGTGTCATTCACGTGTCTTACCTTAATCTTTCGTGTTTTGTTCCAGAGTCTGGGTTTTCTCCCCCGACCTTTTTTTCATTTTTCAAGCAAAAATCACATCTTGCTTGAAACTTATTTCTATTTCCAGCAGTAAATCTTTTTCAAAATTAGCTTCTTCCTTCATTTCTTGGATGTTTTATGTTGTTTTATCTACAAGTCTTTATTGGCCCAAGGTTGCTTGTTTTCTTCTCATGGTGCTGAACTACTTTTTCAAGAAGGAGAGTCACAGGTCACATTTCTGGATCAGCCTTTTATGTTATGCTTTGTATGTTCTATCAAGGAAAACTGTCTTAAAAATGATGGCAGGTGTCTGGTGCCTTTCTCTATTTTCCAGCACTGACGGGAGCATATTTTCCCCTATATTTACATTCTTTTGTTAGTGATGTTGAGATCGATAATGTGCTCTGAAGGCAGAGAGAGGCGGGCAAGAAGAGAGACTTCTTGAAGAAAATCTGATATTTAGGGGGCACGTGGGTGGCTCGGTTGGTGGAGCACGTGACTCTTGATCTCGGGGTTGTGAGTTCAAGCCCTGCGTTGGGTGTAGAGATTACTTAAAAATAAATTCGTATATAAAAAAAAAAGAAAATCAGGTACTTAAGGAACTAAATTTCCAAAACACAGATGGAGACAACTTTAAATTGTGGAAAACGTTTATGGAGTTCTCTTCAATAATGAACTCCCCCAGGACACTCAGCACGTAAAGTAACTTATAAAAGTTAGACTTGCACATAAATTGTCAGACACACAGTCTTTGTTTATAGTGAGCCGCACCTGTACCTCTGTAATAGTCCCCATGTGTGTGAAGCTGCAAGGTCCAATTAGGTACAGAAGAACACCCAAGTCACTTGGCCTGCAGTCATGTTTATGATTCAGAGCGATGTCCATTTCACCCCTTGCACTCTTCCCGGCAGCATTTGGCATCTGGGTTCTGGTTTTTCAGCCTAGCACATGGTTGCTTCCCTCCAGAAGCTTCGGTGATCCTTGCAAGACCTCTCCTACGAGGGAGAGCAAGCATGCCGGCATATTTTTAAGGAAACAAAGAACAGTAGTGTCCCATGTCTTTGAACAAGAGTGGAGAAATCGTTCTTTCCACATCTGAACACAGTGGAGTCAGAAGCAACTAAATTGTAGGAAAGGACACGGCGGGGGTGGGGGGGGGGGCAGGGGCTGAATGGATCTGAGGAGCTTTATTTATTGACTTGTATTTTCTTTCCGTTATTGTCAATGAAGGTGACTCAGAAAAAGAGAAATCTCGGAGAGAGAGAGAGTGAGGGGGAGGGAGGGAGTGAGAGCAGCCACATAGGTAGAGCCGGTTTGCCTGCTTGCTGGAACACCCGGTCACAGACAGTTCTAGAACAGAGGGAGGGCAGCATGCTGGGGCTCGGTGGAGCAGACCTGGACTCAATGTTACGGCCCAGAGGCCGAGTCGGTGGTTCCTACTGAAATGTCACTGTGCACGTTGTACTTTGGTCTGGAGATCCGTTTATAACTTAAGGCACAAACTCCTGACTTTTTTCCCGATGAGACTTTAATCTCTCATTTACTGATAAAATTATATATGCCGAGGAGATGTGAGAGGAAAACAGGTGAAGAATCCTTTGGGCTCACCACAGGTTGAGCAACTTCCTTTCCTCTGCAGACTTGGGCATTTCAAACCCTCTCCTGGGGGCGCCTGGGTGGCTCAGTCGGCTAAGCAACCGACTTCAGCTCAGGTCATGATCTCATGGTTTGTGGGTGCGAGCCCTGCGTCGGGCTGTGAGCAGCTCAGAGCCCGGAGCCTGTGTCTCCCTCTCTCTCTCTGCCTCTCTGCCACTCGTGCTCAGTCTCTCAAAAATATATAAATGTTTAAAATTAAAAAAAAAAAAAAAAAAAACACCTCTCCTGGATGCCCCAGAAGCACCTGTCGTGAGCTGCAGTCCTGCAGTTGACCACATTAGGATCTCTGATCAATTTCTTATAGGTTTGGATGTGACAAATGAGCGAGGAACCGTCCTTACAGATCCAGAAGGAATGATATGGAGATCCCCTTGACCTGTGATATCTTTGTTTTCTGGGAACACATTTTGATGTAAAGCGAGCAGTATTTCCTAATGATAGACCGTGGTTGCATCAGGCAGATGGGTGTATTTTCACGTGTTTTGACATGTCAGATGGAAACACACCTGGCTCACCTGGCCCCTTAGACTTCCCACCCCAGGATTGGACGTGAAGGTAACACTGAGACTTTGGAATGTGCTTTCCAAGGTTATCCGTGAACTAACATACACTTGGCCTTGGAAACACTTTACACATCCAGGTATCCACCACATGTGTTTAAAGGTGGGGCTTTCTTAGTGGCCTTGGTTGATTATTGAATATTGATTGAGCATAGGTATCGTGCTAGTCGTTCTTAATAATTTCATCTCCTGTCGCAACTCATTTGCCTAAGTATCATCATCCTGCCCATTTATGTATGGTTAAGGAAACGTAGACTTGGAAAGTTTCTATAACTTGTCCTAGGCCGCCTAGCTAGTAGGCTTTGAGGCTCATCCTGGGATCTCTGACTTGATAACCTACACGGTTTCTTTTTCTTTTTCTTTAATTTTAGAGAGAGAGCATGAGCAGGGGAGAGGGCAGAGGGAGAGAGAAAAACACCTTAAGCAGGCTTCATACTCACGCAGAGCCCAACACCGGTCTGATCCCACGACCCTGAGATCATGACCAGAGCCGAAATCAAGAGTTGGATGCTCAACTGACTGAGCCACCGAGGCGCCCCAATAACCTACACTTTTTTTCTACTGCACTGTATCGGTTATTGATTTTAACAAAGGCTGAGTTCTTCTAAAGAGCACGTCCTCCCAAAGTCCCTTAACCGAGAGTTCCAGCATCTTTATTCCCAAGCTTCCCCCTTTCCCCAAACATCATACCTGTTTCCCATGCTCCTTCAGTAACCCTGAATTGTGAGCAAATGGTCCTACAGAATGAGGGGGAGGGGGCTGTGTCCCTCAGGGCCGTCTAAGCTGTAAGGATAAGCCCTGAGGTAGTGCCAGGGTCATGAGCTGTATCTCCAGCCAGCCTCGTTCTAAACTGGTTCTCTTGCGGCTCTGGGAGAGCTGTACCCTCTCCAAGCTTCCACATCTGTGAAACGAAAGGTCGAGAGTAAGGGATCTCCCTAAGGTCCCTTCTAGTGCCCAGATTCTGCAGTCACATGCACCAGAAAATAAGAAGCCTGAACATACAAAACAGAATTTAGCATTGTCATAAAATGTGACGTACACAAGGGAGTTAATGGAACACATAGCTCATGATAACATTTCACCGATAATGTGCTGCATGGTAATTGGCTATTAGTGGGAGCAGTTCACGTAAGTGACTACAGTTTGTATAATTTTTACACAATGGAAACGACTGGTAATCATTTTTCACTGATTTGTTTACTAAGATCTATAAACAGTGGGTTTTCTTTCTCCTGATACGATATGTAATATGATACATACATGTGCATGCAATTTACATATAACACGCAGACGTCCGGGGTTCCACCTCTGATAGTTGGGCTTCTCTGTATCCTCCTCTTCCAGAACCTAAGTGTGAAGCATTGTCCTTATCCCATTATTATCTTTTTATTGAGGGGCTCTTAGGACACCTCTGCAACTCCTCCCCATTGTTCAGATCTGGTTAAAGGGCCTTTACCAACCTCCCCTTCATGAAGTCTAATCCTAGCAGAGGACTGGACAAGCAGACCCCTGGTGTGTGGGTTCAGCTTCCATGGCCCCTTCCCACCAGGTCCTGTTCTTTTTGGGGAGATTGTGCCTCCTGGTGCCACCCTAGAGAAAACCCAGACGCAGGGACCAACGGGGACCAACCCACGTCTCTCGTGTTACGGCCGTGCTGCCCGCCAGCACCCTACACGCTGCCTGCCGTGAATCTTGTCTGTGGGAGCCCCCCTCTCCAGCCCGGGTGCTACTTCGCCTTCACCCCAGAACTTCCTCTCCCTGGCAGCCCCTTTGCCCCACTTGGCCCTCACGCCTCCCTTGCTTCTGACTGTTCTGGAGGAACCTCCTCATTCCGTTCTCGCGCTCAGGCCCTCTCTTGCCTCTGTAAACCTCTGCCACAGCGTTTATACTTGATTTGTGAGACTCAGCTCAGACGTCCCAACAAAGCCTGAGTCAAGCCTAGTGCTTCGGTGAGCTCACCCCATTTATGGTGGGGTGGGGCCTCTCTCCCTGCTGGGTCACCCGCTCATCTCAAAACTTGCCTTTCCTTGTGGAAATTTGTTTTAGATTCTGTTTTGACTGCCAGGGGCTCAAGGCTGGGTAAACTCAACCGTGGGGCTGTTGGGAGGTTCTGCCGTGAAAATTCTATTACAGGACGGAGGGTGGGACTGGGGAGAGGCGGGGCGCAGTGAGGGATGCTGCTGTGCCCCCAGGATCCCGGCTTCCTGGGTCAGGGGGCAGGGAGGGGAGGTGTAGAGAAGGGCTTACAGGCTCTGAGGCCGGGAGAGAGCCAGGGAGAATGGTAGCTGACGGAAGGAATTACCCCAGACCTGCCTTCAGGGGGTGCCTGGCTCTGGGGCAGAGGCCACAAGCTGGTGAGAACCAGGCTCTTACGGTTCCCAGTGATTCTGGGTAACTGACTGTGGCTCAGTCAGCCCCGGGCACCCACCTACACTTGGGAACCCCAGTGTCCTTTCTGAGGGTAGTGTGTATTCCCTAAGATAGCAACGCGCCGGCCTCTTTATACTCATGATCTCATAATTATATCATATTCCATTATATTGTAATAATTCCTGCTTTACAAATGCATAACTGAGTCTCACAGAGTTTGCTCATGGTCATAGCGGGGTATGACCCCAGCTTGTGATTTCATCATATTTCCATCATTACGGCGGGCCTTAAGATGAAGTGAAATAAACTTTTAAAAATAAGGGAATTACGGGGCACGTGGGCGGCTGTCCGGCTCTTGATTAGGGTCAGGTCACCATCGCAGCACCGTTCATGAGATCGAGCCCCACATCCGGCTCTGCGCTCATAGCGCGGAGCCTGCTTGCGATTCTTTCTCCCTGTCTCTCTGCCCCTCCTCTGCTCCCACACGCTCTCTCTCGCAAAATAAATAAACTTTCCTTAAAAAAAATAAGGGAGTTACTGTAATCTGTCTCCCAATGCAGAATGTTGGCTGCTGGCCCGGGCTGGAACTTTAAGGAAAGTAAAGCTTTTGATTCTTCAGTTTAAAAATCAAAAGTCTGGGGCGCCTGGGTGGCGCAGTCGGTTAAACGTCCGACTTCAGCCAGGTCACGATCTCGCGGTCCGTGAGTCCGAGCCCCGCGTCGGGCTCTGGGCTGATGGCTCGGAGCCTGGAGCCTGCCTTGGATTCTGTGTCTCCCTCTCTCTCTGCCCCTCCCCCGTTCATGCTCTGTCTCTCTCTGTCCCAAAGATGAATAAACGTTGAAAAAAAAAAAAAAATCAAAAGTCTGAAAGGACAGGTATTTTTTCAGAGGGCAAAACAATGATTGAAGTATATTCATACTGAAACTGTGTTTCACTGGTGTGAATGCTGCTTGGGTAGGGGTGGAAAAGAATTACAGAGCAGAAACCCCTAGGGCCTCAGGGGAGGCACCTCAGGGGGACCAAAGGGGAAAGATCCTGTAGACAAACTTTACCTACTTTCCGATTTGGGTCAGCACAGCTCTGCTTCACCTTCCTCTGGGATCAGAAGCATAGATGTTAGGGAGTTACTTTGCTTATGCTGAGCTCCCAAAGGATAGTTGAGGGTGGGGGTGATATTAGCTCCTTTCATTTCCTTGGCATGGAACTTGAAGACTTTAAGATTCATGCATTACCCGAGAAGCCTCTCACTGTGACACGCATGAGAATTCTCTACTTGCAAAACAGATCCCCACTTGCACAGAACCTTCTAGTTGTATTTCTCCTCTGAGTTATTGAAACAAATAGATTTTAAGCGATGGGGCCCCCGCATCCTGTTAGAAGGTCAGAATGGAAACAGCGGGGTGTTAGCAATGCTGCTGGAAGAATCAACTGGCAGTCCCCTGGGGAGCCCTGGGTTCTACCTGTTATCCAGTATCCTGCCTGCACATTGTTTTCTTCCTCTCTTGAATAAAATCAATTCTGGCACTGAGCAGTTTGCCCTCTGTGCCTCATTAGAGTGAAGACATTAATATTAAGAATTATGTGTTCAGTTTTAGCATTTGGATCGGGTTTTTTTTTTCTTTTCACCCCCCCCCCCCTTTTTTTTTTTTTGGACTACCTGTATAATTTCTGGAACAAGCCCGGCTTTGTTATGCTTCCTTAATCTTACCTCACCTGGCCTAGATAACGTGCATTCCAAATTGAATTGAGAGTTTGCAGTGAGGCAGCTTAGCAACAGGCTCTAACAGCTGGGTCATTTTCTAAGAATCAAAGGACATGGCTTCAGTTTCCAGGTCTGGCTTTGGCCTGCTTGGTGAGAGCTGACATTTAACTTGTCTCAGCCTGTGCTCTTGGGGATGATTAAAGTTGCTGCCTGATTCATAACTTATAGGTGATTACACTTGTGAAGTATTTTGAGGCCCTTTTCTTTCATTCATTTATTCAAACAAACATTTGTTGTTGAATGAATGGTGACTTTGATTTAAAAACACGACAGACATAAAACACTGGCAGCTTGTAGATAGCAATTTTTTTATTTGCTCTCCGAAAGGAATTTCATTACCAAATCCTCGTGAATCTTGAACCTCAAGAAGAATAATCCTTTCCTTTGTTGGGAGTTTTAAATTTAGAATAATCAGACAATAGTGAAGCATTCTGTTCAAAGCATTCCTTTTAGGCTACCCATTTATTATACACTGCTCTTAAGAAGAGATGAATTTGATTAGCGTTGAACATTCAAGTCGGTGTTTTTGCATTGCTAATACCAGGGAGAAATTTTCAAAAAGTTGTGCCTGCCGTTTAATATTATTATATAGTCAACTTTTAATTATCTGTACTGATGGAGTATAATCAGCAATGTGTATACACCAAAATCATTTCCTTCATGATGCTTTTATACACCTTCCTTTATGGTTTTGCTCACACTGGTATTACAATTATGTCACATTCCTTGTGCACACGGCTCATCATAGGAAGGAAGAAGGGGCGCCTGGATGGCTCAGTCGTTTAAGCATCGACTTCAGCTCAGGTCACGATCTCACGGTTCCTGGGTTTGAGCCTTGCGTCAGGCTCTGTGCTGACAGCCCAGAGCCTGGAACCTGCTTCGGATTCTGTGTCTCCCTCTATTTCTGCCCCTCCCTTGCTCGTGCTCTGTCTCTCTTTCTCAAAAATAAATAAATGTTAAAAAAAAAAATAAATAAAGGAGGAAGAAAGAGCCCTATACCAGGGGGTTAGGGAAAGGTCAACTGGAATTTAAAACATTTATTACAGATAATACACGGAATAAATGATCCCAAGGTTGTTCATTTTGATTATCAAATAGAAAACAACGGCCCTTAATTCACTGCAACTGCATAAGAGAAAAAAGCACCATAAACCATGTACACGATTACCGTGTACCATTATCGTTTCTCCGTTCTGCATTTTGAAATTTTGCAAAAGCGTAAGTACCCGAGTCGCAGCCCAGTAACACTGCAGCAACGACCGCTGTCAGATGTGTGGCCTCCAGACCGTGCTGTACCCACCGCTGGGGTTCCAGATAGGCCTTTCGGGGGGAACAGAAGAGCCGAAGTCTTGACCTATTAACATTTCTAAATAATGTCACTGTTGTGTTAGCTGTTACTGTTTATTACTAAAAATACCTCCTCCCTTTTTATTATTCAGGTTAAGCTTGTTTTCATCGGCAGCAGTTACAGAAGGGAATTTCTAGAGGGTCTGCCTTCTGCTTAATGGTCTTCTGGGTTTCAGGAGTCTTCTCATGGTGAAAATACAGTCTGCAGCAGCCTGCTCTAGAGCCCCTCCCCTCCTACCATTTTTAGCCCTCTCTGTGTGGCTCATTCACCTGAGTGATCGTGAAATTGCTTAGTTCGTGCTTTGCTAGCCAATGATGGCTGGCTCTTCCGTGGGAGATAAGGGAGGATCCCTAAGTGTGAAGGTGCTGATGCATCGGAAAAGGAAACCATCTTCGGCTACACAGTTTGGGGTGGGGCCAGTCCTCGGTAACTCAGTAGGGAGGTCTCCAGCCCCACTCACCTGGCCCTGTGGGTCAGTGGAACCTGGCTGCCACCACTGGGCTTCAGCAAGTTGGAAATTGCACTTGGTATCTTCTCCTGGCTTGCCTGCCTGCCATCTGGTCATAGTTTCACCTGCTCCCACCCTCTCGCAGGTGACGTGGTAGCACAACTGTTGACATGCACCCCAACACCTTATTGCCCCAGCTGGACACCAAGCAAGGGAGAGCCCTGGGAGGGGTGAGGTGTGGCTCTTTGTGGAAGGCAGCTTCTAAATTCATGTTCTCGCCAGCCAGTCAGCATTGCAAATAAATGTCACCTCGTGGCCACCATATGCCCTGCAGCAGAACCGATCTCACATTCGTGAAACAGATTCCATTACCTGGCCCCAGGTACCCTTTGCTCCCTGCTGCCCCCGTCTCCATCTCTGCTGACCTTCTCATCACTTCCAAGTCCAGAAGCCAGCTTCCTCCTGTTGTTCTCACTTACGCCCTTGTTCTGACCTGCTCTTTACAAAAGGAGAGGAAAACCAGTGGCCCAATGTCTGCTATGAGTGTGGTTTGGGCCACATGTTATATACACAATTGAACTTTAGCTTGGCATCAGCTTTCTGAGACAGGTGTTTGTCTCATTTCACAGCTGATGAACTTGGGAGTCAAGCTAATAAGTAACTTCCCTGAAGTTACACAACTGGTAGCGGTAAAACTAAGATTAATACTCAGCTTTGATTCAAAACCTGTTCCCTTTCCGTGTGTGTGTGTGTGTGTGTGTGTGTGTGTGTGTGTGTGTGTGTGTTTCTTTTTTTGACTATCTGGATACTTCGCTTCCAAGGTAGCATATTATTCTGAAATTTAAAGACAAAGAGAATCTTTAAGCCAAAGAAAAGATTCTAATGATAGAGTTTCAGGTATCAGGAAGGTGCTGGAGGGCTGTGATCTTAAAACCATCCCACACTGGCGACCAGCCCCTGCAAGGTGTGACAAGCTATGTTCCATGCATCAAAGCATCATTCTTAATTGACTCTGCTTCTTTTACTTAATCCTAGGCTGCTTGCTTCTATATCCAGCACAGTTGAGAACTCCCTTCTCTTTGCCGTGCTGGCCAGAGACGTGTGCTTTTCTGGTTTCCTAATAAAACTTGAACCGAGATCGGGAACCCCAAATATTTTACTCCCAGCCTTCTCGCTCACGGTGGATTCGGCAGCACTCCATTTAGGAGTGTGCGTTCCGTTACATTGAAAACGGCTTTATGTTGTTCATCAGGGGGCCTCGAGAGCCATTCTTCCCCAGGAAACATTTTTCTGCCCTGCTGCCGGAACTGTGACCAGCCGAAGGTGCGGTCCCTACATGCCCAGCAGGGCTAAGGGGCGTGGGTGAGCACATCCGTCTTATACCCCCGAGACGCCCGCCGCTGACGAAATTCCCTTACTGAGCCCAAAGGAATTTTCCTCCTTCCACCGGAGGTGTTTAGAACCTCTAATTTGCTCACCATGCCTCTTGTAGAAAGGAGTAGGAGCTCAAGCCGCTGGCAGCCTGCCACGTTGCCGCTGCCGGCTCGCGTCCCGGAGCGGTGGCGCTCCCGTGTGGGTGCGGGGATGCACGGGGGGCGGGCGGAGGGCCGCCGGGGAGGGAGCGCCGAGGCCCCGCCCTGCGCCGCGCGCCCCGGAGGTGTGCGCCGGGGCCGAGCGGCCAGCCAATCAGGGGGCGGGGCGGGGCAGCCAGGCCGGGAGGGGAGGAGCTGAGACGAGCGAGCGGGTGGGTGGTCCTGCTTGTTGGAACAGCTCCTTTGCAAAGCTCTTGTAATCAGTGCTTAGCCCTTTTGTACTCCGCGCCTGACGGTGAAGGGCATGGCCCTCGCTGCAGATGGGTCTCGGGGAAGGGCTCCCCTTTGTGCCGCTGTGGTAACCTCCACCTGATGCTGTGGGCCTGGAATTGCGCTCTGACCTCATTTCCCGTAGGAGTGGAAGGGTTTGGGAGGAGGACTAATTAGGACCTCATTAAGCACTTACCACCAAGTACAATCATTTTCCCGAAAAGGTAATCTAGTCGCGGAATAAAAAGCCAGACACACTTGTAACATAACATCGGAATACAGACTCATTGTAGATGAAAGCTTTTTGTAGTTGTGGAAAATGGTCGTTTTAAGAGGATCTTTATGTATCAGTGTTACAAAGGGATCCTTTATAATTATTTTTTAATGTTTATTTTATTTTTGAGAGAGAAAGAGAGAGCAGGGGACGGGCAGAGAGAGAGAGAGAGGGGGGAACAGAGGATTTGAAGCAGGCTCTGTGTTGACAGCAGGCAGCCCCAGTGGGGCTAGAACTCATGGACTGTGAGATCATGACCTGAGGGGAAGACCCACTGCTTAACTGACTGAGCCACCTAGGTGCCCCCAAAGGGATCCTTTAAAATGTAATTTTAGGGGTGGCTGGCTGGCTCAGTCTGTAGAACCTGTGACTCTTGACCTTGGGGTTGTGGGTTCAAGCTCACGCTGGGTGTAGAGATTACCTAAAAATAAAATCTTTTAAAAAATGTGATTTTAATATGTTTGCCCATCTTGAAAGTTGTCTCATAATCTGAGTTTCACCTGAGGTTACAGACACATTCCCCCCCCCCCATATTTGTGGACATCCAGCAGCAGATACTAAACGTCAGAATAGGATTGCTTTGTTTACCACACTTGCAGCAGAAAGTAACTGGGAGTTGGAGAGCTTTCTTGACCAAGAAGGAAAGAGTCACTCCTTTAATGCTGCCTGGCCAGGTTCCAGCTTATTGGCCTAAAAAGAGAAGGCACCACCGGTGTGATTGCTAGAAGGCCCCTTGGCCTTACCTAATTAAAACAGGGAGAGAATATAATAAGAAGCAAAAGACATCACTGTAGAGGGAAAAAAAAAAAAAAAAAAAAAGCGCGAAAAAAAAGCAAAAAACAAAAACAAAAAAAACCCCAGAACCCCCCAGACCTCAAGTAGGTGACTTAACAGGCCCTAATAACACGTAGTTATTTGTTTTACTTTTATTATCACATCTAATGTTTCAGAGACATCCACCATATAGTTGAAGGCCTCGTGCCGCCTGCTCTCAGACATATCCTTCCTTGCTTTTTGAGGCTAACCAGAATGGAGAAAGAACGTGGAAACATGGTGAAGATAATTTATTATTTTTTTTTTAAATTTTTTTTTCAACGTTTATTTATTTATTTGGGACAGAGAGAGACAGAGCATGAACGGGGGAGGGGCAGAGAGAGAGGGAGACACAGAATCGGAAACAGGCTCCAGGCTCTGAGCCATCAGCCCAGAGCCTGATGCGGGGCTCGAACTCACAGACCGCGAGATCGTGACCTGGCTGAAGTCGGACGCTTAACCGACTGCGCCACCCAGGCACCCCAATGGTGAAGATAATTTAACATTCAGGTAGTGGCTACTACTGATAACAGATGGCTGTGGGGAAGAAAGTCGAAACTATGGACAACACTGTTGGCCAAAAGCTGACTGTATTTCATAGACTTCCGTTCGTGTTAGTTACAGAAGGTAGACTAGTTCCTCTCGCGATTCACTTCAGTGTCCGCCATGGAGTTGTCTTGCTCAAACCCCGCCAGGTGTGTTGGCATACTGCAGGGAAAAATCTAGAACTGGCTGGTGTGGAGTTCATACTCTGAGCCAGGACCGAAGGGGTCAGAAGTCTCAAGCTCTGACCTTGGTCTTTTGGGGAAGGAAGAAACCTTTTCCTCTAAGCTTACACCTGTCAAAACCTAGGAACAAAGGTTTAAAAAAAAAATTCCTATTCTAAAATAAAAGCTAATAAGTCTTTTCTTTATCTGTTTTGGTCATCTGTTCCTCTCTAATATTGAAGGAAATAAGGAATTCTCTCAATTTGCCATAGTTCTGTGTATTTTAAGTTTTGTACATGACTTCCTGTTCCAAGTGGGCAGTTTTGGTCCCCGGAACCTAATGTATTTATTCTAAAGCATTCTCTGACACCTTTGGCAGCCATCTTGCTTAAGAATTGAACGGTTGGGATGGGGCACCTGGGTGGCTCAGTTGGTTAAGCATGTGACTTTGGCTCAGGTCATGATCTCCTGGTTTGTGAGTTCAACCCAGAGCCTGCTTCAGATCCTCTGTCCCTCTCTCTCTCTGCCCCTCCCCTGCACTATCTCGCTCTGTCTCAAAAGTAAATAAGCGTTTAAAAAAAAAAAAAAGCAGGGGCAACTGGGTGGCTCAGTTGGTTGAGCATCAGACTTTGGCTCAGGTCATGATCTCACGGTTCGTGGGTTCGAGCCCTGCATCAGGCTCTGTGCTGACAGCTCAGAGCCTGGAGCCTGCTTCGGATTCTGTGTCTCCCTCTCTCTCTGCCCCTCTTCTGCTGGCACTCTGTCTGTCTGTCTCTCTCTCTAAAATAAATAATAAAACATTAAAAAGAATCTCCTTCTTGATTTTAATATGATGTAACAGTTTAAACAATGATGATGTGCACCTCTAGTAGGAGTGTAGATTGGCATACTTATTTGGGAAGACAGTTTGGCAGCCTTATGTAAGATGCATGTTCACGAACCTTGTGACCCAGCCAGTCCATTCGTAGGCAGTAAGTATCCCCAGAGAAACTTGGCTTATGTGTATTGTTTCCAATGGAAACCTCATTGTTTATAATAGAAAGAAAAATTAAAAGTAACACTAGAAACTAAAATATTTTAAAAGCCACCAGTAGAACCATATTGAAACATTCATACAAGGGAATATTATACACCAGTAAAAATGTATAAAGCACAGGCAATTGCAACACCATAGTTAAATATTAGAAACAGCTTTATGTGGGGAAAAATAAAAATACATTAGCCACAGAAGGCTGCATACAGTATGATACACTATAAAACGCCAACACTAAAGTGTATACTTTAGGGAGTGATACATACAAAATGCAGGGTTGTGGTTACCCCTGGAGAAGAGCTTAGAGAAATACCAAAGAGGTATATGCGGCAATCCCAGCAACGTCTTACATAGGACGGTAAACTAATGAACATTCTTTTGTTAATGCTTCATAGATTATATACACATTGCATTCACTCTTTTGTAGGTTTCAAATTGTACATAATGAAAATAGATAGTTTTTGGATTGAATTCTTTCCCCATTTTTATTTAGCTATAATTGACATACGGTGCTGTATAAGGTTAGGGTATACAGTATTACAGCCTGACTTACATACATCGTGAAATGATTACCAGAATAAGTTTAGTTAGCATCCATTATCTCATATAGAAAAAAAAATAAAGAGAAAGAAGAAAACACATCTTTTTTTTTACCTGTGAAGAGAACTCAGGGTTTACTCTTAACCACTTTCATATATACTATAGGGCAGTGTTACCTATGGTCGCTGTGTTGCATGTTATGTTTCAAAAATACAGATATTGTTAAGGTGATAACGTATAACGTAAGCCAGAATTTTCTCGTATTGCTTCCACAGTCTACCTGTCTCATATTATAGTCTCCACTGACTTGACATCGCACAGGGGTGGTTAGAAGGTGTGGTCTCGCAGTGAAATCTCTGGGGTCATTTGTGTGGCCAAGGATATAGAGCAAAGCTGACAATAACCACTAAGTGGAATGCGACAGAGGACACAGAAGCCCCCTCTCCTCCTCTTCCAATGAATGCTTAGAAATTCTTGGGGCATGGAGGAAGGCGGACCCAGCAAGTAAGCCTGGGTGACCTCTTGGAAAATCTGCATTTACTGTCCCAAGAGTGCCGAATGGTTCCAAATGTGGACAATCAGCTTGGATGGGTTATTACGAGAAACTTGTTCTTTTCCTGCCCACTGTTTTTTTTTTTTCCGAGCGGGATGTGGCCTTTCTAGCGAGGTAGGGATTCGGCATGTGTGTGATGATGTAATATGTTACGCGCCCAGGCAAACTGTCACAGGCTCAAAGGTTCAGGCTTGCAGCATTAACCGCGGATACGTGAGAAATTGGTCCATGTGGGAGTCAGAATTACGATGAAAATGGAAAATGGAAGCCGGAGCTGTGCTTGAGGACCGAGGTTCTCTGCTGCTGAGACACATCATCGCTGAAGTGCTAGCCAGTTCTGGGGTGGGGGGGGGGGAGCAGACCTCTCCGGGGAACCTTCAGCTTATTCTTAAGCGGCTGAACAGAATAAGATGTGACAAGCTGGCTTGTGGAGGTTGAACCTTACTCTCGATTTCCATTAAATGAATGTGTGGAATCAATACCCCACTGAACATTTGTCATGGGAACACCCAGAGGCCCCTGGGTGGCTTGATATCTTTCAGACTAATTCTCAGACAGGAATGCAGCGTGGCTATTTTCTGAAATAGTTTCAACATCATTTATGTAATGTCGATGCATCTGGAAGTGAAAATGCTAAGAGTTTCATTTCACTAAAAATGGAAATTTTTTTTTTTTTTACTTTAACCTTTAACTTTAGATCACAATTAGTGACCTTTTCGCCAGGGTGTTAAGAGTATCAAAGTGTGTATATTCATTGACACATTGAGCCAGTATCTACTGAGAGAACTGTGTAGGCTGTTAGGAAAAAATGCAGAGAGATGGTCAGTGACTCTCAGGAGCTCACAGTTGAGACAGGAAAACATTACATGGCAGGACAAATACGGTCTGTGTGGGAGCATGTCACAGGATAGGTGATGGCTGAGCTAGATCTTAAAGGAAGAGTAACATTTGAACGACTGAGAAGGACATTCCCAACTGAGGCACCGGCATAATAAATAGGGAGGAATTTTGCCTTATGAATTTCCAAGATTTCAGTGGATTTTATGACACGAACATAAGCATCATGATCATGAAGTTAATAGTAAGTTCAGATAAAAATTGTCTAAGTAAAGGGGCACCTTGGTGGCTCAGTTGGTTGAGCATCTAACTCTTGGTTTCAACGCAGGTCATGGTCCCAGGGTTGTGGGATTGAGCTCCACGTTGGGCTCTCCGTGGAACATGGAGCTTGATTAAGACTCTCTCTTTCTCCCTCTGCCCCCTCCCCTGCTTGCTCTCTCTCTCTCTCAAATTAAAAAAAAAAATTATCTAAGTAAATAGAGACTTTTTTTTGTTGCTCAGTTTGTTTTACCTTTCCATCCTAATTATGTTGCAAAGAACAACTTATCTGCATTATGTTAAAGTGCTCAGTGGTGATGACCGATGAATGGAAGTATAACTCAGTTTAAAAGCAGATTACTATTCTAGTGGTAAAACAATTAGAAGTTAAGAATTTAGCATTTTTATAATATTTTCCCTCTGTGACTCTTGTACATTTCAAATGATGGTTAAGCCCCAATTAGAAATCTATCTTGCTGTGGGTTGTATCATTTGTCACAGTGATAAAGATGAACTGAGAATAGAAATCTCAAAATGCAATAATGATAGTACCTTATATCTCAAAGAACATTCAGTATACAAAATACTTTAATATTCATTATTTACATTTGGCCAATATGCAAGAGAATATTCTGGTAGCACTTGTAAACAATTCATCCTCACATTATTTTTTTTTCCAAAAAACTGTTGCAAAAAACTGCCTTGCCTGTTTTCCCCTCTTCTGCATAGTCTATTTCATTAAATTTCAGCAATTCTAAATCACAATGACACATGAAATGTGTTTGCTATGAAATCAAACGTTTTATGGCATATTCGTCAAGCAAATACATAATATAATTTATAAAATCACATTACTCTGTCCAGTAATTAAAAGAAAAGGATGAATCTCTATCTTGGTTTTTGCTCTGGGTTTTTTTTTTTTTTTTTTTTTTTTTTTTAGCGAAAGAAATCATTTACAGTAAGCAATTCTAATTATTTCAGCTAAACGTTTATAGCATTTGAATGATAGTATTTGTTTCTATCATTTAGATTTTATAGATGGGTTTTGTACAGAGAGACTTCTTTTCTGTTGATGCTTTTGTAACTTACACATACATGGCCGATTACTAAAACAATAATTTGTCCTTCAGCGATAGTAAGACTCTTCCTTTTCCTTAGCTTGCTAGATGCAAATTTTAGCCACTTTTATGGTCTTGCCGAGATGCTAATGCTAATTAATGTTTTAATAGGACAAAACGTTGGCCAATAAAACTATTAAATTTTGAAGCATGGATTGTAAATTCAACTTGGTTGCCCTAATGATGATGTTGATAGTGATAATGATTATGCAATTAATATTTATAGAGTGCTTCTAGAATGCTGAGCTCTGTGCTAAACTTTTCACTTACTCCATTCACTTGCCCCAACTGCTCAGTTACAGGAGTGTGTCCCTATGTCCACTTTACAGATGAAGTGATAACCATTGTGTCTCACGGCATTGAATAATAATTAAAATATACTATATTAATAATGTATTTCAGGGGTGCCTGGGTGGCTCAGTCAGTTAAGCATCCAACTTCGGCTCAGATCACGATCTCATGAGTCATGATCTGATTTGCAAGTTCGAGCCCCACGTCAGGCTCTGTGCTGACAGCTCAGAGCCTGGAGTCTGCTTGAGATTCTGACTCCACCTCTCTTGGCCCCTCCCCTGTTCATGCTCTGTCTCTCTCTATCTCTCAAAAATAAATAAACCTTAAAATAATAATGATAATAATAATAATAATATATTTCAAATATTCAACTCTGAAGCTTTACACATATGAAATTTGTACACATATATAATAGCTATGTGTGTATGTGTGTGTGTGTGTGTGTGTGTGTGTGTGTGTGTGTTCATTCAACAAATATTGATTTATAGACTGTGTGTTATAGGCTGCTGTGCTAATCTCTGGAGATGGTTGATGAGGTAACACCCCTCCCTTACCTTTAAGGGACTTTCAGTGTATTGGGAGAAGTGGGCTCATTTAAGATACAAGTACAAGGAAATGTGACCATTGCCTTGATAGGGAAAGGTCCAGGGTGTTGCAGAAAAATGGGGAAAGAGGGCACCGGCTTCCCAAAGTATTAGAGAGGTCTTCACAGAAAGGAGTCCTGTCTCTGAGACCTGAAGAATGAGTTTAGAAAGATGATGTGCAGAGGGGACAGATGGGACCAGGGTGTGGACAGGAGCCAGGAGCAAGGCAGGGCTGGTCAGGTCAGGAGGCCACAAGGATTCAGAAGTGCTGAGTGGCCAGGGTGACTGGAGGTGTGACACAGCTGGCCGGGGAGGATCACAAGGAGCCTGGCATGCTGTCCAAAGGAAGGCAGGCCTTCCATTCTGTGTCTTGAAATGCCATCAGCAAATTAATTCAGCAAACACTATTAAGGGATGTTATTCTTCTCTCCCTTCCTCCTTCCTTTTCTCATTTATTCATTCAGCAGATTTCTACTGAGTGTCTATAATGTGCCAAGCATGTGTTGAATACAGAGGATAAAAGGATAGACAAGAGTGTACACAGTTTTCCTTTCCTAGAGCTTACTAGTAGGTGGGAGAAACAAGCAATAATCAACAAATCTAGAAAAAAAAAAGTAAAATTATAAAGGTGACATATAGGAGCACGTGGGTGACTCAGTTGGAGTTGAGCTCGACTCGTGATTTCGGCTCAGGTCACGATCTCATGGTTCGTGGGTTCAAGCTCTGTGCTGACATCGCGGAGCCTGCTTAGGATTTTCTCTCGCTCCTTCTCTCTCTGCCCCTCTCCTGCTCACACACACTCTCTCTCTCCTTCTCTCAAAATAAATAAAATAAACTTAAAAAAACCCAGCTGACTGGTATATAAAGGGACAGTGCTTCTGTCAAAGCGTGTGGTAGGAGGTAGTGACCTGGCCATGGAGGCCAGAAAGGCTTCTCCGTGAGGAGGAGGTCTGAGCTGAGATCTGAAGGGGAAAAGAATACAAGGTGATCTGAAGAGGGTGACTCGGAGAAAAGAGGAGATCATGTGCAAAGGCCCTGAGGCCTAGGAGAGCAAAGTGCTTTTAGAGAATTAAAAGTAGGCTGGAAAAGCTGGAGTGCAGGCTGGAACACGAGGACTGGACCATACTGGGCCACACTAAGAATCCGGCTCAGTGGAAAGCCACTGCCTTGCTTTAGGTAGGAGAATGGGCTGCAGGGTGGGTGGCAGGAGTAGGGGCAGGGAGACCAGTGCAGTAGTCCCGATGAGCTGTGCTGGTTGGTGGCCTAGAACAGTGATGGTGGTATAGGGGAGAGGCAGGAGGGTATGTGCTGATGGTGGAATCCATGACTGGGTAGTTGCTTGTGGGGCATCATTTGGGAGAGGAAGATGTAGCCCATTGCTGAGCTAAGACAATAGGAGAGGGTAGAATCTGTTGCTTGGATTTCCAGAAAACAGGCTGGGGGGAGTGGACATCACAAGAAATGGAGGTTTGAAGTTGGTCTTGAAGAATGAGTTGGCATTTTCTAGTCGGCAAATGGCCTTTGCTAAGCAAAGGTAGCGGCATGCACGAAGCACAGAGGCATAACCAGAATAGTGCAAATAAAACCTGTGTGTATATATACACATGTCCGAAAGGGAAATTCACGTAGGACCCATAAATAACTTTGCTGCTTTCTTGATATGCTCCAATCTATTCTGTGTTGCAATGATTTTAAAACTTGTAGTAGATAGAATCTGTAAGTAGCTAAAAATGTTTTAAGTATTTTTTTAAACCAACCCATAGGCATATTATAATGTATAGAAATTTCTCTCTTTACTTCCATGACTTGAAGATTGTTTTTGTTTTTGAGAGAGAGAGAGAGCATGAATGTGGGAGGGGCAGAGAGAGAGGGAGACACAGAATCCCAAGCAGGCTCCAGGCTCCGGGCTGTCGGCACAGAGCCCAACGCGGGGCTGGAACTCACAGACCATGAGATCATGACCTGAGTTGCAGTCGGACGCTTAACCGACTGAGCCACCCAGGCGCCCCGTCTTCCATGTCTTAAATTAGGGATTCACATATGGCTCTTGATTTTATTAATCTGAGATTTTAATTAATCTGAGACAGCTTTTATTAATCTGTCTTCTTTCCAATAAAATGTAGCCAGTTTAGGGAGGACTTTGGATTTTAGGTTTTTCCTTTGTGGTTCGGCATCTGGATTTGGGATTAGATGGCATTTTTAATTTACCGAAATAACTATACATTTGCTCTTGATTGAAATAGGAACATATTGATTTTAATTTATCTTGGGAGTTAGAATGGATGGGGCAGCCACGTCCGAGAAGAGTTAGTGATGCTGAGACCTACATAACATACCAGCTCTGGGGAAAATAGGGTGATGATTTGATATTCAATTTTTTTGTGATAAACACAGGAATGTTGATAGCAAGATCAGTTTTGGAGATATGGTATAGCACTGTAATCATAAGCATGGCTTCTGTGAACACTAGTGGCTTAAATCCTAGCTGTAATATCTACTAGCTGTAGAAACCGTCAGGTTTCTTGTCAATAACAGAGATGATAATGATTGGTGGCCACTTGGAAGGGTGCCATAGAGTGGGGTAGTGTGCATAACGCCAAGAACTTGGGGAGTGTTCAATGAATGTTAGCGATGACTTTGAATTTTATCACCACTACCATGCGGCCCCTGAATCATCAACAGAGAGACACTTCTCCTTGCAAAAGTGGAAGTCAGGCTCTTATGGTGAAAACAGGTACTGAATTCGCTTCACTTTGTGTCTGGAAGGAATCTTAGGGAACCATCCAATTCAGTCATGGTTCTGACATTTTCTGGAGAACTATTTTTTTGTTTTTTAATTTCTCTGAAGTTTTGGAATCATTAGTCAGGGAAGGAAGGGAAGGAGCCACATCATCTTGATGGTGACATCCCCGAGGTTAGAAGATGGGGTGCTGGGTGACAACCCCTGGCCGGAATCCTCTCATCCCTGGAGATGCGGACCTACTATGGGTCTGCTTGCTGAGTTTTTGACATTTTGCCATAAGAGGTGTGTGGGGGGGGGGCGGGGGGAGAGATTGTGCACCTGTGTTTCTCTTTTCTGTGACTTCATCTGATGTGAATGAAGGACACAGAGAGCTGCCTAACTCAGTGGGAAATTGTGTTTATAATTACAGGTCTAGGCATTTTCCAGTGACTTTCTCTACTGCCACTGTTGCTACTCAGGCAGAATCTGCGCAGAAAGATCTGCTGGGAAAGAACTGACTGCTTATGTTTCTCCATTGTGATGAAAGCACATGTTACAGGTAAAACCTCCACAGTCCGTCCCCCGTAATAACTATCGCTTAATTGTCAGGCCCCCAAGATGGTGGCGGGGAGGTCTGGCTGTCTGTTCTCAGGGACACGGAAACACACCATGTAAATGTAAAATCCCTGTAGATTCACATAGTCGCCACCTGTTGACTCTTTCTGTGTCTTACAAAAACGGAACCCTCGCTCTTTTGTGGGAGAGAAAACGGCTTCTAATTATTTTGAGATCACTGATTAGGATGGATGGTAAGGCACTGGTAAGAAAGAGGTATTTCTGATGATGGTGTGCATAAATTCAGCTAGAGAGACTACCATTGGATGGTAGTCAGGAACACTACAGTATGTGCTGTTACCTAACCTTTCTGTTCCTCTTAAAAGTGGAATAATGCACGTCTTTTCATACCAACAGATATATATCTACAGCCCGATTTTTAGCGTTTATATAGTATTATAATGTTATATCGTGTACCGTTGAATACATATCCTAAAATATATCTAATTGGTCACCGGACATTTAGGGTTTATGGTTTTCTTTTTCGGCTCTTAGGCGACCAAGAATGTTCTTATAGCTTTATATTCGTTGCCATTCCTAGTGGCTTCCTTAGGATACTCCCTTACCAGTAAATTTCAGAGCTTAAAAGTGTTCCAAGTATTAAGACCTTTTGATACGTGTTGCCAAATGACTTTCCAATAAAATCATACCAGTTTATATTTCCAGAGGCAGCATATGAAAGTACCTGTTTCCATACAACTTTGCCAATGCTGAAAATGTTGAAAACAGAGAGTCTTGCCAAATGATGATGAGAAATGGTATTTCCATGTGTTGTTATTTTTTTTTTTTTGTAGGGAGGCATTGATTTGTAAATTTGTAAGTCATACTATTTTGAAGAACTTTTCTCCCGTGGACAGCAGCATGTTTAAAACGTACCGGTTTTTGACAGTTGAGAAATAATGCTTAAACCAAGACGGCATGGAAGGGTCGTACGGAATTTTAAGTTTTCCTCTTCTCTTTGGCCAAGTAGTTTTCAACAGCCATGATATCGCTGGAGAACAATACTGTTTCAATGGGAAACTTCGTTTTTCCATTCTTGAGAAAAACTAATGAATGGTCCACATTAAACATGGACCAGAAATTAGACTCAAATTAAATACATACACATGTCCAACATTGGGAGCATGACTGAATATAATTATGCTAGCTCCATATGATTCAGAGGTTGTAGATCATGGTAGAAAAGACCGTATGTAGGCTCCGGACTGCTTGGGTTCATAGTCCAGCTTTGCTATTTTGTTGAGGCGTAACGTTGAGCAAGTTACCTTACATCTCGAGTGTCTAAGGTTATAAAATGTAGATAGCGATAGCACCCATGCCAGAGGGTGGTGTTGCAACAAAATATATGTGAAATGTTGAAAATGGTTAAAAATCCTGTTTCAAGGGGCTCCTGGGTGGCTCAGTCGGCTAAGTATCTGACTCTTGATTTCGGCTCAGGTCATGATCTCACGGTTCATGAGATTGAGCCCAGGTCGGCTCTGTGCTGACAGCACGGAGCCTACTTGGGATTCTCTCTCTTCCTCTCTCTCTGCCCCTCCCCAACTCATGCTCTCTCTCTCTCTCAAAATAAAAACGTAAACTTAAAAAAGCCTGTTAGAAAACAATATTTAATGATAGCAGAAAATGGTCATGGTAGAAGTAAAAAGAAAGCAAAATATGACACTTAACCAATAGTGTCATCCAGGCTTGTAAAATTATTGTTTTTCTTCCTCTTTCTTTTCATCCTTCTCTGATATCCTCCCTGCCCCCAAAAAACTTTAGTATATTTCTGAATGGCCTTAATTTGAATTAATGGGGTAATCCCAGTCTCGGAGGAACTGACTGAAAGCTGTAAGCCAGAGACCCATTTACCACGGAGCTGTGACATCCATCCGTGTCACCTGGCCAGTGGGACCCTTGGAACAGCCCTTGCGTATGAGAAAGAATGAAATCTGGCCGTTTGCAGCAACGTGGATGGAACTGGAGGGTATTATGCTAAGCGAAAGAAGTCAGGTAGAGAAAGACATACCGTATGTTTTCATTCATATGTGGATCCTGAGAAACTTAACAGAAGACCATGGGGGAAGGGAAGGGGAAAAAAAAGTTAGAGAAGGAGGGAGGCAAATCATAAGACACTCATAAGGACCGAGAACAAACTGAGGGTTGATAGGGAGTGGGGGAGAGGGGGAAATGGGTGATGGGCGTTGAGGAGGGCACCTGTTGGGAGGAGCACTGGGTGCTATAGGGAAACCAATCTGACAATAAATTATACTTAAAAAAAAAAAAGGAACAGCCCTTGCGTGAGACCAGAACCTTCTCCCAGCTGCTTGTTGCCTTGCTTCTGAGCTACAGTGAGCACCTCGCCTCCGGCAGGCTTCCTGGCCCCTTTGAGCTGCACACGGAGAGTCTCCAACTGTCTGGCTCCGTGCACAACCTCCCAGCCTCATCTATTTCCCCCTTTAAATAAGCTTCCTTTCCCTAATTCAATGAAAGAGGGGGTAGAATGAGAGACCACCAGCTCTCAGGAAACCTATGCTTCATCCCGCATAAACACAGGAGGGAAAACCGTTCAGTTGTGAGACCCCTCCATCCTTGAGGTGCATCAGACGGTTGAAACATAGAAGTAAAAAGAGGCCAAGGATTATTTGGCGTTAAGGAGACAGACGCCAGGCAACTTGACTGGCTTCGGCGAATGCGTTTCACCGCCTATCCTTGCGGCTCCTGTGTGTACAGACGTCACCTTTGCTTTGGCCCACGTGGGCAGTCTTAATTTGAGCAGCTCTGTCGTTTTCAATAGAAGGAGGACCATCTGAATTCCGAATTAAGACAGTCTAGCTTAAGAAGTCCTCTTTAATGGCTCACAAATTCTCCTCCCATAAATGATGATAAGAGTGAAGAAGAGAGTTAAACTTGCATTTATACACAGACATATGGCATCTCGACAAAATTAGGAAGTTCGCAAAGGGAGAGAGGACAACAATTGTGTCGGTAAATATAGGTCAGGAAAAGAATTCATAATGTCCTGCCAGACTCCAGGGAGGCGCTTCATGAGTGTAGGTAGGACGGCTGCACGTTCACGGTGGTGAGAACGGCAATTAGGTAAACATATGGAGCGTTTGGTATTTGGACAGCGCTCCCGTTCCTCCTAAACTACAGAATCAACAGGGACTCAAACAGAGAGGAGGAAACAGTTCTTCTGCCGGTGTGCACAAGTGCAGGCCTGTTGATGGCCAAGGGCTTACCAGAATGGCTGTCTCTAGGGAGGCAGACGAGCGGGGGGATGTTTAACCACATGTAACTGTGCCATAGCCTCGCCCCTGTGGTCCCGCCATTTTTGATGGTCTCCATAACCACACCATGTTTGCAATCACGTAGAAAACCTATCTGCAAGGCCAGGCCAAATCGCCATTGCAAACTCCATCCGTACAGTCCCCCCAGGGCCTGTGGGGTGCCTCAGGGCTCTGCCAGTGCGGGGCGACAGCACAGTGTTTGAATCGCAAGAAACCGAGACGATGTCTTTGACTTCTAACCCCATTCAGTCGTGTACCACTCATGACTAATTCATGTATCACTCATTGCTAATTTATTCATTAGCAAATACCTCTTTGGGGAGGGCTGGTATGAACGAGTAAGGTTCTAAGCTTTGGGGACATGGAATGGAACAGACAAGCCATGAGGCCTGCCCGAAGGGAGTTCACATTTCTAAGGGAGGATCAGTCGAGAGCATCATAACCTAGTTTGAGTGAACACAGAGCTGAACTGGGCCATTCTCAAAGAAAGCGTAGAGTGCATCTGAAATGAGAGAAACCGGTGGAGAAAGACCCATCGATCCGGAAGGCAGAAAGAACCAGAAAGCAGTCAGCAACTGGCAGTGAGGTTGTGGTTATGGACAGTGGGGCCAGATTGGGAAGGAAGATGGTGAGGAGAGGAGGCAGCTCTAGAACCCTGCTTGAGTGCCCACGGTCAGGGCCAGCGAAATTCAGGCAACGATTGACCCCTTAGGGTAGGTAGTCTAAATAGCGCCCGCTAGTGGCAGACCATGTTGTAAGCAATTGTGAAACGGATGTGCCTTAGTCTGTCACTGTATAAACCTGTCAGATGGCAGAGTGGCTGGCTCCTGCTATATGGCGGAACTTTCTTTGTTCAGCCACCACCCCAAGGAAGAATGGTTGCCTTACCCGCACCTGCTTACCTTACTCTAACTTTGACTAACCACCTCCTTTTTCTGGCCGTATCCACCATAATTCATGTTACAGGGTGAGACTGAGTATATAATGAACTCTACCTTCTGCGCACAAGCATAATTAACTTCACGTTATTAACTTTAAACAGATTTAAGTTCCACGTCAGTTGTCCCACCTTGGCCTCCCCAGGACTTGGTGCTCTTCCCCTCTGCTTGTTTGTGGGATTATGGTTCTTTTTACCTTCTTCCCTCCATTCGTGGGTGCTTTTGTGGTCTCTTAAGAAATAAAATCCACTCAGAGATTTCTTTTGTCTTCTTTGGCCCGCAACGTGGCTTTGGTAATGGCTACATTTCTAGCTTTGGGTTGACTCTCGTGGGGCAGGGGGGAGGCTTTTTCTCTATTTGGTCTTTCCCTGGTCAACTGCTGTCTTCTGGGGCTCTACCTTACACTTTACCTCAAAGCTTTTTCTTTCTCTGACAAGCCCAATTCAATTGTTTATCCCACGCCCCAACCCAACCCACCCAGCCACCCCACACAGGCATATACTGTGCATTCTGGGTTTTGTAATGCACATTTCCATGGTTAAGAAAACCCTATTGATAGTCATTAAATATTTACAATAGAGATCTCCTCAACACTTATCTTTCAGCATAAATATGTTCTTCCCTTTTCCACTCCAGTTCCTGAAAAAAAAAGCCTCCATAATTCATAGCCAGTTTGGGGGAAGGTATTATTTTGAAACACTTAATGATGTGTTTCATGGCAAAATGAAAAACGTAGAGACAAAGACTCAAGAGTACATAGTGTTTTAGATGTAGGCATAGCTTTTCAAAACGATTTTGGAGTATATTAGAGTTTCTGAAACAATTTACCAGACTTCTGTATAAAGCACTTTATTCTTTGAAAGCCTTATAAATAATGTGATTTACTGTGTCAGTGTGCAATCACATAGTTCTTTTACCTCATGAAGTAAGGTAGAATATTGTGTCATCTGACGGAGTAAAACACGTTAGAAAATGGTTGACACCAAAGCCCGCCATGTTGTCTTTTGGGACCCTCGGGTGAAATGCTGCAGGATTCCCTCCCCTCTGATACACGATGCTGCTCTCCATATTGTTGGCAAACTGTTATGTCCCACGTGTAAGCAATGAATAGTAGAAATCTCAAAGTGTCAGTATTCTGGGGTACTTTTCAGAGTACTGTCTGTTTTTTTTCCTCTTAGAGTTTATCAAATGAGATGAAGCATTTAGATATGTTTTCTAAATTCTAGAATGTTCACTATCACAGCTTCTGATGTTGCAGGATTTGGAGGTGGAAGGAGGCATGAAGATTCCCCTAGTCCCCTTTCCTCCCTGACTCAAGACCCCCTCCAAATCCTAATGCCTTTCATTTTGCCCGTGTCCAAACAGTGAACCATTGACTATTGAAAGAACCATTATGATTGTAAGATTTGGAAATTATAGAGCTTCTTGGGAGTGATGTACTTTTTTGTTTGAGTTAGTAATAAACAACAGACTCATGCCCCTATGTACCAAGCAGTATCTAGAAAGGTCATCTCTTTAGATTAAATGAGCAATGTATCAATGACATTTATTTAGGTTTTCATAAATGTTTTAGTAAAATTTGGGAAGGTAGTTTTTATGACTTGGCAGCTATATGTGGTCCCTCCTGTTTTCTCTTCAAAAAGACTCTGTCTTCTCTCTCCCCCATTTTTCTTTCCTTTAAAGTGAGGACAGCACGTCCCTGTGAAGATTATATACATACAAACCTTTCCACATTTCCTGGCCCGGAACTATTTACTGCTACTATTTCTACTCTGTTTCTCCCTCTGTTTTACACTCTGGGTTCTTGCTGGTAGAGATCAACTTTGATCCTGAGTCTCTGAAACAAATAAATGTTAACCAAACAGAATAAGAAATTTAGTGCTGATATCCCAAGCTTTAGAAACCGGGGCTGTCTTTGGTCCCACGGGCAGAGATGTGATCCTCCGAGTGTTTCTGTGGATGAACCTAAGTCCAGTTAGAACGTCCTTGGCCTTGGGACCGGGAGGACTTTGAACCAAGTACCCACTTACTCTGTGCCTCCCAGTTTTATATCTGTAACGTGAATGGGTTACTCTTTGAGGCTTCTTCCTCCCTTCTAAAAATGATCATCTTACATTCCAGATATTTTAAGGCTTTGAAGACCCTGTAGAAAAGAACCTGTAAGTCATTGTCTATATCTTTTATGTCTTAGTGCACTTGAATATGTGCCTCAAGTGTTTTCTGGTGTGTTCCCCCCTCCTTGCTCAGGGGGAGCTGATAACCTGCTCCTCCACTCATGACGGCAAGACAGAATAAAACCAAGCACCCCCTTTCCTACACAAAGGCACCCCCCCCCACATGCTTAACCCCTTAAGCTAGTGTTCAGACGGCACAGCGGGACATCACTTACCGCTGAAATACAGCCATCTCTGGAATGAAATTTGGCAGCTGAGTAATAGTCAGGCTGCGGCACTTATATGACAGTTTGGGGAAGGGAGTGAGACAGAAATAGCAGATTCCAAAATAATCCAATTAAAACAGCAGGAGAGTGGAGTTGGGTGGCAAGAAGGGAGGGGTGGTACGCCCGGAATCCGAGCATCTCTGCGGTCGAGACAGCGCG
The DNA here is from genome assembly GCF_007474595.2 of Lynx canadensis. Taxonomy (NCBI): domain Eukaryota; kingdom Metazoa; phylum Chordata; class Mammalia; order Carnivora; family Felidae; genus Lynx; species Lynx canadensis. Next base: position 12,423,097 of record NC_044307.1, read on the forward strand.
GACCGTAGCACCGGAAGCGCTGTGCTGACCTCAGTGAAGAATTTCCTACACGCACATCGAAGAGGGGTCTTGTCCGGTGTCCCATTAAGCTGTCGTGTCGGGATTTTCTGGCTCTCTTTCCCTAGTGGTCTAATTATCAGGCTGTGTTGGCACGTAAATAGATCTGTCTGCTTAGAACTACTTTTGCCTCCCGTGTAGGATTATATCATGTTCAGTATTTATGACATCAGAACGAACTATGCTGAGAAGCCCTTCCGTTAAGGCACGTTTTGAATGGCTCAGGAAGGGTCAACTGGCAGGACCAGACAACCCTTCTGTTTAGTTCAAGGGTCTTTAGAACAACAGTGGCCGGGAAGGAAAATTCAAGAAATGTGCATGATACACAAAGGCAGGTGAATAAAAATGTAGAGCTCTTTAGATTTTCTGGGGTGGAAGTAACCTTTCTGAGAACTATTAGAGTAAGAACATGGGAGTAGCAGTGGTCAAATTGAAAAATACTGGGCAGTGTGTGCAAGGATAATAATGATTTAAAAAGCAAAGGTTTGTCAACCCAGAAATAATCAGATCATTAGATAATAGGACCTCAGATCTCTCAAAAGGGAGGTTCCGGGGGTAAAGGAAGCAGGTGCTAAAGGAACGTGGGCATTTTACTTTAACCAGAAAAGAGAGACCTTTAAAAAGAAATATAGGGGCTACGCGATGATGCTTTGTGGGTTCAGGGCCCGTGTCGGGCTCCACGCTGCTGGTGCGGAGCCTGCTTGGAATCTTTGCTCTCTCCTCTCTCTGCCCCTTACCCACTCGTGCTTTCTCTCTCTCAGAGTAAATAAACTTTATAAAAAATTAAAAAAAGAAAAAGAAAAATAGGACTTAAAGGATTAGTTTCATTTCGAAACAAATACAGTCTTTAGGCAATGAGCAGAGTATATAAAAATGGAACCAATGAATTCAAGGACAATTAAATAAAATTCATGCCTTGGGGAAAAAAAAAGGAGGTTTTGCATCAGAAATTCTGGTTTTGAAATTCAGTTGTGCAACTTATTAACTCTGTGACCACAGGGAAATCACTTAAAATCAGAGGGTTTTTTTTTTTTTTTTTTTTTTTTTTTTTTGGTAATCTATGAAATGGAGATAATTGTATCTAACGGGGTATGGTCAAGATCAAGTGAGGTGGTGCATAGAAAATGTTTTGTGAAAAAAAAAAAAAAAGAAAAGAAAAAAAAGAAAATGTTTTGTGAACTCTGAAGCCCTCCCCGTGCTATGACAGTAAATGTGCTCTGTGCTGACAGTGTGGAGAAGACTCCGGGGGCCTGATCCCCTGGGAGAATAACCCTCGAGAGCCAGTCACGGACAGGCAGATTTTATTGGGTAAAAATTTAAATATATTCATGAATTATATTTTCTGCTCCTCATTTTTCTGGCCCAGAAATTCTTCTGTGTCTATGGGATTTTTCCAAGAATTTTCCAGTGAGTTCCGTAAGAGAGCCATCCACTCTCCACTGAGCTTTTCCACCGCGTGATTGTACAGTAAATGTTTTCTCTGAGGAAACCTCGAATGACAGAGTAAAGAGAAAGAATTCTGGGCACCTGGGTGGCTCAGTCAGTTGAGCGTCCGACTTCGGCTCAGGTCGTGATCTCACTGTTCGTGAGTTCGAGCCCCGCGTCGGGCTCCGTGCTGACAGCTCGGAGCCTGGAGCCTGCTGCGGATTCCGAGTCTCCCTCTCTCTCCGTCCTCCCCCACTCATACTCTGTCTCTCTCTCAAAAATAAATGAAGGTTACCAAAAAAAAAAAAAAATTAAAAAAAAAATAGTCCCCATTGCGGGAGGTCCAGGTAGAGACGGGAATGGGGTCGGTGGGCTAACTGCAAGAGGAAGATAAGTAGGACGCTGAAGGATGAAGGCTCGAAACGGAGAAGGTTAGGCTGGGTAAATCCCTGCAGAGTGTGGGCTGACGTGCCGAACTTTCCTTTATGCCGCCAGCAGCCCATCTGTCTTCATTGGTTTCTGTGTCTTCATCACAGACTCCATGAAGTGTCTACTTGGCTTTCCTTTTCTTTTTCTTTTTTCTTTTTTTTTATTTATTTTTTTATTTTAGCTTTTTATCTTAATCCCCTCCCAAAGGTAACAGAAGGAAGACCATTGGACCTGGATGCTGTGTGTGTGTGACATGCGTGGCAGTCAGGGGAGCAAGCTCGATTTCTGCGTGGATGTGAGCGCGGGGATCCGTCTGTATGCATCCGAGCATATTTGTGTGTGCATCCGTGAATATGCGTGCATTTGTGGGGATAGCCACAGACACAACACACGTGCGCCTCTGCTCTGTACATCCTAACACGGAGAGGACACGTTGACGATAATGAGAAAGGGTGACGGGAAACCGTGAAAGTAAAATGCCTTCCGGCAGCCTTTACTGTTGCAACCCAAGTGCACGATGCAACTAACATTGGGTGTGCGGGGAGAGTCTTTGCCTGTTCATCATTTAGAACAATGGTAGGAGTCACCTATTAACAGGTTTAAGTGTCAGTAAGTGTCGAAAGATACAAATTCTCTATTGTTGGCAGCTCTTGGAATACCGGCCGGGTATTTTCGTGTTGTAGCCCTGCTGGCTTGGAGTTCAAAATGCTTTGGATGAAGAATGTTACAGAGTGTGCTCTCTGCGGCAGAAAACGTGCCCTGATTGTTGGTTTATTATTCCCGAGGACATTCGCAGGTCTGAACTATCACACGCAGAAAAGAAGCGCTTTGTTCGGGAAATACAGGAGGAGCGGCACGAGAAAATCGAATTAAGTGAAGAAACTTCGGGAGCCCATCTTTGATCGATGGTGCTTCTTACGTATTCTTCATGATTCCCTGTGAAGGCATAAAAACTATGAAATTGGATTTGGAAACTGGATTAAGACAAATGGCTCCTCAGACTTTTTTACTTTAGCTCTTTCCAATTTTCCTAGGAAAGCACATAGTCGCTATATAAAGAGTCTGTGTTTACTACATTAAATCTTCCTAAAAAGCGTGCCCTTGAGGCTTGATTTTAAGAATTAGTCTAGAAGACGCAGGGGCAGCCTACACCTGCTAACTGTGTTACAGTATTTGTCTTTAGATATTTTATGTGCACACTTGCTTTTATAGAGTGAGCAGAATACTGTTTTTCTTCTTCTTTTTTTCTTTTTTTTAATGCTTATTTTTGAGAGAGAGCGAGCATGCGAGCGAGTGAGCCGGGGGTGGGGGTGGGAAGAGAGAGAGGGAGACACAGAAGCAGAAGCTGGCTCCAGGCTCTGAGCTGTCACCACAGAGCCCGACGCGGGGCTCGAACTCACGAACCGTGAGATCGTGACCCGAGCTGAGGTCGGATGTTTAACTGACTGAGCCACCCAGGCACGCCCCTTGAATCCTGTTTTTTTTTTAAAGTTTTTTCTGCCTGTCTCTCACCGTCGACTTCTTTCTCCAGGTAGAGTTTACCATATTCCCATTTGAGCTATTGCTTTACTCCTCCAAATACTTTTTATCAGGGACTCGTAGGTGTTCACCTACGAGTGAGGGACTCGTAGGTGCTCACTCGTGTGAACACCTACGAGTCCCTGTTCACTAGACTGTAAACCGCTTGAGAGAAGAAATTGTTTTATTTGTTGTAGCTCTAGCACAGAAGGCAAGGCCCTGAACATTACTTGTCGAATGAATGAATGAGTCAGTCACTCAATCAGTCAGTCACTGAATCTGACACCTACCTAGCATTGTCTTAGACCCAAGGGAATGTGAAAGAAGTATAAGACATGGCCAAATCTGCTCTGATGTCGTATAAAAATCTGGCTGAGGGTTAGGACAGCCTGAGTGAGGAAATCATATTGGATTACAACCCCAAAGAAGAACCCATGAGTCCATAGTGATATCAATAAATAATTGAATGAATAAATAAGTGAGGCAAAAGAATTCTCCTTACAAAAGAATTCAAGTTAATAAATAAATACATGAGAGGCATCATTAGAACTCCTCGCAGTAAATGCCACAGGAAAGTTCCATGGATGGATGCTAGGATTGGTGGGCAAAAGATTAAGCAGAAACGGGATACTTGTAGCATTTTAAAGTATCTCCCTCCAAAACATTTAGTAATTACAAAAAGGAATAGGTCTCTCTACCTGGAGAATCCTCACAGACATGCCTCCACTGAGCGATCAGGGTTAGCATTACCAGGAAACCATATTTGACATTGTATGCCCCTTCACAGGAAATGCTGAGAAGGCCCCCCCGCCTCAGGCGACTGCCGTGGTGTTCTTCCCAGTCATGTGTAATCCCACTCTCCTCAAGAGAAAATATCCAACCCAGTCGAAGGACATTCTAGAAAACAGCTGACGAGTACTCTCCGGAAGTGTCATGGTCTTAACGATAAGGAAGGGTTGAGGAGCTGTACAGGTGAAAGGAGACCCAAGAGACAGGATGTGTCCATGTCATGTGAAAGCCTAGATTGGTTCCTGAGACACAAAAAGGACATGAGTGGAAAACTGGTGACATCGTCATAAATTCTGTGATTTGGTTGGTAGTGTTGACCACGTTTAATATCCTATGATTATGTAAGACTTGAACATAAAGGAACGCCTAGTGTTAGGGACAAGGCAAGTGTGTACTATTTTTGCAACTGTCTATAAATCTAAATTTATCTTTGTGAAAATCTAGCTGAGGACACAACACCAATCCGCAAGAAGCAATTGCGGAATAGGTGACAGCGTGCAACCGAGAATCCGTGGTGGGGGGGGGGCACGTGAGGGTCATTGAGCGCTGAGAAGAAGGGGGCATGGCTGGGGGCACAGGGGTCAGGACAGGTTTCATAGGAGAAGCGCCTTGAGAGGAGGTGTAGAGATGACGGGGGGGAGGGGGGACACACAGGGATGGGTCCAGGAGCAGGGAGAGCAGGGACACAGGCTCGAGGGAGGGACGCAGGCGACCTGGGTGGGGTAGGTGGAGAGGCTGGCCGAGGGATGTGGGTGTCATTGCTGGAGAGCAGCAGGAAAGAAAGCTGGGCCCCTGTGGGGAAGACAGAGCAGAGGGTCATGAAGATGTGGCAGACGGGGAGGTGACACAGAGTTCCAAGTTCTTGCTCCAGAAAGTGCCGCCATGAGACAGTACACATGGGAAACCGGTGACAGGGTATCCAGGTGGCTGGGATTTGGGAAAGAGGAGGCCAGGTGAGTTAGGAGTTAGAAATAGGTAATGAGACCTTGCAGATGGCGACTCCCTGGAGCCGCCACCCAGAGATGGTCAACTCCACTGTAGTTTCCACCATCGCCATGGCTGGGGAGCCTATGGGCGGCGTCTCCTTCGAGCTGTTTGTAGACAAAGCAAGGGGAGAAAGGATTTGGGTATAAAGGTTCCTGCCTTCACAGGATTATTCTGGGATTTACGTGCCGGGGAGGTGACGTCACACGCCATAATGGCACTGGCAGCAAATCCGCCTCTGGGGAGAAACTTGATGATGAGAATCTCATGCCGAAGCACACGGGTCCTGGCATCTCGTCCGCGGCAAATGCTGGACCCAACACAAACGGTTCCCAGTTTTTCGTGTGCGCTGCCAAGACTGAGTGGTTGGATGGTAAGCGTGTGGTCTTTGGCAAGGTGAGGGAGGGCAGGAATCTCGTGGAAGGCTGTGGAAGGCTTTGGGTCCAGGGACGGCAAGACCAGCAAGAAGGTCACCATTGCTGACTGAACAGATCTAAAAAGTCTAACTTGTGTTTTATCTTAACCACCCGACCGTTTCTTCTGCGGCTCAGGAGAGCACCCCCTCACCCCCACCTGCTCGAAATATCCTGTAATCTTTGTGCTCTCGTGCATATAATTCAGCAGGTTTCGTGTTTTTTCCTTACTCCCCTCCACATCTAGCTGGATTGCAGAGTTAAGTGTATGACAATGAAGTGAAAAAATAGCAGCAACAAAGAAATACGTCGTGAGAAGCAATTCGTCCGAGGCCTGGAGTGGGAGGGGTGGGGAATCAGAAGAGGAGCAGGCATCGTATCTAAAAGCATGTCAAGAGGTAGACTCATAGAACGTCGTGATGGGTGGATGTGGGGCACAAGGGGGGAGAAGTCACAAAGATGATTCCCGGGTCAAGCTCACAGGACAGGTGCCGCTGGTGTCCGTAATTGAAATAATTCATTCAGCAGATATTTCAGTGCCTACGTTGAGGCATTCTGTATTCTAGGTAAAGGAGGATGAAGAAGAGTGTAAATGCAATGTGTCCCTATGAAACACAAGCGGGAAAGCCCATGGCTTGAGCTGAACTGAATGACTTCACAGATGACCGGCTCAGACCCACATATGGTGGCGTGGGGGGGGGGGGGGTCTCTGTCCTCCAGTTAAAAAGAAGGGAGGGGATTGCTATCTTCCTAGCAGCAGCCGTGAATGGCGTTAGGATATTTTTCAAGTTGGCGCTTTTCTGTGCTTAATAAAGATGTCAAGCCTACTGTTCAGACTCTACTCACCAAAAAACTCTCTCTAGTAAATCACCATTCTACTTAGGAAAAGCTCACACGTACTCTTTTAACTCTGCCGAGATAGAGATCCCTGGGTCCCAGCGGTCCCAAATACGAAAGCTAAAATACCGTAAAAGCACAATGAACTTGACGGAAGAAAAAATGGAAAGTTAAGTTTGTGTGCTGAAGTTTCGAGCTCCTGCTCTTCAGGCACTATGTCTTGGGGACTTGTTTTATATACTGGTGCCCATTGAGCAGACCCTTAATGTTCTCCTGGACGGGTTTGGCTATGTTATTCTTCTCTTGGGCTTGTCCCTTCTCCGTGTTTCTTGGGACGGGGTTTCTGTATCCTTTATTCCTTTGTGTTCATCAGAGACTTCACAAATTTCCACCCATACCTCAAAAATGACTATACAAAAATGTCCATTGCTCTCACAGTTGACATTTCAGTTATGTTTCTTAAAAACTGAGCACTGACCCCCTTTTTGGTATCTATCAGTGATCAGGTTAAATAGACATTTTACTGAGAATAGGAAACTAAAGAGAAAGTTAACCCCTTTTACGGTTAACTGTAAATGGAGGTCACTTGTATCCTGGCAAGCGTGGAATTGAGGTGGTTCTGATTCGGGTCCAGAACGAAGCATCCCGTGTCACCTTTGCAGCACATTAACTTAAGCTGCAGGTATCTTCTGAATGGCGAGAACGCTCCGTGAAACGTGAATGGCCTACGCTGTATTTAAGACATGGTTTAAATGGCAATGTGTCTCTTCATACGAATAGACATCTTGTGTGTAAGGTAAGAAGGAGTTCGTCTTTTATAGAGTCGACCCTGGTAGTGGCAGAGCACTCTGCGAGGTGACCACGAGGTCCCCTCTGTGGGCCCGTTGTGGAAGCCTATACGTGCAAACTAGGAGGATAAAGGGCCTTTTTATGTTCTTTGTGTCGACTTCAGTATTGTTTTCATAGGGAACATAGTTCTAAATTGTAATTGCAGCTCTAAATTGAATTGCGTTAAATTGTAATGGTTCTATAGGAAGGTTCCATGTACAGGTGCTTACCCTGCCCCGTGAGTCTTTCCACAGCGCCATATAATACAGGCCAGTCTGCACCAGCCCCTTCTCAGAGCGCCTGGTGCAATTGAGTAGAGTGCATTTCCTACGGTGGGGGTCCAGTTGTCCTTTGGTGGCAGAAGTGGGAGTCATATGCTGAGCTCAGGGAACCATTCCGGACTTATTCTCGAAAGTTGTGAGGCGAAGGCAGACAGAGCCTCAGCCCAGTGACCCCGCAGCAGAACCCCTTAGGCATTGAGAAACTTACCGGACTATCCTTTGTCACAGAGTTTTTAGGCGCGTGTTATGCAGATTAGTTCTTTTATTTTTTTTTTAATTTTTTTTTTAACGTTTATTTATTTTTGAGACAGAGAGAGACTCTTTTATTTTTTAGGACGCCCCACGGGAAGCACGGGAAGCACGTGGTCATGTAATCTAGTGGACCTTTTACAAATGCAACAGAGAGACGAGGGTGGAAAGTGCCAGATAATTGCTGTGGAAGAAACAAGCATAGAAAGCCAAGTTTTAGGAATGAACAAAATCTGTTTAAGGTTAGATCTGAATTTAGAGTTTGTGCCGTCCCCTGTGGCATTGAATAATGAAATAAGGGGGAGACCTAACAGAGCAAGAGGTGGGTGTGGTTACACATTCCTTCCTTTCTTCACTGTCTCCACTATTATCTCCCCTTTCGCATTAAAAGTAAGTTAAATGAATGAGAATGAAGCCAGCAAGCTGTTTTAACAACTTTCAAGTGCTGTCACTTGTGTGAATTTTGTCATGACAACAACATGATCCTGGTTTTCTTGCCCAGTACACATGCTTTTGCGACCCTAACCTACTCATGAAATCTGCAAATAATGGGAAAAAGACTTCCTAGGAAAGAGAAAAATGACTGATAAAAAAAAAAAAAATCCTGCTCTTGGCTCTGTGGGTGAGGCCCTGAGATGCCCAGAGTCTGGTTGGCTGAGCAGGGCACTTAAAGTAGGCTTAATGATGTAACTAGTTTACTTACCCAGTTCCCCAAGTAGATTCGATGGAAGGAGAGGGGTTTCTCATGTTTTAAATATATCAACCACAGTGAAGGAAGTAGAAAACTGGAAGCATTAAAACAGCTCAGCAGTGTGGGGCCATTCATTTTAGAGAGACACCATCTGCGTAGATTTTTCAGGGTAGGTCGACATAAAGGACCTTTTCCTGAGATGCAGCAAAGCAGAGAGGACACAGAGAGCAAGAATGTGGCATTCCAACACCCCAGCTTGTCAGAGTTCACTTCTGGTGTTCACAGGTGGGGGTGGAGACATCCACCTGGCGATGATCCCCAGACCCAGGGTCTTTCCATCTTATGGCTCAGCCGTTCCCTAAAGTCAGTGGGAGACCAGAAGGTTCCTCTGCAGCCAGTTTGACCAACAGTTGTGGGGGAAGTGAGGCAGTGAAAGATCTCGCTGGAGGCTTGTTATGCTCTCGTTCATGTTCCCTTGGCCAGATTTAGTCAGGTGGGCACACCTAACCGCGGGGAATGCCGGGAAATGCCAACCTAAATGCTTGGGAGGTCAGGGAAGTGTGTGGAACACTTACCAGCCTCTGCCACAGCTGGGTACCTTCTCGAGCCTGATGTCAACCTTTACATCCGGTCCAGCCGTGCCCTGGGGGCATACCTGCATTGAGTACCCGGTATTTCCAGGACACCCCACCCCTGTCCTGGGAAAATCGGGGGCCTGCTGAGTCGGTGTGTCAGGACCCTTTTTTTTTTTACATATGTTTTTAATGTTTACTTATTTTTGAGGAAGAGAGAGAGAGACAGAGTGTGAGGGGGGAGGGACAGAGAGAGAGGGAGACACAGAATCGGAAGCAGGCTCCAGGCAATGAGCTGTCAGCACAGAGCCCGATGCAGGGCTCGAACTCGTGAACCATGTGTGAGATCATGACCTGAGCCCAAGTTGGATGGACGCTTAACCCACTGAGCCACCCAGGTGCCCCAGGACCCTTTATCCTTCACACCATCTTCCTCTGAACACACATTCCCTGATGTCATCTTCAGCGGCGGGGGGGGCGGAAAGAGCAAGTAATCATGAGTGGCCCCACATGGAAAGACGATGAAGCTTCTAAACACGGCCACTAGAGGATGGCATCCTCACCACCATCCTGGGCTTTATCTGTGCCGATTGGTGAGGAAACCGCTTCTGCCAAAGTTCTTCGAACTGCACCATCTGGGAGCCGAGTCCTATTAACATAACTAAATTCCAAAGGAATTCCTGAAATCATCTCAGTCCTTCCAAATGTCCCAGTGTCTGTGTTCTGTCCTCAGGGCTGCGTTGTAGCCCCATTCTGCTCTCCGGAGCTTGTATCTCCCACCAAACTCTGAAACAGGTGTTTACTGAACTGAACTATTGGTAAGCTTTTGATGTCACATGAGAAAAAACAAGAAGGGGAGTTTGGGGAAGGGGGGTTGGGGTTAACTATATAAAATTATTTCGGTGCTCTATTACATAGGTTGGGATGAAGTATTTAGATGGGGGGTTGGGGCAAAGTTGGGGGGTGGGAGGAAGTCTATACAGAGAGGAAGGCAGGGGCACCTGGGTCACTCAGTCAGTTAAGCGTCCGACTTTGGCTCAGGTCATGATCTCACAGTTCATGGGTTCGAGCCCCACATCGGACTCTGTGCTGACAGCTCGGAGCCTGGATCCTGCTTTGGATTCTGTGTCTCCCTCTCTCTCTGCCCCTCCCCAGCTCACACTCTGTGTGTGTGTCTCTCTCTCTCTCTCTCAAAAATGAACATTAAAAGCATGCATGCATGCATGCATGCATGCATGCATGCATAAATAAATAAATAAATAAATAAATAAATAAATAAATAAGAGAGGCAGGCAGATGCCAGAAAAACTTAGGAAGTTCCAGGTCAAGAAGAAGAAATGTCCTTCTTCTCCCCGACCTGCTCTTGATTCCTGTACCTCCTGTTCCCTGCCCGCCACAGGAACAGCTTGCTTGAGAGCTGTCAGTACCGAAATTTGTCTGCATCACGGGCTTAATAGCTCTTGTTTGCCTTCCTACAAAACCGAGCACTATTTATAAACTTTGCGTCTCTGAGAAAACGAGTTTGGGGTTCCAACCAACTGACTTACAAATGAACTTTCTGTACACAGCTCATTCATAAATTGAGGACTGCTTGTACTGGGCTGGTAACCCAGAGATAACATTTATCTGTGCTTTATCAGTACGGGCTTGTCAAGCTAACTTATGTTTACTCTTCTCTGCATTCGTTTTCATGATAGCCTTGCTCTTAAAATTTAATACTGTATGTTTGGAGAAACATTTCCTTGGGAGGTGCCTCAACTATTCTTGTGAATTGGAATGGTGATTTCATTTTATCTACCAATTTATCTTTAGTAGGATTCATGGCTATGAAAATCTTTTGTGCAGGGAGTCTGTAAATTGTAGAAAAATTGAGAACGATTTAAAGGAAGTAGGGGAAAGAAAGAATTCTTTTCTTGTATTACCCCGGGTTGTCAGATATCTTGCAATGTAATTACTGTGTTGGTTTGTAAAGGTTAAAGAATGCTGAAGTTTATAATTCCCTTTTGCGTATGTGTTCCACGCATACAGGGGAAAAATCTGACACATCAAAACAACATGCCTTAACGTAAAAGTAAAAGTTCTGAGCATTTTATGGTTTGTCGACACATAGACATACATAATTTGTGGATTTTTATATTTGCTTTTACAAATACCCGATGAGTCAGTTATTTGTTCATGGAGCCAATTTGCAGATTACAAACTTTGTCTATTGCAAATCTGTTTGTAGGTGTAATGCATGCACAGAGCTGTTCTTAGTGGCATCATATTGTAACGCAAAAAGGTAAAAACCCTGGTCTTAGAGATGCTCCTTCTTAGGAAGCGTACAACCCATATCCAAGTAAAAAATTCTGCTCTTAGCAGAGCAGCTGACAGAATATGATCACAGATGTTACTGATGCTGTTCTGTTAGAAAGCAGAAATAGAATGCCTAGGACAGGGCAAGATTGTCATAGATTGTCAAGGTGATGTGCTGCTGTATTAAAAAGAATACTTTGTTCCCCCCTCACAATGCACCCCTGCAATGGTAGGAAACTGTTTCGGCTCTTAACTGCTTTGCACTTGAGGCTCAGATTCCGATACTGGTGTAGTTAAAATTTAGTGACTAGCAGTCATGTTTAATGGTCTTCCCCTTCTGTTTAAAACTGTACTGTGGCCCTGGCTAGAAACATTTCCTTTTAGTTTCAAGTTTATGTATTCTGTTGTATCTTTGGCTGATTTTTCTTTCCTGTCAAAACTGTGAGAATAATGTTGATGTCATGATCTTCCTGCCCTCTCCAGCCTGCAATCACTTTCCCCCAAATTGTCCTTGTAGATTTCAGGACACCTTTATATTAAATGATCAGTCATTGACTAATACCTCTGAAAGGATTTTACAGAAGCTGAACTGCCAAGCTGTAGTTTAACACAAAGAAGCCCCCGTGAGCGTGAAAGAAAGCCCTTTATGAGCTGTAGAGTAGTGCGGAAAAGTCAGGCATTATAATTAAATACTGTCAGGTTATTACTGAGCCTTGACTGTCAAAACATGTAAAAGACAACGTATATTTTCCCATAGGTACACTGCTTATAATGTTTTGAGAGTAGCTAGAAGTTACTCCAATACTATAAGGGAGTATCTGGCAGGGAAAGAAAGGTGAGGAATCCAGAGTTTTAAAAGGCCAACAAAAATCATTAATTAAGGGAGAACTCTTGAAGCTACCTCTTTAAGACCCCACCGGAAACCTGATATCATCTGAATTTCTCTCCTCCTTATCCAAACAAAGGCAGAATAGGAGCTTGTACTTCTTTCTGGATGCAAAAACATGAAATGCTGAATGTTAGAAGAGAAATAATTAAGTTTAATGGATTTCTGTTTTATGACCAGCTCAAGTTTACAGCTTTCTAGATATCTGGAGAGACGCAAAAGCTTTATTGTTGTTATTCACCTTAAATCTTATATAATCTGCTCTTAATTTCCAATGTCATGAAAAATACTTTTTCTCTCTTTCTGGACACTTCGCCCCCACCCTCCTACCCCCCACCAGCGCCCTGCCAGAGGAAAAGAGCCTGTAGTTTTCAGCACTGATACTGCTTGGATTCATTTGTAGATGAAACATACCAAGTGGGGTGGGAACTTCTTCATGAAAATTGGGCCCAATGGGCTACGTGACAGTCACTGAACATGCTTGTCTTAGTAGAAATTTATCTTTTACAGCTGACACGCCATTGAGCAGAGTAACCTGTTATAAAACGTGGCACTTAATCATTTGTGTTGTGTCTTCAGCCCTGAACATCAAAGCTGAAACATATGAAGAGACGTTCTTGACCTTTGAAGAGACTTCATTAACCCTGTGTATTAAAATGGTTTTCGATGAAAGTCTTTGAGAAATGCTTTCGTAGTTGATTTCTGGAATGCTCGGAGAGTAAAGGCAGTTTGTGGGGGCGGGGGGGAGGAGTTGGGGGGGGTCAAAAGCCAACATTACCCAGAGACCTTACAGAATCATGCCGAAATAATAATAATTGTTGTTGTTTGTTACTGTGATGATGATTATTACTGCAAATGAGTAAATTGGCATTCTGATTTCTTAGTTTGAGTATTCCCTGAAAATCACTGCTGCCTCGTGTGGAAAAGGTGGACTTCCTGGAACCAATAATATTATGGAGGTCGCGGTGCAGGCAGTTATTGGCGTGTTTATCAGATAAATCAGACATCAAATGGGCCATGGGCTGTGGTTCTTCAGTACATTATCCTGGCAATTTTTATTCCCTGAAGAAAATCATGGTGCCTGTTAACCAGAGTAGTTTGGAGAAGGCATGGCTTTTAGGTACCCCGTTCCCATGATTTGGAGAAGCCAGAAGGCAAGGCTCCAGAGCACCCCCTCAGTATTTTTTCATAAGCTTTAAACTGGGTATGAAAAGGCCTGTCCACTTCAAAGCTTTTGCCTGGGAAGATCAAGCAGAGATTGATTTTTAGCCACTGTGCTCATGGGGGAACAGAATGCGGTAGCCAGGATTGAAAGAAACAGATAGAAAGAAAAAGCGAAGTAAGCTCTCGGGCACCCACCTGACAGTGTCTCCAGAGGAAAGAGATCGATATCTTCTGATATTCATAGTGAAAGGAAGGGCTGGAATTCTACCTTGCGTATGCTCTACCCATCAGGACCTCCCCCCCCAGGGAAGACAAATATTCTTTATTCAGGAAATGGGAAGCAGGAAACGTTAAGGGCTGTCTGGCAGGTCGTTTTGCTACATTCACAGAGTTGTGCCTTTGTCACCTGCCCCCGAAGGAAACCTTCTAGACATTAGCAGTCACTTCCCATTTTCCCCCAAGCCTTCAGCCCCAGCTCCTGACAACCACCCATCTGTTTTCTCTCTTTGTAGCTTGGACTCTCCTAGACATTTCGTATAAATAGAATCACACGGGATGTGGGCTTCTGTGCCCAGCTTTTCATTTAGATAATGTCTCCAAGCTCCATCCTCACGGTGGCAGGTAGCAGGTCGGTGGCTGGTTTCTGCAGCCCTTCCTTGCTCCGACTGAATAATATTCCACAGTATGCATGTAGCACATTTTGCTTATCCACTCGTGAGTCGATAACCATTGGAAGTGCTTTTACTTTTGGCGTTACACGAATAATGCTGCTGTAAACGTTCCCAAACTAGCTTCTGTGTGGGCATGTTTTCATTTCTCTGTGCAGCTTACTTTTTTTCCAAGTTTATTTACGAAAGAAAGAGAGAGCGTGTGCATGGTGTGGGGGGGAAGGGGACAGGGAGAGAGGGAGAGAGAGAATCCCAAGCAGGCTTCCGACACGGGACTCGATCTCATGAACCGTGAGATCATGACCTGAGCCAAAATCAAGAGTCGAACGCTTAACTGACCGAGCCACCCAGGCGCCCCATCAGTGTTGCTTAGAAGACATTAAATGGGGGCGCCTGGGTGGCTCAGTCGGTTAAGCGTCCGACTTCGGCTCAGGTCACGATCTCACGGTCCGTGAGTTCGAGCCCCGAGTTGGGCTCTGTGCTGACCACTCAGAGCCTGGAGCCTGTTTCAGATTCTGTGTCTCCCTCTCTCTCTGACCCTCCCCCATTCATGCTCTGTCTCTCTCTGTCTCAAAAATAAATAAACATTAAAAAAATTAAAAAAAAAAAAAGAAGACATTAAATGATTTTTTTTTTCCTTTTCATACATCGGTTTGCTTCACTACGGTCTCTTCTTATCTATCTCACTCTCCTCAAAATAATTTTCCTGAAGAAGGTGGTTGTAGAACAGCAAGAACCTCAATTAATTTGTTTACTAATCACCAACCACCAGACTCTCTCCTAAGCACCCCACATGTGTTCCGGCATTTCTCAGATGGCCTTACTTTCCAGACACCATGGAGGGGGTTTCGACGGGCTCCCCTAAAGCCTGAAGCTATGCAGCCGGGATGTGGGAGGAGCTGGGATTTGGACCCGTATCCATTGCTCTCTTAATCGCAGAACTCTCTGCTGCCTTCCTCATCATAAGATTAACCCACCTGTTCAGGCACCTGTTCACCTCTCAGAGCATTCTTCTTTTCATGAGCCTCCCTCTGACTTGGCCGTGGAAAGTAAGAAATGTGGTTCAAGACTCTTTATCGGGTGCCCCCCCCTTCCTTGACAGAATGACCATTTCCCTCTCTGTTTGAGTGAGGTGCTCAGTTCCAGCCTGGCTCTTTTTTTTATTATTACATTTTTTAATGTTTATTTATTTTTGAGAGAGAGAGAGAGAGAGAGAGAGAGAGAGAGAGACAGGATCCAAACTGGGTTCTGGTGATAACAGCACAGAGTCGACTCGAACTCACAAACCATGATGAGATCATGGCCTGAGCCGAAGTCGGATGCTCAACCGACTGAGCCACCCAGGGGCCCCCACTCTCTGTCTCCTCACCTTAACCTCACCTCCTTCGTGCCAGACCCGCACATACTGCCACACCCATGACCTGTTTATCAATTCGATCCAACCTGCTATGCACCTGTCGAAATCTCAGAATCTCAAACAAGGCCACTCCCTTCTCTGGGCACAGCCTGGGGCCGCCTGCTTTTTCTCCCCTCCCCCGTCCTCCCCTTCCCAGTCTCTTCAAAACCTAGCATCACTCCTGCCTTCTGCCCAAGAATATTTATTCCTCTTGTTTTTTGGAAATCTCGAGATGTAAATCCTTCACCTGTCTCTTCTCTTCAGTTCTGTGCCAGTCCCACGGCTCGAGCGTTCCAGTGGGTCTGACCTCCAGTATCAGATACGCCACACCAGATACCCAAGGTATCAGGAACTCAGAGGAGTCTTTTTGGAGGCTACCCAAGAGTTTATAGAATTCTTCCGATTTTATGCTTTCAGCAGTTTCTCTAAGTCATATACAAGCTACACTAATTCTCACTCCCGTTCCCTCCTTCATGAATGTGGAAGAGAACATAAAAACGTCATTTGTCTCATCTGTAGGAGAGGATAGATTTTGGACTAAAATAAAGTTGGGGGTTACCTGTGAATTTCAGCAACCCCTGCGCTCATGGCTGTCATGGCTAAGGAGGCATACAGGGGAAGCCTTGCCCGCTCTTTTGCGATGATAGATGTGCGTTGAAGGGAATCCGAACGTTCCACTTGACAGAAGAGGTTACAAACAAATGGATTTGCTACAGGCTCCGCGAGAGAGGTAAAATGAGGAGTTTTGGTGGAGTCTGAAACCCTTCACTTTGGCTGGCCCGTCACTGCTCACCAGGCTGTTCTGCCTGAGTGCACAGGGCTCCTTCGGAGGGGAGTCGGAGAGGGGACGGGTGGGTACAGATGGGTGTCCATCCTTCTATCTTTACCCTCCTCTCCCCACCCCCTTAGAACGAGCACATTAAGGGAATGTCTGGTGAATTCACTACAGTGTTTATCAGGACATTTTTACAGCTGTTTTGTTCTGAATTTAACCGATGGCCAATGAGAGACAATAATTCAAGTGAGTAGAAATAGGCAAAATTGGCCTGTTTTGTATCCTGAGGATAAATCTAAACAAACCTACCTAGTTGGGACGCGTCCAGCTGTCGCAGCAGCCCCATTTGAATGAATTATGAATGAATGGTGAAAATCCATCTGGTCTTGGAGGGTAGTCCTGCCCACTCTGGAGGTACGGGGACGCCGGGGTGGGGGAGGGTGGCCTTACAAAAGCCCCACATGTAAGAAGCTTCACGGAATGCATCTGTTTTGCAGAAGTTGAATTGGTCTCCTGGATGGTCACTTGGGAGGACTTTTGTATAACTATGTTTTTCTTAAATATGCCTATATTAAAAATAACCCCCAGATCTCTTGAAAATTAGATCCCATATTTTGTTCATTTCGTATCCATGTCCTTGCCATACTTGTTTTCTTTCTTTTAACCACAAATTTGTCTTAAATCACTAAATGTATAGAAGGGGCACAGTAGATGTCCCCAGAAAACTAAGTCTCTTGTTTCTGTCTCCGAGGCATCCAAATTCGCTCCTGGAAAAAAGCTCCATTAACATTTTCTTTCTTACCATTACCGTTATTTTGAAATACCGTTCGGATTATTTTATAACTATATAAGCAAAACTGGGTTCTTGTTTTTTTAAACAATGTTTACTCCATACAAACTATTCTGCTCTTTGCCTTTTTTTTTTTTAACCTAACTGTGTATCCTGGAGTATCTTTTTGTTAGAACATAGAGAGTAGCCTTATTCTTTATAATATCTAAATTGTATTCCATTGTATGGTCCTGCCACACTTTATTGAGTCCCACATTGACGGACTTCTGCGTGTTTCCAATTATCTGCTACTATGAACAAAGCTTCGGTGAATTACTTTCTATAAATAGCATTTGATATGTCAGCAAGGATCTCTGGAGGAGAAATTACTCAAGTGGAATCAAAAGGAATGTGCAGCTTTAATTTTGGTAAACCTTGCCAAATTGCCCTCCAATTTGGCGCTCTGTACCAATGCGTGCTCCCACTAGAGCTGCGTGAGTGTGCCTTTTCTCCACAGACAGTGTGATTAAACTTTGTGGTCTTTGCCAACCTAAGAGGAGAAATAATACTATCTTTTAGTAGCTTTTAATGTGACTTTGCTCATTATAGCGATGATTGAATATGTTTTCACATGTTTAAGTGCCATTCTCATTTGCTTTTCTAAAAAATGTACGTTCACATTCATTGCGCGTGTTTTACTGGGTTTTTGGTCTTTCCATCGAATTGATTTTTAGGGGCACTTAGGAGCTCAAGAAAACTAGTTCTTTTGTCTTGTACTGTTTTTATTTATCTGTTTCTTTTTTTGATCTATTTTTTTTCATGCGGGATTTGTTTTTAAAATTATGTTGCCTTATCAGATTTTTTTTTTTTTTTTTTGGCTTTTAACTTTTTGATATACTTAGGCCTTCTCTAGTCGAACATTATATTTAAAAAAATGGTCTCCTGGGTTTTTGCTGAGTATTTTTTAAGTCATACCTTTTATTGAGGTATAATACATGTACCATACAATGTACTCTTTTAATGTGCACTATTTAGTGGTTTTAGTGCATTTACAGAGTTATGTAACCATCACCACAATCTAATTTCAAAACGTTTTCATCATCCCTCAAAGAAACCCCGTCCCCATCAGCATACCCCATACCCTCCCTCCCCAGCCCTCAGTAACCACTAATCTGCTTTCTTCATTGGTTGTGCCTATTTGGAAGCCTTCATATAAGGAGAATCGTATCACATTTAGTCCTCTATGACTGGCTTCTTCTACTTAGCATCATATTTTCACGGTGCTTTCTAGGATTTTTGTGTTCCTCAGTAGTATTTAATTGTTTTTTCATAGATCTTGCCTATTTCTCATCCAGTTTATCGTCTAGGTACTTTATATTTTCGCTGCCATGAAAAGTGGGGACATCTTTTTACTGGCTGTCATTGAGGAAGGCTACTGACTTTTGCATATGACTTTTGTTAATTACCTTACGGGATTCTCTAATTGTCTACCATTGCTGTTCAACTGGCTCGCTCAGATTTGCAGCCACAGCATATGCAAATAATGATTTTACTGCCTCTTTTTCCGATTTTATACCCCTTTTTTTCTTTCTCCTTGGTAATTAAATTGGCTAATTCCACCAGAACAGTGTTAAATCACAGCGATGATGGTGGACAGCCTGGTGGTGTTTCTAACGTTAATGGAATGCTTCTGATGTTTCCCCATTAACAGCGAGGCTGCCTTTGGGGTTGGGCATGTTTAATGCCCATTTGGTGTTTGCAGGGCTTTCCAATGAGCAGAAAGCAATTTGGAAGCGCTGGGTCTGACTGAATTGTTTGCAGGGGTGAAGGTTGCTCTCCTAACTCTCCCGCAGGGATGGAGTGGTAGGCTGATTTTCCTCACCAGCACTGAGGAGTTTGAGTGGGAAGTCCGTGCTGTAAAGGAGGAAGGTAGCAATTACACTCCAACCTCGTGCTATTTTTCTTTTGCCAATCAAGCGAAAAGACTAAGAAGCTATACGAACATGTAACACCATATTTACCAATCCGTGAGGATTAAATGAGGGCTTTTGCTAAAGGAGATATGGGGGAGAGGAGGGAGAAAGAGACAGAAAGGAAGAAGAGGTAAAAATGTCATTTTCTTTACTGTCCCAACCCCCTCCCCCCCGATTAAGCCATGTGATACACCAAAGTATTTTTGAGGTCAAAACACTAATTGTCAGCACATACGATAAAGGGTTTCAGAAAAGGCTAAGCAGAAATAGTGAGATCTTTTGCCATTTGTAAGCAGAACTGACGAGTAAGGAGTTCCAAATATTGAGAAATCCTTGAAGGGAAAAGGAATTCCTGTTCAAACATGTTTACATGTTGATTCTTTTTGATGTTGCCATTAAGAAAGTGTTTGGATCTCTCGCAAAGAAACCGGAGAGGTATTTTATGTGCTAACCCTGAACCTGACATTAGTAATAAGTACTAGGACGGCCTGTCCCTTGCATTAGCACAGCTCGAAAACAAACAGAAGACAGTGACAGTTGAGGCTTTGATGCTGGTTGGAAACATTTAATATACAGAGTTGGTGAGTTGTGGTTAAAAACCAAAGGAGTTTAGACTGGCTCTACAAATTACAGAAACTGACGGGTGATTCTGGGGACTCACTGTGCCATCGTCTGTACGATATGCAGGAAAGAGAAAGTCGCGGGGAGTGAACAGACCGCGTGGGTATGCCCACCCCTGACCGGCACCTGCTGGCCTCACGCCAGAGCCCCGGATGTGACTTTCGCATCGCAGGAAATCCCCGCTCTGGGCACATGTCTCGAGCGTGTTTCTCACCTTCTTATTGGGTGCTGAGGAGGAAAGAGCTTGGAGCAGAAGCATCTGCCGTTTGCTGACTGTGTGAACTCGACCAAGCTACTGGAGCTTTCCGAGTGAGTTTAGCTGCTCGTCTGAAGTCACGCCTCCGATTCAGGATTTGTGCAGATTTCTTAGCGATGCACACGTCTAGTATAGCCTGGGGCCTTGTGGAGAGCAGTTGCTCCATAAGTGTTTATAGACAGGCCAGAGGAAGCAAGGGCAGAGGGAAAGAAGGAAGAATTCCATGTGTCAAGTGCCATGACCCTGATACGCAGAGAGTACTGGGGAAGCTCATAAAGGGAATCACATCCAGGACTGGAATGGAGAAGTGTTTATAGGAAAGATGTCTCAGAGAGATGAGTTATGAGGAAAAAGCAGGCAATGTGGTCTAGGGAATGCAGAGAAGGCCAGCATTTTCAAGGGCGTAGGCTTCAGGGAGTCAAGGAGTCTGAAACCCAGGGAAGCGTTAGTAAGAGACTATGGCCGAGGCGGTGAGAAGAGGTGGGCAGCGGGACGGAGCAGTGGCAGCCCTCGGGCTGTGTAGGGTCTTCCTTGTCACGCTCGGAGTGTGGCTACGATGGTGGTGGCTGGAAACATGAGGGCACGGCTGCATTCGCATTTTCGAGACCTAGCCTTGGTGTCTGTGGGGCGGGTTTAGGAACTGGCGGGAGGGAAGGGGCTCTGAACCGTGGCAATGATTTCTTCCATATTCCCCACAAGTCGTGGCTCTGTGCTGAGCACATAGTAGGCTTTTCAAGAAAGACTTCTGGATGGACTTGAACAAAAGCTGTCATTTTGCCCGGATCGCCTTTTTCCGTGATTCACTTGCTTTACAATTTATAGCGTATTCTCATGTGGATTTGATCATCCCCCCCAAGTTATTTTTCACCCTCGGTTAAATTATCTTAAACCGTGCGTGTCGTGGCATAAACATACCCTAATCTACTTACAGTGCATCGTGCAAGCGTCAGTGTTCTAGAAGAGATCTTACGTAAAGGGCACTCGCCTAGAACTGCATGAAAATTACTACTCACTGGGTTGCCCTCTCCCACCAAAAAACGGTGTATGTTCAGAGGGATGATTGTTCCCAGCCCTAAATGCTATAGGCTTTGCTCACACTTTCTTTCAAAGCTTTCCCTTTTTAAAGATTCTTTCAAGCCTCCTCGGTCTCTCAAAGGAGAAAGCTATTAAAGCTGTTAGCTCCTGATTGACTTTGAGCAGAGCAAAGTCTCATCACTGCAGAGACAGTCTCATCACTGTCTCATTCAGGGGAGATGATGCTTTCCTAGTTAGGATGGCCACAGGCAGTAACTGTGGCCATGGGCCATGGAGGACCACGGTCAGTGCCAAGTGGAGTAGGAAATGGTGGTATTGACCATGGACTGGAGGAATAAATAAAACACTGGGTTTTATATTCATCCCGTCAACTAATATTTTTTGAGATGCCACTGTGTGCCAAATAGGGTGCCCAGGACTAAAGATGCTAAAGCAGGACAAGAGGAAACTGGTCCCTACCCTGTGATGCTACATTATGGTTATTGTAGCAGAGGAACAAGTGACTAGTCAATTACAATACCTTGTGATCGATAGCATGAGAGAATATAGTGGAAGCATCTGGGAGGGACACCTGATTCTCACTTGGAAGGCTGTGGGAGACCATGATGAAAATTCAGACAGTTTCCTAAATAGGAAGAGGAATAAGATATACCTTAGAGAGTTTGGGGGTGATGGTTTTTACCTCAAAAAACGGGCGTAGTATGGATTTTGCTCTGGATTTATTATGGACTTTTAATAAGTCCATCAAAATGGCCTTTGGGTCATGCAGTATGTGGAACGTATGCTTGGCGGCCATGATGTGAGTCGACAGGGCTGGTGTTCTCCTCAGACCCAAACTGTGGTGTTTTGTTTTGTCTTGTTTTGTTTTGTTTTGTTTTGTTTTGTTTTGTTTTTACTGTGTGTCTTGATATTGTCAATTGACCAAGAAGCCCAAATCCCAGAGGCCCATGGCCCGAAGGAGTGGAATCTGAATAATATCTCTGAAGAGATCTACGGGTATTGGTATATGTGCAGTTGCCACAGGGAACGTTCCTGAAATCGAAGCCGTTTTGCTCTGTGTGGTTTTTAACAACTTAGTATTCTGTCATCTGGAACACACGGGGCGGCCTCACCCTTGGACAGAGGAGCCCAGGTCAGGTTGCCCCCAGTGAGAATTCAGCATCTGATGGAGGTGCTGTCCTGAGCATGAGGGATGGCGGACAGTTGTGGAAACCCCCCCATGAGACGACATTCTGATCGGGTCCTGGATAGTGGACCGCAATGGCTTCTGCCACAGCCGAGATGAACGTTGAACGTGGGCCGATGGAGGTGGGCTTGTGGAGAGTATGAGTGTCTTTCTAAATTCGGCGTGTGGAGAGGCAGGCCACCTACACTCTAGATTTTTGTGTTTGGAAGCTGTGTCCGGAAAAGAGCAGCAGAATTCTTCTACCTTATAAATGATGCTTTATTCAAAACCCACTGTATGAATTAATGTGCGTCCTCTCTGGGAAAGCAAAGATTTTCACACTGTTGTTTCTTTTGAAGTAGCAGAACGGCAGTGTAACGGGAAAACACATTTATTCCTCCTAAATGGTATCTTGGAGATTCTTCGTCTGTCTTTGGGAGGAAACGCCCTACCACATAGTCTCTTGGGAATTCAGGGGCTACTTGCTGTTTAGAAATGGAGTGAGTTGCTTAGAGCGAGGAGTGCGAGTTGTTTTGGGTTCAGGGGCGTGGGATGCTTAAAACATGTAGCAGTTCAAGAATCTTATTGTGTTTCTAGAGCCAGCCTCTGCAGGTGCAAGGTGGCAGCTTTGATTGGCAAGAAAGCCATTGCGTCTTGTCATGGAGCGCGTGTGTCCTTGGATGGTGCCTAGCGACACCGCCCCAGCCCTCCCACCACCTATGCACACGCGTGCCTTCTTGAACATGCTTAGATGCATCCTGTAGTTAAGAGCCCAGGCACAAGTTAGAGAGGAATGACTAACACAGAGTTTTTTCTTTTTTTTTTCCAATTAAAGACACTGCTCTTTTTGCTCTGCCTCTTGAACATGACTTCTCTGTTACTCGTTTATTTTCAGTCTCCTCAAGGGAAATGTCGATTTTTCAGACCCGCCACGTTTGGTAGAGTCACAGAACGTTAGACCTGGAAAAGCCCATAGAGCTCTAACACGCCCAGTAGGAAGTGCGAGCAGGATCGCCGTGTCGAGATGCCCAGCGGGCGTTCTGAAAAACGTCTCTGGATCTTGGAAGAGCGGTCAGGGCCGGACTTGTGGGTTTGCGAGTCCCTCCCTCAGAGGCAACAGCAGCAGATGCATCTGATGGGGTCATTCCCCTGCTCAAACCCTTTGGAAGCACCTTCACGTTTGACAGAGTCCTTGCAATTACTCAGAAAGGCCTTTGAGACCCTCCCAAGGTGGCCTCCCCGTTCGCTTTCCATCTCATCTCCTGCCACCGCCTCCCCCCACACGCACTTCCAGCCACAGTGGTCTGGTGACCACATGGGGGGTGACACGTTTGTCACCTCTCTCTTCTAAAGCCGTTAGTTACCTCACCTTCCACTTCCTTCTGGAAGCCTTGTCTCGTGAATTGGGGTGAAGTTACCTCACCTTCCACTTCCTTCTGGAAGCCTTGTCTCGTGAATTGGGGTGAAGTTACCTCACCTTCCACTTCCTTCTGGAAGCCTTGTCTCACGAATTTGGGTGAAAGACCAAAGGGAATCTGTGGTCTGCCATGATCTGGAGAGTATATTTTCCATCACCAGTCACAGATCTTGTGTGATTTGCTTGGAATAGCCTTTTACCAACTTAAGGGACGTCTGAGGTGATCTACACTGGCCCCTGTCACAGTGCAGGTGGGACGTCCATCCTGACACACACATGTGCTGCTTCTTCCTGTAGTCAAACATATGGAAATGTATCCAAAGTTTTTCTTCTTATCCTTCAGGTTACATTATTTTCTTTGCAGTTTCACGTGTCTCCGAGGATGTTGATACTGAATTATCCTTTTTGTAAAGTCATACGTACCCATTTTTGAATTAGTATGTGGAAAATCTTTTTTTCCTTAATTTTTTAAGTGTTTGTTTATTTTTTAGACCGAGACAGGGCGTGAGCAGGGGAGGGGCAGAGAGGGAGGGAGACACAGAATCCGAAGCAGACTCCAGATTCCGAGTGGTCAGCATAGAGCCCAACACGGGGCTCGAACTCACGAATGGTGAGGCCGTGACCTGAGCCGAAGTCGGATGCATAATCGACTGAACCACCCAGGCACCCCTGTGTACAGAAATTCTTATTCTGGCTCCACTGTCACCTCATTGGTTTGTTTGGGCAAATTACATAACCTCTGCCTTCATTGATCATCTGTAAAATGGGCCTAAGAGTAACTCGACCTGGTTTTTACAAGGATAAATAAAACCTAAAATTAAAAAAACATTTTGAAAAATGCCTTAAAATGTGGAATGTAAACATATAAACGCACTGCTTGTAGTCAACAAGCAACTTTCAATCCTTCTTGATGATTTCATGCAGATTATGTCATATTATGTGTTGTATAGAAATACAGAACCTGCTGTCAGAAGACAGGAGTCCGTATTTTGGCTCTGTGATTTACTAGCTGGGTGCCCATGACTGAATTACCTAACCCTTTTAAGGTTCCATTTCCTCCTTTATAAACTGGGAATCATTGGCATGGCTGCTGTCTATTAGAGTTGTTGAATAACTGTCTTCTGCAACGATCATACTTGCAAGATGCTTTGTAAACCGCAAAAGAGCATACTTAACAATGACCATGATGGGCTCTCCCGTGCCCCCGTCATTATGCTGGCTATAGAAATAGGTCAAAAATATATTTTGACTCCCTTTTCTGAGATACGTCTCGGCTTGCCCCAAACGTAAAAGGGGTGAAATGAAAGCAGGAGCGGGAGAGCCGAACATGTAGAAGAGGATGCAAAATTGTCAGAGGCCGCAGATGACTTCTGTCCAGTCCCGAGGTGGAAAGGGACCAGGTTGACAGGCAGATAGCACGGCAGCCATGTGGCCAAAGCTGAGAACAGGTGCAGGTGGGAAGGTAGTGGAAACGGCCTGGATAACACGGTAAAGCCAAGTGACAGTTTGCTAGGGTGTGTGTGTCCACAGGCTTGGAGTGTCTATTCCTGAGTGTTCCCTGCGAGCAGTGGTGGATAGCCTAAAACACTGGTGGCATGCATTGTGGGACAAGAGGGACCTCACGGGAGCCGGTTCGGCTTCCCCCCCTTTACCTCTCTTAAGTTGGGTGGGGATAAGGTGGTGTTACCTGTTGAACTGCATCCCTCCAAAAGACGTTGGGAGTCCTAACCCCGGTGACTGTGCAGGTGGCCTTATTTGGAAATAGGGTCTTTGCAGATGATCCAGTAAAGATCAGCTCATTAGGATGGACCCTCGTCCAACACGACTGCTGTCCTTGTAAAAAGAGGAAATTTGATGGGGCGCCTGGGTGGCTCAGTCGGTTAAGCGTCCGACTTCGGCTCAGGTCATGATCTCACCGTTTGTGAGTTCGAGCCCCGTGTCGGGCTGTCAGCACAGATTCTGTGTCTGTCAGCACAGATTCGGATTCTGTGTCTCCCTCCCTCTCTGCTCCTCCCCCGCTCATTCTCTGTCTCTCTCTCTCTCAAAAATAAATAAACATTTAAAAAAATTTGAAGGAAAAGAGGAAGTGTGGGCATCAAGATAGAGGTGCTGGGAGAATGCCACGTTGAGGCTGGAGTTATGCTGTGACAAGCCAAGGAATGCCAAAGATGGCCTGCCAACCACCAGAAGCTAGGGGAGAGAGGCCTGGAACAGGTCCTTCTGTCTTGGCCTCAGAAGGAACCCACCATGCCGCCATCTTGATGGACTCCCAGCCTCCAGAACTGTGAGAAATAAATGTGTGCTGTTTCAGCCCCCCCAGCGTGTGGTGCTTTCTTAAGGCAGCTCCAGGAAACCAAGGTGGGGGGCCATTTCCCCAGACCCGGCTGCTTTTCCATGACACTGGGCCCATCGTTTGGGTTTTAGGGTGAGGTTATACATGGAGTGAATTTGTTGCCAGCATCTAGTAAAAATGAGAAGAGTTTCTGGGGTTTGGCTTTTGAAAGCAAGTGCAGTTAAAAATTTTTTGTTCTTTAACATTTATTTATTATTGAGAGACAGAGAGACACAGAGCGTGAGCAGGGGAGGGGTAGAGAGAGAGGGAGACACAGAATCCGAAGCAGGCTCCAGGCTCCGAGCTGTCAGCACAGAGCCCGAGGCGTGGCTCGAACCCACAAACGGTGAGATCGTGACCTGAGCCGAAGTCGGACGCTCAACCGACTGAGCCACCCAGGCGCCCCCAAAAGCGAGTGCATTTAAGGCCTCATCTCAAGGTCTGGGGCTGACTTCGAATGGGGTTTCTTAAACGTGATAATCCCCTCCCCCCATAACCAGTTGCCACGTATTCTTGTCATTTACATAAAGCCCTGCATTCGCTTATTATTTTTCCAGTCTTAGACACTTCCTTGAGAACATTTGCTGTTCTCTTGTAAGTCCCCTTCCGTTAGGGGTTTGGCAAGCCCGGGACAAAGAGAGGGAATGTTTCTTTTTTTCTTTTCACTTTCCTCAGACTTGCCTGTTCTTTCTCTGAAAGATGCTAGAATTCCCTCCAGGGAGAGGGCCTGTGCCGCTTTCCTCTTTGGGAAATGTTGATTTATATTCTACGAAACATTTGTTTTTCATAGAAACTCTCATTTCAACATGTTGAAATAGTTGGTTCTAATTTATATGTGAAAAATAAATAAACTTGTCATGGAAATGCTCTCAGGGTACAGTTACATAATAATTATGTGTGCCCTCCCCCAGCATCTTAACATAGGGGACTTCACCTCGCAGAGGAGTTTCCTGGCTTCTAACAGCTCATCCCAAAAGCTACGAAAACACATTAACAATAACTGTGACAAGTTGCAAGTAACTGTTATGAATATGTCAGAAGTAATTGTATCTCTTAGTGGCGGTTCCATATCTCCGCTTAATCGCTGGGACAATTAAGGCTCAGAAAAGTGGCAAATTAAAACGAAAATTAGATTAAAGTGTAGGATTTTTGTGACTTCTAACCAGCGCGATGCTTGCTTTCTGTACTCGTGTTATTACCGCCCAGGGGGTTGCGAGGGCAAGAGAGACAGGGGTGCTTGGATGACATTTGACCCCAGGCAAGAGGACCACTTCCCAGCCCGGGGTGGGAAAGTCTGGTGGTCTGTCGTTCTTTGGGACTCGTTTGAAATTTTCCACGAACCCGTCGAGAGGCAATGTTAGGCTTCCAGAATGGATACCTTTCATTCTTCCCCTCCGCCCTTCTCCTGGATGCTATTGTGGAGCTCACTTATCTCTCCCGAACAACAGACTCATTCCTCTGGAAGAAAGCGTGCCCTTCCCGCCGGTGTGATCCTGACATATGTGCTATTAGAGACTTTCGGACGCCTTCCCCATTTTTTGTTTTGTTTTTTAAAACATGTACAGATAATACAGTGGCTGTGTGCTTTCATAATACGTTCAGAAGCTGCTCTCTGTTCCTCACCAGTTTGGATTGTAAAAAAAAAAAAAAAAAAAAAAAAAAAAAAAAAAAAAACAGTACAAAAGATTAGAGTACTTTAAAATAAAATTTCAGCTAATTATACATACGAGTGCATTCACTGAATGTGAATATTTTCAGGGCTTCCTTGGCTACTGAGTGCCACCTGCTCGTGATTTAAATGGGCACAAATTTAGTTCCATTAAACAAAATACAGCCACTCTTCTCCTAGAGCACAAACGCCCCGTTCGGTCCTATTTTGGACGTGGGACACCCAATCTCGTGTTCCTTTGTCAGCTCCGGGCCCGGGTCGGCCACGCCGCAGGGTTGAGGACTTGACTGTGTTGCGATCTTGCTTCAAAAATTGTAGCAGGCAAACAGGTCGTGGTGAAGCGGTCTGTGTTTTAGAAGGATCCTTAGGAACCAGGTGGCATTTGCGCTGTGGTTTCAGCAATTACCAGGCCTCTGAATTGAGGAATTCATGCCTTAGCTTTTGCAGCTCATTAAGGAGACTTTGTACTACCTATTGCCAAAAAAAAAAAAAAAAAAAAAAAAAAAGAAAAGAGAAAAAAAGAAAAAGAAAAAAGGAAGAAGGAAAAGAAAAGAAATCCTCCCTTGAAATGTTATGTTCTTGGCCCATATTTTGGTCACCCCAGAAGCTGCTGGACTCCACCTTGTTATTTAAAAAATATTTTTTAATGTTTATTTATTTTTGAAAGAAAGACACAGGGCGTGAGCAGTGGAAGGGGGAGAGAGAGAGAGAGAGAGAGAGAGACAGAGGACACAGAATCCGAAGCAGGCTCCAGGCTCCGAGCTGTCAGCACAGAGTCCGACGCGGGGCTCGAACCCGCAAACCGTGAGATGACCTGAGCTGAAGCCGGACGCTTAACCGACTGAGCTGCCCAGGCGCCCCTCCACCTTGCTATTTTAAAGTTGTAAGGTCATTTAGGAAGAATTTCTCCATCTCCTATGAATCTGGAACATTCATGATCTCCGTACATCCAGACGGTATTTCTTTGGGGTTTGTGCTGGAGCCACATTCAAATCCAGCATGAATTTTAAAGCCCTTTTCCAAGAAGGCTTCTGTGACTGGCCTCATCTGCTACATTTAAAAGATAAGAAAAAAAAAAAATCCCACAGGATGAAGTACACGTTTGCCATGCGTAGAGAAAAGTGGTTTCCTTCCGGGCACGTCTTTGCCTCCAGATATGTGGACCTAACGTCCTCGATGTGGTCTTGGCCGCAGCCATGGGTCAAGGAAGGAGGAAGGAGCTGTGTGTGTCTCCTGCAAGTCCTTCTTTTTCCTAATCTTTTCTCCTCTCTCCCCACACACACCCTTGCCCTAAATTCCTTTCCATTTTGCCCTTTCAAAAAACTCCTCCCTCCCTTAGAAAAGCTAAAAATAATGGTAATGCTTTCCAGTGATCTTCCCTTATTAGTATCTCAGACACAAGGCTGCAGGCAAAAAGGAAACTCTTCATCGCCGCACCTGCTCAGAACTGCCTGTTTGCAAATCGGGGCTCACCCCAAGAGTCTCTGGTGGAGATCTCTCACCGGAGTCCCTTCTTTTAGCAGGACTTCCCTTCACATCATTGCATGCCAGCATGCTTGGAAAACTGCCTGTCGTCTCTAGGTGCACTGACCCCGTTGCCCCCTCCAGAGGTAGGTTCGGAGATGTGGAGAAGCAAAGACTTACCTGCACCCCTCCCGCTGAGATCAGGGGGAGCCTCAGGCCATTATGGCTGCACTCCAGATTTTAAACCCTCAACTGTTGTTTATTAAAGATCACAGACCCGTTGTTGTGTTGCGGGGAGGGTGCCCACCTGCAGACAAGGGCCCCGAGGAAGTGGGGAGGCCTGGAGGGGGGGGGGAGTCCACACATCGGCCCCAGTCGTGCGCCATAACTTGGCCGGCCTGCCTGGACAGCTGGCGCTGGTCACTGTGGGAACAATGCAAGGAAGGCCCTTGTCACATTCCTCTGGGGTCAGAGGCACAACCTTTCTAACACTCTCGGTCCCTGCTGGCAAAGGGAAAGACAAGAATCTTGGAAGCAGAGGCTCAGAGAATGCGGGTGACTTTGGAAATCCGTGAACTCCCTGGCTTTGCTGACTTCCACGCGGAGGCCCGGAGAAGTTCTGGGACTTGCTCAGGCCCAGCCGCGAGCTAGTGGCAGACCCGGGACTGGAATTTCCTAACTCGCGGTCCAATTCCCTAATGTTTCTCTGAACGTCTTGAATATTTCAGGCCCGTCATGAAGAGGAATTCTTGGTCAGGACGTTGTATTTCGTTAGGTTTTTCACATGCTGTAGTGGAGTTAGGGTTCAGGGGTGACAACCTCTGTTGCTTTTGGCTCCAGTCCTGTAAGCTAGGGAAGCCAGCTCCCAGCATGTTCAGTAACCCTGTGGGAAGTCATTGGTATCTAGCCCCAGACCCAGAAGTTAGGGTTAATTTTTAAGGGTCCATTTTCAGCTTGAACGTGAACTTCTGAAGACACTCGAAACCGTCTAAATTCCTCTGAAGTCTGACCATCCTTGGACTCTTTCTTGAGAAAGAAATCATAGTGAAATCATAGTGGTTAGGACCCATGAAAACACAATTACTGGATAAAATTTGTCACATATGCCCTGGTTCAAGGCACAGTTAGGAGTTCAGTTTACAGGTAATTGGCCAGTCTTTTTCCTGGAGTGTGCTTTCCCGTAAGGAGTCTTACGCAAACCTTCCCTTAGCGTACACGCAGGCTGATAAGAGGGATTTCTTTTAAGATTTTTACTGTTTTAAAAATACACGCTGGCACATGGGGGAAGTGCATGTCCGGTCCCCACCTAAAAAGAATCAGAAACAACACTCGGGAATGTACCCTTCTAATGTTTTTTTTTTTTTTCTTAATGTTTATTTATTTTTGAGAGACAGAGAGAGACAGAGCGCAAGTGAGGAAGGGGCAGAGAGAGAGAGGGAGACACAGAATCCGAAGCAGGCTCCAGGCTCCGAGCCGTCAGCACAGAGCCCGACGCAGGGCTCGAACTCACGAACTGTGAGATCATGACCTGAGCCGAAGTCGGACGCTCAACCGACTGAGCCACCCAGGTGCCCCTAGAATGTACCCTTCTAGATAATGCTACTAATTGTCCCTTCACAAGACAAGGCACCATAAATTTCTTCTCAGGCAAAGCAGTGTTCCTGTGATATGCCACTTCCCCGGCAGAAGGAGGTGGTGGCCACGGTCGAAAGGGACAAGCAGAAAGCAATGTGGCCCTGTGTGCTTTGTGTCTCCTTCATTTCCTGAACTCTGTGCTGGCATTCCCAAAGGCCATTTGTGGACATCCTATGTTAATGCCTCACTTCTGTTAAAAAAAAAACAAAAAACAGTTCTTTATTTCCACGCAGACTTTTCCAGGTTCAGACACATGATTGTCTTCTTTGTTTATTTTTTTAAGTTTATGTACTTATTTTGAGAGAGAGAGCAGGTAAGGGCAGAGAGGGAGAGGGAGAGAGAGAATCCCAAGCAGGCTCCCTACTGTCAGTGCAGAGCCCGAGGCAGGGCTTGATCCCACGAACTGTGAGATCATGGCCTGAGTTGAAATCAAGAGTCGGACGCTTAACCGACTGAGCCCCCCAAGCGCCCCAAGATTGTCTTCTTTAAGAGGTTGTAGCCTTTGGTCTGCTAGGGAGTTACATTTGGCTGCTGGGAGGGCACCGGGGCTCACCTCCAGTGGGACTGACAAGGGGCTCCCACAGTATTTGGGAGGGTTGAGGGCTACCGTATTTTCCCTTCACCGAGAGCCCCTCTACCATGAGACAACCAAAGACTGATGCGTGTCTTCTGAGCCCTGGGATGAGGCAGGGAAGGGCACAGCACGGGGGAGGGAGAGGAGGAGAAAACGCTGTGTATCTCTTACCGCGATCATTTTTCTCTTTCCCCTTACCGAAGCACAGTGCTCTCTGCTATTTGGAGAGAGCAATTTGGATTTATATTAAGGGATGAATAAATATGATGCGGTGATGAAATCTCATCTGGAGTGAATGCAAATCTGGTATGCTAATGATCGGTCGGCTGTGTCTCACATTCAGGCAGAAGCAGGGGGCCCCTGGGAGGCCTGGGTGCCTCTCGGGTCTCTTCCCCATTCACCTATCACATGTTCCAGAGAGACGTGGGCAGCCGGGAAAGGGTTATCTTTTTTTTTAATCTCTCGGTGTTGCACTTTGCATCAGAGGGCCTTAAAACACTTGGTAAGCCTTCGGGTGATTCTGGGCAGTAGGATTTATTTTATTTTCCATAAAGGGCCTTGAGAGAGAAGTTTACACAGATGCGTATATGAATCCAGAACCTGAGCATCTTACCATCTTGCATCATTTGGCATCTCACAAAGGTCCTTCTGTTCACGCCCTACTTTTGCCCTTTATGGTTTCGGGTGCTCAGGGGCAGGAGGTCAGAAATCCCTCGTTGAACCCGTGCCGATTGCAGACCCTGAGCTAAGTCGCCCAGTGTGGGTGGGACACAGCTTCCCTGTTTGTCAACTGTGGAGGCTGGACTGAAGGCACAGAGGTGCCCCCGGGCTCTGATGATCCGTGATGCCCAGCGCCTTCTGCCTACTGAGATGCAGGGCGACAGGACACAGATTTGCCTGCAGTCCCGTCCTTGTGAAACTGCGCCCTCCCCCCGACCGGCTTGGCCACCACTGTTGGGGTCAAGTCTCCCACTTCGAAGAATCCCAGACTTCATCCACGGTGCTCAGGCCTAGAGAGACCCAGAAAGGTCCCCGAGCACAGTCGGCCCTCCTCTGCTCCGGTTGGTGATGAAAAAGTAGGTCACAAGAGGTTGCCCCGTTTCCAGTGATCAGCCGGGGAAACCCCCAGGGCCGAAAAGGGAACAGATACAGAACAGCCCCAAAGAAGGAAACGCAAAGAGGTGCACGAGAAAGGAGGCCAGGAAAGGGTGTCTCTGAGCCCCATGTCTATTGAGAGGGAGGAGAGCCGGGTAGGAGGGAGAGAGAATGCCGTCCTCTACCCATGGGACTTGGAATGGTTGGTCGTCCTCTGCCCAAGATCCAGGGGGCTTTGGGCAGAGTCCCGTCTGCCCCTGTGCTTTGCTGGGGCCGGGGTGCTGGCAGTGGTGCGGGCCACGCTGCTTCTCCGGCTACACTCCGCGGAGCCCCGTGGGCTGGGGGGCCGGCCCCAGCCTCCGTCCACCAGGCTAGCGCCTCCTTCACCTCCGTTCTGTTCTGAGTGTAGGCAAAAAGATTTTGCGTTCTTCAAAACCTTTCGCAGCTTTGGAAGATCCAAGAACCGCCGGTAAGTCGCGCAAGAGCTCGTATTTAAAGCGGTATGAAAAAAAGTCAGAAATAAAGCCATGTGGCCCAAGACAAGTCCTTTGGATTCCCTGCACTTCCTTTTTCTTACCTGAGGCCGAGGTTACTTGTATGCCCTCGGTCTGCCT